>NC_059211.1:44067470-44377470 GCF_020615455.1 Coregonus clupeaformis | reverse complement strand
ATACCCTCTCCTCCACACACACACACACACACACACACACACACACACACACACACACACACACACACACACACACACACACACCTCTGCTCACTCAGGCAGAACATGCAGTAAGCTGGGACACATGACTGGGATCAGGCCGGGGTGTTGTGGGGAGGGGAGGGGGCTCACATTGTTTACCGCAGTCCTCTTGCACAAGCTGCCAGGGGCTGGTGTTTTTGTGGTGTGCAGTCCAGCTTTTGTGTGTGTGTGTGTGTGTGTGTGTGTGTGTGCATGCGTCCATTTGAATTAAAAAGGTTAGCGTGCTTATACAGCTTACAGCCACTGTGCCACTAACATCCACAGCCTGAAGCCCATCCAAATGTGTGTGATCAAAACCACTCAGAAGTGTGTTACCCAGTAGGGGGGCACCATATTGCCTTCTGCCCCTATGGTCTGATGTGTTTCTGCCCCAGTTGAGTGATCTGACCCTCTGGTGTGATGTGTGATGCCCAGGCCTGGACAGGAGGATGACAGGGACAATAGCCTGACCATTGACTCTTCACACTATCACACTCTCCCTTTGCCCCAATTAGTCCAGGACCCACAATACAGTATGAACCATTGAGCAGCTAGCTAGACTTGCAAGATGCCACCCAAGAGTGTGAAATTAATAGGATGCCAGCAAAGAGGTCTACGTTGAAGAAAATATTGCAGACCCATTTATTTGGTATCTGGGGCAATACGGATTCACCATTGTATTATGTGACTGGAGTAGTCAGCGTTTTTCTGTACTTTTGGGTCAACACAGAAATACATTTCTATTTAGGACAATCAAGTGTCAGTTTCCTTCCTCGGACTGTAGCAATGGGAGGTTTATTGAATGGCAGTGTTTTACAGACAACCTCAGTTCTCCTCTGTGCCATAATAAATCACTCCATAACAGACCCAACCCAATTGTCGCGTCATAATGGCACATGACTGTCAAGAAATCAAAGGTTAGCTAGAAAGGAAACATTTGAACGTCACATAAAAATAAAAGCACAAGAAAATAAGAAAAAAACGGGAAGGAGGACTGCTTGGTCAGCTTTTCTATTCTTCCTTGGAAACCACATCATCATTGTGGATTTACTCTCGTGGTCTGCTATTGCTTCTGCTATTTCGATGACCCACTATCGAATGGCCCTGCTGGGTTTATTACCAGTCATTGGGTTTTGCTGAATATTGCCTGTATTCTAGTTTATTGACCTGCGTGCTTTATCACCAAGCTGCTCTGTTACACTCTGTGGCTGTGAGTGGGAGAACAGAACACAGTATCATCTTCCAGGAGCCAGGAACTAGGAGGCAGCTCTATCTGTCTTTATGAGGCTCTAAGTGCCCAGTAACATGGAACAGGGACACCTCAGCGTTACATCTCTCTCTCTGACCTGCACTTTGAACCTGACGCCCATCATCAGGACCACATAACAGGGCCATTAAAACACAGATTAGTTCAATCACTGCTTTACTTTATGGCTGGCCTGGTTTCGTAACCGATCATGAAGAAGGGGAGAAGAGAGGAGGAAGGGATACAGATAGATAATAGTTTACATTACAACAAAGCTTCACAAGCCAAGGGAGCAGCACAGTCAAAGTCTCAAAGTTCTACTGGACATTTACATTTGAGTCATTTAGCAGACTCTCTTATCCAGAGCGACTTACAGTTAGAGTGCATACATTTTTTTTCTTCTTCATATTGGTCCCCCGTGGGAAACGAACCCACAACCCTGGCGTTGCAAACACCATGCTCTACCAACTGAGCTACACGGGACTAAATGCATAACAGGCATAAATGTTATGTAACTGTAGTCTGTAAAGTTGGAACACTGTTTCTCCTGTGACCAATAACAGGAGGAAAAATATGAAATACTAAATGTACCTGTGACATTCAAATAGATAGGGAGGAGAGAAACGAATATATCAAATCAAATCAATTTGTATTTGTCACATATACGTGTTTAGCAGATGTTATTGAGGGTGTAGCGAAATGCTTGTGGTTCTAGCTCTGACAGTGCAGTAATATCTAACAAGTAATATCTAACAATTTCACAACATATACCTAATACACACACATCTAAGTAAGGAATGGAATTTAAGAATACATATATGGACAAGCAATGACAGAGCGGCATGGACTAAGATACAGTAGAATATTATAGAATACAGTATATACAGTTGAAGTCGAAAGTTTATATACACCTTAGCCAAATACATTTCAACTCAGTTTTTCACAATTCCTGATATTTAATCCTAGTAAAAACTCCCTGTCTTAGGTCAGTTAGGATCACCACTTTATTTTAAGAATGTGAAATGTTAGAATAATAGTAGAGAGAATTATTTATTTCAGCTTTTATTTCTTTAATCACATTCCCAGTGGGTCAGAAGTTTACATACACTCAATTAGTATTTGGTAGCATTGCCTTTAAATTGTTTAACATGGGTCAAATGTTTCGGGTTGCCTTCCACAAGCTTCCCACAATAAGTTGGGTGAATTTCGGCCCATTCCTCCTGACAGAGCTGGTGTAACTGAGTCAGCTTTGTAGGCCTCCTTGCTCGCACACGCTTTTTCAGTTCTGCCGACAAATGTTCTATAGGATTGAGGTCAGGGCTTTGTGACGGCCACTCCAATACCTTGACTTCTTTGTCCTTAAGCCATTTTGCCACAACTTTGGAAGTATGCTTGGGGTCATTGTCCATTTGGAAGACCCATTTGCGACCAAGCTTTAACTTCCTGACTGATGTCTTGAGATGTTGCTTCAATATATCCACATAATATTCCTTCCTCATGATGCCATCTATTTTGTGAAGTGCACCAGTCCCTCCTGCAGCAAAGCACCTCCACAGCATGATGCTGCCACCTCCGTTCTTCACGGTTGGGATGGTGTTCTTTGGCTTGCAAGCCAACCCCTTTTTCCTCCAAACATAACGATGGTCATTATGGCCAAACAGTTCTATTTTTGTTTCATCAGACCAGAGGACATTTCTCCAAAAAGTACAATCTTTGTCCCCATGTGCAGTTGCAAATCGTAGTCTGGCTTTTTTATGGCGGTTTTGGAGCAGTGTCTTCTTCCTTGCTGAGCGGCCTTTCAGGTTATGTCAATATAGGACTTGTTTTACTGTGGATATAGATACTTTTGTACCTGTTTCCTCCAGCATCTTCACAAGGTCCTTTGCTGTTCTGGGATTGATTTGCACTTTTCGCACCAAAGTACGTTCATCTCTAGGAGACAGAACGTGTCTCCTTCCTGAGCGGTATGACAGCTGCGTGGTCCCATGGTTTATACTTGCATACTATTGTTTGTACAGATGAACGTGGTACCTTCAGGCGTTTAGAAATTGCTCCCAAGGATGAACCAGACTTGTGGAGGTCTACAATTTCTTTTCTGAGGTCTTGGCTGATTTCTTTTGATTTTCCCATGATGTCAAGCAAAGAGGCACTGAGTTTGAAGGTAGGCCTTGAAATACATCCACAGGTACACCTCCAATTCACTCAAATGATGTCAATTAGCCTATCAGAAGCTTCTAAAGCCTTAACATCATTTTCTGGAATTTTCCAAGCTGTTTAAAGGCACAGTCAACTTAGTGTATGTAAACTTCTGACCCACTGGAATTGTGATACAGTGTTGGAAAAAGTACTTGTGTCATGCACAAAGTAGATGTCCTAACCGACTTGCCAAAACTATAGTCCGTTAACAAGAAATTTGTGGAGTGGTTGAAAAACGAGTTTTAATGACTCCAACCTAAGTGTATGTGAACTTCCGACTTCAACTGTACATATGAGATGAATAATGCAAGATATGTAAACATTATAGGGAAACAGAGTGCGCTATCAGAGTACAGTGAGGTTGGTCATTCCCTGATAAACAATCAAACAAACAGCATTCAGACTGCATTTAACACAAACAGACTCATTGTTTGGTGTGTCAAGGCCAAAACTAGCTTAGGCCAATTAGCCTACACACTGTGATTGTGTGTACACGAGCGTATGTACGCAAAATCTGTGTGTGTGTATTTATATTTTTATCTATTGAAATCACAAATCTGTATGTTTGGAATCTGTGGTCAGAGGGAGAGGCCTGGCCTCTCTGTTCGGGGAACAATGGGCGGAAACTGTCCAGTGAGTCGGGAAGAGACGTCAGCCAGGAAGTCAGATAAGAGGACCAGGGGAGGAACAACACAAACATACACATTTGAGTCATTTAGCAGACGCTCTTATCCAGAGCGACTTACAGGAGCAATTAGGGTTAAGTGCCTTGCTCAAGGGCACATCGACAGATTTCTCACCTAGTCGGCTCAGGGATTAGAACCAGCGACCTTTCGGTTACTGGCACTACGCTCTTAACCACTAAGCTACCTGCCACCCCTATACACTATGTCACACGCTCTATCTACTGAGCACACACAGACCTCCATTCAGATTCCATCCATATTCACCATATCAACAGTATGTACTTCAGTACTGGGCCACAGACCTACTAATAGTTGCCGTATCTACACTGTATTGGTCGAACATACACAGACCACCCAAAGACCTCTATTCTTAGACACCACATCAACAATGTTTAGGTAAATGCCAGATTTAAAAGATTCAGGGCTCAAATAGGTACACAAAACATCTATCTCATGCAAACACTAAAAGTGACATGGTTAATAAACTGTTATTACCTCTCCATAAACACACACTAATAGCACATCACATGTAAACACAACCATGGTTCATGTTCCAGCTACATGGCTGATAGACTCTGATGTAACCACTTCTTGGTAGTCGGTACTTGAACTGTGTGGATGGCAGCAGTGATACAGGTTCCCTGAATGGATGGATGACCACTCAGCAGGTCAGTAGCGGTCAGGAGCGGTCAGAGAGAGTGACCGTGTGTTACCAGCGGTCAGCGCAGGCTGCATGTTTCTGTGCAGCAGAACTGCTGACGGGGGCTAGAGACGAGGCTTCGCTTCCCGCTCAACAACCACCCCCCTCCTTCTCCTCCCCTCTTTCCCTCCTCCGTTTCCTCAGAATCACCACAACCACACAGACCGACCTTTGAGGAATAAACAGAGCTCAGCAGAACTACAGGTCACACTTCTCTGTGAAGGTGGATCTGTCCCCCTGTCTGTCTGCCCTCTACCATCACTACTGTACACAATCACATTGGGCTGTTCCTTCTAGTACACTATAGACGTTGGACATTGAATGGTCTGCCACTGTCTACTTTTGTGTCAATTTCCTGAATCCCTTTGTACAGTGTCTCTCTCACACCTCAGCCCAAATATGAAACTACCAAAACATATCTCCATGAATTAGGCCCTGCAGACCTGAACACAGCATCACAGAGAGATTGAACACAGAGACAACTCAGACAGAGAGACAGAGCAGGAAAAGGAATAGACCCACTTCAGATGAGAAGACCAGTCCATCATACTGTAAGGACACACCAGAGAGTGTGAAACAATGTTTCCCTAACATCAAAGACTATCAACCATAGATAGAGACAGACAGACCGATTGACATAGGGACACACAGTGAAAGGTACATGAAAGACAGCTACACACACATGCTCAAACACACACACACACACATGCACACACATGCACACACACACACACACACACACACACACACACACACACACACACACACCCACTCCGGTAGTTACTGACCCAGTGTCGGGGGCTGCTCTCTGGTGATCGAGCCTGGTACCTCTGCAGGGCCACCCCTCCCTTCCCATCCAGCAGAGAGGCCTCCATGTCGGAACAGTGTCCGTGGGGGCCGTGGGGCCAGGGCAACAGTGTGGCCAGGGGGTAGTGGGATATCATGGTGCCCCAGCGGCTCAGCGGCAGGGTTGGCTGGGCTGGCAGGACATACTCTACTCTGGAAGGCAGCGTGAGAGTGCTGTTGGGGGTTCCTCTGGATCTCTGGGTCTCTCGTTCCTCAGTGTCTGGATCAGGGTGGTAGAATGTTGTTGTGGGTCCACTGGCTCAGAGTGGCTGTTGTCCCTGGTCTTCTGTACCCAAAGGGCTTGGTTATATTTTCTGTTATAGGTGCCTGTGTGGTTCAGTAGGCTGGTCAGTCCTCCTGCTCCCAGGCTAGGTTGCTGTGTCCCCGGTCTTGCAGTTCCCTCTTCGCTGTGAGCCTGGAGTTGTGAGTGAGGCTTCCTCTCCAACTGACACTGTTTCCTCTTTCTCTTCTCCTTTAAACTCACACTCCTTCTCTCTCTTTTCCCCTCTCAGTGCGTGTGGAGCTTGGCTGTAGCCTACCAGCTCTAACCACATGAGTGATTCAATTCTATTGTCTATCTCTCCTTCTCTCCCTCGCTCCCTCGCTCTCTCTGTCTCAGCCAAGAGTGGGAGGAGCATAGGATAAGCCCCTTAACTATCTAGTGACTAAAAATGTTGATGAAATATGGGAAAAGAGAGAAGGGGGGTTTCAGGATTTCCAATATATTCTAATGGATGTTTTCCATGATGTTAACTTGGATGGCCCCATTTCTGTGATACCTGAGCCAAAATTACATACACCACTCAAACCACTCAGCGCCACAGCCACAGCCATTATGAGAAAAGTAACACAGAGCATGGTAAAGTATGATAGAGGTATGGGTTGTCCCAGAGATCTGAGAGTAACAGTACAACCCTAACTGCTCTATGCTTCAGTAGTTACTAATTCTACTGGTTTGTTAACCAACACTCAAGAAAGCATGGCAGATGATGCCCTTTGAGACTGGAGGCAAGGTTCAAATGGTCATAAATGTATAACGCTGAAGAATAGGAATGAATAGGGACAGAGAAAGAGAGAGAGAGAGAGAGAGAGTAGGTGTGTGTGTGTGTGTGTGTGTGTGTGTATGTGTGTGGATGTGTTTAACTATACTTGTGGGGACCAGAAGTCCCCACAAGAATAGTAAACTAACAAAAATGTGACCAACTGGGGACATTTTGTTAGTCCCCACAAGGTCAGATGCTATTTCTATGGGGTTTAGGTTTAAGGTTAGAGTTAGTGTTAGGGTTAGAATTAATGTTAGGAGCTAGAGTTCGTTTTTGGTTTAGGAGCTAGGGTTAGGTTTAGGGTTAAGGTTAGGTTTTGGGGTTAAGGTTAGGGTTAGGGTTATGTTTATGGTTAGGGAAAATAGGATTTTGAATGGGACTGAATTTTGTGTCCCCACAAGGTTAGTTGTACAAGACAATGTGTGTGTGTGTGTGTGTGTGTGGTGTGTGTGTGTGTGTGTGTGTGTGTGTGTGTGTGTGTGTGTGAGTGTGTGTGTGAGCGTGTGCAGTAGGGATGAGAGTCAGTCATGTGTAAAACACAGCCGTTGCTGAGGAGGATTATCTGGGACCAGGCACCGCTCACACACAAACACACACACACGTAGGCCTACGCTCAGACCGCCCTGCCTGGTTACAACAGTTAATAGGACACAGAGCGTGAGGAAAGTTGCTTCGGATTGTTGCCAAAGCTCTGGATTCAGGCCTAGCATCCTGTCCTCAGGTGAATCAGCAGCCACTGTATAAACATCAACACATCCGGAGCAGCCCTCTAAAGACCCCTGTACACACACCAGTCATCACTAATTAGTATGGGTTTCCTAACTCAACTACGTACACACTCACGTGCAATCTGGTGAAATCTGACATATCCATTCACTCTGTGCTACCATGTTGTCACGAATACCGCCGAGGCTGCTCCTCCTCCTTGTTCGGGCAGGCTTCGGCGTTCGTCGTCCCCGGAGTACTAGCTGCCACCGTTTGATGTTTTCGTTTGTTTGGTCATGTCTAGTTTAGTGCACCTGTTTCGTATTCTGTCCTGATTATGTCACCTATAAGTTTCCCTGTGTTATGTTTTGTAGTTGTGTGTTATTGTTCCACATGTCGTGTGTTGTAGGTTCGGTGCCTTGTCTGAGTTTAGTGTTTTACGCACTGTGCGTATTTTGTTCGCCTCCTGTGTTTGAGGCCGTTTCTTTTTGTGTCTATTTACAAGTACAGTAAAGTCGCTTTGACTGATCCTCTGTGTCCTGCGATTGACTCACCCACCGCATCCACATCAACACATTTTCTGACAGAATAACACACCTCTTTACTATGGAGTCAGCAGGAGCAGCGGCGAGAACCGAGTCGCTGGAGGATCGGGTCAGCTGCCAGGACGCCAGGATCCAGCAACTCGGATCTGCCATGCAAGAGATAATGGACACCCTGCGCCGATGGGAGAGAGGAGGCTTGCCCACACCTCCTCCTACCTTACCACCACCATCGGCCAGCCCCACCATACCAGCTCCGGAGTCCAGCGGTATTCGGCTCTCGTTCCCGAGGGCATATGATGGCACCGCAGCCGGGTGTCAGGGGTTCCTCCTTCAAGTGGAGCTCTACCTGGCAACCATACACCCGGCGCCCTCGGGATACGAGAGCTATTCCGCCCTCATCTCCTGTCTCTCCGGCAAGGCGTTGGAGTGGGCCAATGCCGAATGGAGGGGAATAGACGCCGCCACCATCAGCTACGCTGAGTTCTCCCGCCGCTTCAGGGCTGTTTTCGATCATCCCCCTGAGGGTAAAGCGGCGGGGGAGCGTCGGTTCCACCTTCGACAGGGGAAGAGGAGCGCACAGGAGTTCACCCTGGACTTCCGGACTCCAGCGGCGGATGCGGGGTGGAATGAGAGGGCCCTCATCGACCACTATCGGTGTAGCCTGCGTGAGGACATTCGACGAGAGTTGGCCTGCAGGGACACCAATCTTACCTTCGACCAGTTGGTGGACATGTCAATCCGTCTGGATACCCTGCTGGCCACCCGCGAACGTCCAGAGTTGGGGCCGTCCATTCCATCCCCCAGCACCTCCGAGCCGAGCCCTATGGAGCTCGGGGGTGCTGGCGCTAGAGAGAGGAGGAGAGAGATACCGAGGGAGGCCGTCCCCTGCACCAACTGTGGTCGTAAAGGACACACTGCGGCTAGGTGCTGGGGAGGGTCTCCAGGGGTTCGAGGCAACAGGTCGCGCACTGGGGATTCATTCCAGGTGAGTAGGCGCCCAACTCACCCAGAGCTCTCTGTTGTTCACTTTTGTATACCTGTAGTATTTCCTCAGGTTGCATCTCAGTCCCAGCATAAGGCGCTAGTCGATTCAGGCGCAGCTGGGAATTTCATTGATCGTAATTTTGTGTGAGGTTAGGGGATTCCCCTCCTGCCCGTTGATGCACCCTTCCCTATCCATGCCCTAGATAGCCGTCCGTTGGGATCTGGGTTGATTAGGGAGGTCACAGCGCCACTTAAGATGAGGACGCAGGGGGTCATGAAGAGATTATTCAGTTGTATCTGATCGACTCTCCTGCGTATCCCGTGGTACTGGGGCTTCCTTGGTTAATCGCCCATGATCCCACCATTTCGTGGCAACAGAGGGCTCTCAAGGAGTGGTCTAACCAGTGTGTCGGGCGATGTTTAGGTGTTTCCGTAGGGGCGACCACGGTGGAGAGTCCGAACCAGGTGCCCGCAATGCACATTCCCCCCGAGTATGAGGATTTGGCACTCGTGTTCAGCAAGACTAGGGCGACGTGATTGCCACCTCATAGACGGGGAGATTGTGCGATAGACCTCCTGGCAGGTGCGGCACTTCCGCGGAGCCATGTGTATCCCTTGTCTCAAGAGGAGACAGCGGCTATGGAGACTTACATAGCCGAGTCTCTGAGACAGGGATACATACGGCCCTCCACTTCCCCTGTGTCCTCGAGTTTCTTTTTTGTGAAGAAAAAGGATGGAGGGTTGCTCCCGTGTATTGATTACCGCAATCTCAATCAGATCACTGTTAAATACAGTTATCCTCTTCCTCTGATTGCGAGTATGACGGAATCATTACGCGGAGCGCGTTTCTTCACAAAACTGGATCTCAGGAGCGCTTACAACTTGGTGCGCATTAGGGAGGGAGATGAATGGAAGACAGCATTTAGTACCACCTCGGGTCATTATGAGTATCTCGTCATGCCATACGGGTTAATGAATGCTCCTTCAGTCTTCCAATCCTTTGTGGACGAGATCTTCCGGGGACTTGCATGGGCAGGGTGTGTTTTGTACATTGACGACATTCTAGTGTACTCGTCTACACGAGCCGAGCATGTAGCCCTGGTACGCTGAGTGTTGGGTAGGCTGTTGGAGCATGACTTGTATGTCAAGGCAGAGAAATTTCTGTTTTTCCAGGAGTCCATCTCCTTCTTGGGTCATCGGTTGTCCACGTCAGGGGTGGAGATGGAGATTGACCGTGTGTCAGCCGTGCGTAATTGGCAGACTCCAACCACTGTTAAAGAGGTGCAACGGTTTTTGGGTTTTGCCAATTACTACCGGAGGTTTATCCAGGGTTTTGGACAGGTGGCAGCTCCCATCACTTCCCTGCTGAAGGGGGGCCCGGTGCGTTTGCAGTGGTCGGCTGAGGCGGACAGGGCGTTTGATAAACTGAAGAACCTGTTCACCTCGGCTCCGGTGCTGGCGCATCCTGACCCCGCTTTAGCGCTTCCAAGTGGAGGTGGACGTCGCAGAGGCCGGTATTGGGGCAGTATTGTCTCAACGCTCAGGCACGCCTCCTAAACTCCGGCCCTGCGCTTTTATTCTAAAAGCTCAGCCCGGCGGAACGAAATTATGACGTAGGGGACAGGGAGCTGCTAGCCGTAGTTCAGGCCCTAAAGGTGTGGAGGCATTGGCTTGAGGGGGCTCAACACCCTTTTCACATTCTGACTGACCATCGTAACCTGGAGTACATCCGGGCAGCTAGGAGACTGAACCCTCGTCAGGCTAGGTGGAACATGTTTCTGACCCGGTTTGTTTTTAAGCTTACTTACATCCCAGGCTCCCAGAACGGTAAGGCAGACGACCTTTCCCGGCGGTATGACACAGAGGAGAGGTCCATTGAGCCCACTCCCATACTGCCGGAATCTTGTCTGGTGGCACCGGTGGTGTGGGAGATCGATGCGGAAATCGAGCGGGCGTTACGCACCGACCCTACTCCTCCAGAGTGTCCGGTGGGGCGGACGTACGTGCCGCTCGAGATCCGTGATCGTCTCATATATTGGGCTCACACGTCACCCTCCTCTGGACATCCAGGTATTGGCCGGACAGTGCACTGCCTTAGTGTTAAGTACTGGTGGCCAACATTGGCTAGGGACGTGAGGGTTTATGTCTCCTCCTGCTCAGTGTGCGCCCAGTGTAAGGCGCCTAGACACCTGCCCAGGGGGAAGTTACAGCCCCTGCCCGTTCCACAACGGCCGTGGTCTCACCTCTCGGTAGACTTTGTCACTGACCTACCCCCTCCCAGGGGAATACCACTATTCTGGTCGTTGTGGATCGGTTCTCTAAGGCCTGTCGTCTCATCCCAATGCCGGGTCTCCCTACTGCCCTACAGACCGCTGAGGCTTTGTTTACCCACGTCTTCCGGCACTACGGGGTTCCCGAGGATATAGTGTCCGATCGAGGTCCCCAATTCACCTCTAGAGTCTGGAGGGCGTTCATGGAACGTTTGGGGGTCTCGGTTAGCCTTACCTCGGGTTTTCACCCTGAGAGTAATGGGCAGGTGGAGAGAGTGAACCAGGATGTGGGTAGGTTTCTGAGATCGTATTGCCAGGACCGGCAGGAGGAGTGGTCGGGTTATATCCCTTGGGCAGAGATTGCCCAGAACTCTCTTCGCCACTCCTCTACTAACCTGACCCCTTTCCAGTGTGTGTTAGGGTATCAGCCGGTTCTGGCACCATGGCATCAGAGCCAGATCGAGGCTCCTGCGGTGGATGAGTGGTTTCGGCGCTCGGAGGAGACGTGAAACGCTGCAAACGCGGGCTAACCGTAGACAGAAGGCGAGTGCCGATCTCCACCGCAGTGAGGGTCCAGTATACGCACCTGGAGATCGAGTCTGGCTCTCGACTCGAAACCTGCCCCTTCGCCTGCCCTGCCGGAAGCTGGGTCGGCCGTTTGTGGGGCCATTTAAAGTCCTGGGGAGATTGAACGAGGTATGCTACAAGTTACAACTGCCTAATGATTATCACATTAACCCCTCGTTCCATGTGTCTCTCCTCAGGCCGGTGGTAGCTGGTCCACTCCAGGACAGTGAGATAAGAGAGACTCCTCCGCCCCCACTGGACATCGAGGGGGCTCCGGCGTATCAGTCCGGTCCATCGTGGATTCGAGACGTCGGATGGGGGGTCTACAATATCTCGTGGAGTGGGAGGGAGTACGGTCCGGAGGAACGGTGCTGGGTGCCTAGGAGGGACATCTTCGATCCCTCCCCTCCTGACGGAGTTCCACCGCCAACCATCCCACGCGCCCTGCTCCGCGTCCTCCTGGCCGTCCCCGAGGCCGGGGTCGGCGCACGGGGGGTACTGTCACGAATACCGCCGAGGCTGCTCCTCCTCCTTGTTCGGGCAGGCTTCGGCGTTCGTCGTCCCCGGAGTACTAGCTGCCACCGTTTGATGTTTTCGATGTTTGTTTGGTCATGTCTAGTTTAGTGCACCTGTTTCAGTATTCTGTCCTGATTATGTCACCTATAAGTTTCCCTGTGTTATGTTTTGTAGTTGTGTGTTATTGTTCCACATGTCGTGTGTTGTAGGTTCGGTGCCTTGTCTGAGTTTAGTGTTTTACGCACTGCGCGTATTTTGTTCGCCTCCTGTGTTTGAGGCCGTTTCTTTTTGTGTCTATTTACAAGTACAGTAAAGTCGCTTTGACTGATCCTCTGTGTCCTGCGATTGACTCACCCACCGCATCCACATCAACACATTTTCTGACACATGTAGTGGAGGTAAGGCCTAGCTAGCTAGTGTAACCCCATCCCCTAAAACATCAACTTCACTGAAGCACACTAACTGTAACCTCTGAATAATTGAAGTTAAACTTTTCCTAGTAGTGTTATTGCCGTTTGATTTCGGAGTACTGGAGGGAACATGACAGGGGTTGTACATTCTACCGAACTCACGTTGACACACCCAATGAGAGTGAATTAACATAAGTGTGGCCAGAGTTCAATGTGTTCTTGCATGAATGAGATGACAGAGGAAGGAATAGTGAGTGAACAGCGTGCAGTGTCAGCCTGGTTGCTTCCAAAGTCAGATTTCTTCTGGACTTCTAGTGAACTGGCATCCCCCCTCTCTTCCTCTCCCCTACCCCCTCCTTTCCTCTTTCTGTTGTTCATTCCACTCTTCCACTCTTTCCCCCCCAGAAAAAGCCCCACACTCCAATACTTACTCTCTTTCCCGCTATCTCCCTCTCGCTTTCCTGTCAATTCTCTCTCTCTCTTAGTGTAGCCTACACAAGTTTACACAGCTGAGGGAGAGACCCACAAGTCTCACAACACAGCTCACACGCAATACACTCACACACTCACGCAGTACACACAGAGCAGATATTGCTGACACAACTCACTCACAGCACAGTGCACTGCAGTGTATCTTATGAGTATACAACCCAAGTTAAATACCAGAGAAGTAAAATAAACATACTTTTTTATATCACGTTACCATTTCACATGTATCTTGTGCCACAGAGAGCAACAAAAATCAGAGAGTCTTCGCCATGCCAAAATCATATTACTTATTCAGCTTTGTATAAACAGAGACAAATACAGTATTTAGGGTGTCCTTCCCAACAGTAACTCTTTACACAGAACACTCCAGTGCCATTGAGTGGCCACAGTGATTGTTACCATGGTACGTGGTACAGCCAGTGCCACGCAGAAAACAAAACACTCCTTGACATGACTACACAGTGGCTGTCTGAAGAGCTGTGGATGACAAAGACTGCTGGAAGAGTTACACATTACCAGACAGACACAGAGGGGACAGGGCGACACAGAGCCTACACTATATCTGGATCAGTGACGGAAGAAAAGGACTAAGGAGGATAAAATAGGAGGGAGGCAGACAGAAAGACAGTAAGAGAAGAAGCACTGTGTTTCTTAGAAACCAATAGTATTTCCTATCTTTTCCCCCTTTCATTTCTCTTATATTTTACTCTACCCCACTGCTTTCCTGCTCCAACAGCCCTGCCATTTTGTTTTGTAAATAACAGAGCTGCACCACAGGGTTCCTAAGTAAGGCCAGGTACACTTATTCTCCACCAAGCTCAGCAAAACACCACTCTGCAATTTTTACAGCACTGGACTGTCGATATGTAATTTCTCAGTGTGTGTGTGTGTTTGTGTGGGTGTGTGGGTGGGTGTAGGTGTGTGTGCATGCAGATAAACCTGCTTTTGTGCACACTTGGAGAAGAGGTTACCCAGCAAACATGACCACATTGGCACGATGTGGGCCAAATGTGGGTTAAAATATTGGCCCCATGTAGGCACCTTTGCTATACAATAGGAATTTATTTTTGTATAATTTATTTATTACAATTTAATTAAATGCATAAATTGCACAATTTTCAAGCCTAAAGGTATTTAGGGAACGTGATACATTGTATCAGAAAGTTGTTACTATCATACATATATATTTATTTTTTTACAAGAGAAACTGTTACGAGCACTTTTTTTCATTTCTGGTGTACAAGATTTGAAAACATTGGGAACCACACAACAGAACACTTAAACTGGAACGATACTCTCAGTAACGGTTGCACAAAAAGGCCTGTGCGCACACCATACCCCCAAAATATTCTAATGAGCCCCCTCTTCTAGCGGGGCTTGGTGTGGGCTAGCCCCTGTTGGGCTTGGTGTGGGCTAGCCCCTGTTGGGCTTGGTGTGGGCTAGCCCCTGTTGGGCTTGGTGTGGGCTAGCCCCTGTTGGGCTTGGTGTGGGCTAGCCCCTGTTGGGCTTGGTGTGGGCTAGCCACTGTTGGGCTTGGTGTGGGCCAGCCCCCTGTTGGGCTTGGTGTGGGCTAGCCCCTGTTGGGCTTGGTGTGGGCTAGCCCCTGTTGGGCTTGGTGTGGGCCAGCCCCTGTTGGGCTTGGTGTGGGCTAGCCCTGTTGGGCTTGTGTGGGCTAGCCCCTGTTGGGCTTGGTGTGGGCTAGCCCTGTTGGGCTTGGTGTGGGCTAGCCCCTGTTGGGCTTGGTGTGGGCTAGCCCCTGTTGGGCTTGGTGTGGGCTAGCCCCTGTTGGGCTTGGTGTGGGCTAGCCCCTGTTGGGCTTGGTGTGGGCTAGCCCCTGTTGGGCTTGGTGTGGGCTAGCCACTGTTGGGCTGGTGTGGGCTAGCCCCTGTTGGGCTTGGTGTGGGCTAGCCTGCGTTGGGCTGTTGTAGGCTAGCCTGTGTTGGGCTGATGTGGGATTGATGTTGGCTATCCTGTGTTGGGCTTGGCGTGTGCTGGCCTGTTTTGGGCTGGTGTGGGCTTGGTGTGGGCTAGCCTGTGTTGGGATTGGTGTGGACTGGCCTGTGTTGGGCTGTCCCCACATGGGGACGATGGGGTCATGTTTGCTGGGTAGAGACGTCTCTACTTTCCTTCCAGTAAAGCTGTTACTCATCATGAATCATCTGAGTCAAGAGCCCAGTCTCTCCTCTCCTCTCCTCTCCTCTCCTCTCCTCTCCTCTCCTCTCCTCTCCTCTCCTCTCCTCTCCTCTCCTCTCCTCTCCTCTCCTCTCCTCTCCTCTCCTCTGGCACAACTGAGTCATTTCACCCCGTTACACAACAATATCACATCTTACATAATAATAATCAGCTATATGACTCTCAGCAGCTACAATACATCTTATGTTCTTACATTGTGGGAGTAAGAAAAAATCAACATTTCCCTTTGGTGAATAACAATGACCATTTACATAGAATACGTTTGTCTCTCAACAGACACACTGCAATAGGTATGCCCTGCTGTTGCCCACACATTTAGTTGTGCATATATTTTGGTAAAGTGGTGAACATGATGTTCCCGAGTACGAAACTTGTTTACCTGGAAGATTTTCACTGTCTCTGTGTGTGCTGCCCCCTGCAGGTCAGTGTGATGAGTGACCATCAGGCAGCGTCCAGCTCTCCAGACTGCCCTCAGTGCCCCCAACACATCCTGACAGGGGCAGAGGCGGCCGTGTCCTACGCCCAGTTCTGTGAAGCATTTGGCTTCTCCGTGGGGCCCTCGGGGGCCAGGGCCCTGCTGCTGTTCTATGAGCTATGGGGCCCCAGTGGGACCTTGGTGCAGAGGGGCCAGGCCAGCAACTGTCTTGCACAGGGTCAACACCCTGAGCCCCTGCTGTTTGACCACCAGGGGTGAGTCAGAGTCAGTCACTCATACTCTTAATGTAAACTGTGTAGCAATGTCGACATTGTATGCATTTACTGCAAGGCTCTTGTGTGTGCCTCCCCAGCTACCTGTCCTCAGTACTAGAAGTGTGTGAGGAAGTGAGCTACATCATGCTGTACTGTAACTACACACCATGCCAGGAGTGTTGTCAGACCATGGCCTCCTTCTTGCTGCGCTACCCCTGGATGCGCCTGGACGTGCTCTTCTCCCAGCTCTACCACACAGCCCCCAGCCAGCCCTACAGTCTGGACAACCAGACAGGCCTCCGCAGCCTGGCTGCCCTCTGGCCTCGTCTCACCCTCAGCCCCATCTCTGGAGCCGCTTGGGGGCATCTGCTAAGGTGTTTTGTTAGAGATGTCCCACCGTCGGCCCTACAGTTCCCCCTGCTGCCTGAGAGGGTAGAGGCGGACAGGGTTAATGCAATTCAGATATCAGATATCACAGGCATAGGCCCTGCCTTTTTGGACCTCCCACTGAGGACAGACACAGAGCATGTGGAGAGAACCCACACTCCCCAAGCTCTCACCCTGCTCCCTCCCCCACACCTGACCACCTCCATGTGCATCTCCACACCCCACCCCAGGGTAGTTACTGCCCCTCTCCCAGCCTATCTTCGCCCTATCAATGTGGTCAGACATGTCAGGATGCCTCCACCTTGGAGGGGCCCACCCCAATCTCCTCGCTCTTCCTCTGGGTTCTTCTCCCCCCTGCTCTCTCTGCAGCCGCCTGGGCGTCTGGTGGAGATAGTGTGGGAGGTAGAGAGGGAAGTGCGAACAGCAGTCAGTCAGTCCCAACACAGAGACTCCAAAAGAAGAAGAAGATCCAGACGAAAATAGTGCAGGGGAGTCACAACACAATTCTCGAAAATGAAACTGTCATGTGCATAATATTTAACTAACAATAATTAATGAATGGAGTTGATGCCAGCTCTGTTTTGCATTGTGTGCACTGTATACTCTGTTTGTGCTGTCTGTGTTTGCTGTGTGTATGTGCTTGCATGCGTACCTGTCTGCCTACCCGTGTAGATGCACCCTGTTTTGGCACTGCGCTAGAGGCTAGAGGACAGGAGGGTGAGAGGGGGGAGGACTCTGCATGTGTGCGTGAGTCGGATGCTCAGAGGGGCACAGGGACCTGGAGCACACTGGAGATTACTACACACCCCCTATCCCACCCAGCCTAGCTCAGCACTGCAGCCCATAGCCGGACAAACAAACAGAGAGAGAGAGCTATCTATCCAAAACGGAAATGTATGGGTAAACCACTTCTCCAATCTTTTTGGCCCTATAACAGAGAACAAACAGCAAAAAAATATACATGATCAAATGCAAATCTTAGAATCAACTATTAAAGACTACCAGAACCCACTGGATTCTCCAATTACATTGAATGAACTACAGGACAAAATACAAACCCTCCAACCCAAAAAGTCCTGTGGTGTTGATGGTATCCTCAATGAAATGATAAAATATACAGACCACAAATTTCAATTAGCTATACTTAAACTCTTTAACATCATCCTTAGCTCTGGCATCTTCCCCAATATTTGGAACCAAGGACTGATCACCCCAATCCACAAAAGTGGAGACAAATTTGACCCCAATAACTACTGTGGGAAATGCATCAACAGCAACCTTGGGAAAATCCTCTGCATTATCATTAACAGCAGACTAGTTCATTTCCTCAGTGAAAACAATGTACTGAGAAAATGTCAAATTGGCTTTTTACCAAATTACCGTACGACAGACCACATATTCACCCTGCACACCCTAATTGACAAACAAACAAACCAAAACAAAGGCAAAGTCTTCTCATGCTTTGTTGATTTCAAAAAAGCTTTTGACTCAATTTGGCATGAGGGTCTGCTATACAAATTGATGGAAAGTGGGGTTGGGGGAAAAACATACGACATTATAAAATCCATGTACACAAACAACAAGTGTGCGGTTAAAATTGTCAAAAAACACACACATTTCTTTCCACAGGTCCGTGGGGTGAGACAGGGATGCAGTTTAAGCCCCACCCTCTTCAACATATATATCAACGAATTGGCGAGGGCACTAGAACAGTCTGCAGCACCCGGCCTCACCCTACTAGAATCTGAAGTCAAATGTCCTCTGTTTGCTGATGATCTGGTGCTTCTGTCACCAACCAAGGAGGGCCTACAGCAACACCTAGATCTTCTGCACAGATTCTATCAGACCTGGGCCCTGACAGTAAATCTCAGTAAGACAAAAATAATGGTGTTCCAAAAAAGGTCCAGTTGCCAGGACCACAAATACAAATTCCATCTAGACACCGTTGCCCTAGAGCACACAAAAAACTATACATACCTCGGCCTAAACATCAGCGCCACAGGTAACTTCCACAAAGCTGTGAACGATCTGAGAGACAAGGTAAGAAGGGCCTTCTATGCCATCAAAAGGAACATAAAATTTGACATAACAATTAGGATCTGGCTAAAAATACTTGAATCAGTTGTAAAACCCATTGCCCTTTATGGTTCTGAGGTCTGGGGTCCGCTCACCAACCAAGAATTCACAAAATGGGACAAACACCAAATTGAGACTCTGCATGCAGAATTCTGCAAAAACATCCTCCGTGTACAACGTAAAACACCAAATAATGCATGCAGAGCAGAATTAGGCCAATAATTATCAAAATACAGAAAAGAGCCGTTAAATTCTATAACCACTTAAAAGGAAGCGATTCCCAAACCTTCCATAACAAAGCCATCACCTACAGAGAGATGAACTTGGAGAAGAGTCCCCTAAGTAAGCTTGTCCTGGGGCTCTGTTCACAAACACAAACAGACCCCACACAGCCCCAGGACAACAACAACAACAACACAACTAGACCCAACCAAATCATGAGAAAACAAAAAGAGAATTACTTGACACATTGGAAAGAACAAACAAAAAAACAGAGCAAACTAGAATGCTATTTGGCCCTAAACAGAGAGTACACAGTGGCAGAATTTCTGACCACTGTGACTGACCCAAACTTAAGGAAAGCTTTGACTATGTACAGACTCAGTGAGCATAGCCTTGCTATTGAGAAAGGCCGCCGTAGGCAGACCTGGCTCTCAAGAGAAGACAGGCTATGTGCACACTGCCCACAAAATGAGGTGGAAACTGAGCTGCACTTCCTAACCTCCTGCCAAATGTATGACCATATTAGAGACACATATTTCCCTCAGATTACAGCGATCCATAAAGAATTAGAAAACAAACCCAATTTTGATAAACTCCCTTATCTACTGGGTGAAAAACCACAGTGTGCCATCACAGCTGCAATATTTGTGACCTGTTGCCACAAGAAAAGGGCAACCAGTAAAGAACAAACACCATTGTAAATACAACCCATATTTATGTTTATTTATTTTCCCATTTGTACTTTAACTATTTGCACATTGTTACAACACTGTATATATGCATAATATGACATTTGAAATGTCTTAATTCTTTTGAAACTTCTGAGTGTAATGTTTACTGCTAATATTTATTGTTTATTTCACTTTTGTTTACTGTCTACTTCACTTGCTTTGGCAATGTTAACACACGTTTCCCATGCCAATAAAGCCCTTAAATTGAAATTGAAATTGAATTGAAATTGAATTGAGAGAGAGAGGGGGGCAGGGTGGGGTGCAGCACAGGGCAAACAAATAGGGAGAGAGAAAGGAAGGGAAGTGACAGAATAGAGAGAAGTGGAAAGGGGGAAACGAGGAGAACAGGAAGAGAGAAAAAAGGGGAGAGGGGGACAGGGAGAGGGGAACAGGGAGAGGGGGAAAGGGAGAGGGGGACAGGGGAACAGGGAGAGGGGAACAGGGAGAGGGGAACAGGGAGAGGGGAACAGGGAGAGGGGGACAGGGAGAGGGGAACAGGGAGAGGGGGACAGGGAGAGGGGGACAGGGAGAGGGGGACAGGGAGAGGGGAACAGGGAGAGGGGAACAGGGAGAGGGGGACAGGGAGAGGGGAACAGGGAGAGGGGAGGTGAAGCAGGGAAACGCATGTGCCAGAACAGACTGGGACTGATGAATATTGCAGACTTCATCTGAGCAAACTGATGTTATGTCTGCTCTATCACTCTCTACACTCCCCCTTGCCACCCCCCTAACATACTGTACGTGCACGCATACACACACACACCCTCACATATGTACAAACAAATACAGGTCAAGTATG
This sequence comes from Coregonus clupeaformis, assembly GCF_020615455.1. Taxonomy (NCBI): domain Eukaryota; kingdom Metazoa; phylum Chordata; class Actinopteri; order Salmoniformes; family Salmonidae; genus Coregonus; species Coregonus clupeaformis. The sequence continues at coordinate 44,357,109 of NC_059211.1, read as the reverse complement.
TAGAAAAGTAGACAGGCCAGTTCTCCAACTTCCCATACAAACATATTATTTATAAAGCTGAACACATTAATATTTCAAATATACCAATCTCATTACAACCATACCCTGCACACTCCAAACTAAACTATGAAGTCATTTGGTGGTGATATAAAACAAAATAGGAATGAACAGATACACAGAGAAAGGTAATACATAAATGTGTGTGGTCAGCAGTATTTCCTACCTGAGTGCGTGTGTAGAATCCCTCCATCAGAGAGACACTAGCATTGTCTGCTCTGCTGCATAGAGGAGGAGGAGAGAGAAAGAGAGAGAGAGAGAAAGATGGAGGGAAATCTCTTAAAGATATGCTCTCTTCATTTTCTTGCACTCCATCATGTGTCTGTTCTGTTGTCTACTGTCGTTTGACACATTCAGCTCTGCGATGCCTCAGCCTCTGTCCAACAGCAGCAGCAGCAAATCAGAACCACTCGGCCCCAGCTTTATCTTGCTTTCACACTGCATACGTACACACTAACACACAGTACAGAAATCACACACTCTCTCTCCTGTCGTGCTCCCTCTCCAGCTGCAGTGCTGAACTACTGACTCACACTAACAGCTGCAGTGCCGCTCTGCACCTCTCTATTTTACGTCCTCTGTGGCCATCTATCTGCGTGCATGTATATGTGTGCCTGTGTTCGTGTGTCTTTTGGGTGAGTATCTTCATGTGTGCTACCTGACAGCACTTTATAACTACAGCTTGAGAGTGAACCAAAGTATTTTAATAAACATAATTCAACCTTGTACTCTATGGTCATTGGTCATTGAATGAAAAGGGGACTCCTATTAAATGAGCCAAGCTGTTGTTGATTTAGTCAGACATTCCCCTTTTGTACCATCGGCATCCCCTGGCTGGTTGTCCTTCGCATTCAGATAATAACTCTAATCAATGAAGATGTGCAGTGTTACTCACAACCAGATAAAAGGTAGGATATAAAGTACATTATAAACTGGGTGGTTCGAGCCTTAAATGCTGATTGGCTGAAAGCCGTGGTATATCAGACTCCAACCATTTTTTTACTGCTCTAATTACGTTGGTAACCAGTTTATAATAGCAATAAGGCACCTCAGTGATTTGTGGTATATCGCCAATATACCACAACTCCGCGTTGCATCGTGCATAAGAATATGCTACACCCCCTCGGTCCTTATTGCTTAAATAATCCAGGGTTAGGGTTATGGCTGGGGTTAGATTTGAGCCAGGGTGTGGACATGGGACAAGAGGAAAGTGTGGAGAGACATGGCAGATAACAGTCAACATGGCTCAACCCTAACCCTAACCTGCCAAATGTGGCTCCTCCTACCCCTCTGAATTCCAAATTGAATCCCTTCTCATGACCAGCAGGTGGCGACATGGCCTCTCTTTCTACTTCAATAGAAGGAGATTGAGACTCAGGGACACTGTCAACACAGACAGACAGAATATCAACATGTTCACAGGTATTTTCGCAGTTAGTTAAATCACTCAGGCAAACAAACACCACACTGGGCCCTCATAATAGATAGTTACTGTTTGTGTATGTTTAGAGGTGTGGTTCTGGTAGTGTAGGCTACTGTGGCCTCCTCCTTATCCTCCTCCTGTCCAGCAGTGGAGGTATTCAGGGCTCAGAAGCAGCCTTCTCCATATCCACCCTGCCTGTCTCCTTATGGAACTCATGTGTCTCGTAAAATCATCCTTTCTGGACAGTTTCTCCTCTTCTATCTCTCCCTGCAGGCCTGAGCCTCATTGACTGATTCCTCTACAGACAGGAACAGTAAAACCCAGAGAGGAATTTCCTATAACCAGACCATGGTGCACACCCTGGGATAGAACATAGTGTACTGAATACTGAGCTGAGTGTCTACCTGTTCATACATACAGTGCACATGCTTTACCCCCAAGCCATAAGACTCCTGAACAGCTAATCATGGCTACCCGGACTATTTGCACTGCCCCCCCCCACCCCATCTTTTTACGCTGCTGCTACTCTGTTAATTATTTATGCATAGTCACTTTAACTCTACCCACATGTACATATTACTTCAACTAGCCGGTGCCCCCGCACATTGACTCTGCACCGGTACCCCCCTGTATATATAGCCTCCCTACTGTTATTTTATTTTACTTCTGCTCTTTTTTTCTCAACACTTTTTTGTTGTTTTATTCTACTTTTTTTATTAAAAATAAATGCACTGTTGGTTAAGGGCTGTAAGTAAGCATTTCACTGTAATGTCTGCACCTGTTGTATTTGGCGCATGTGGCCAATAAAATTTGATTTGATGATTTGATTTGACTATGACTAGGGCCCCAAAAACTGTGGGCACCAACTAAATGCGATTTACTGTACATGAATCATGTTCTAGAGGGAAATTTTGCCGTCGACCAAAGCTGAGTCTATGCTACAGAGAGTAAGGTTGACATGACAAGGTTGTGGGAACAGTGCAGTAATTTAGGTTAGTGATACAATTGAAATAACAGCAATACATGGCCTAAACCTTACACCATAGTCGTTTCAAACCCTGTAGCCATAACAGAGATGATAGCAGGAGATATGGCCCAATCACAAACAAACTGCAGAGTGAATGAAAACACAGATTTGGCCCACCACCATTACAGATAGATGAAAGGCCAGGTTCAGCTCAGCTCAGTGTAAAGCCAGATGAGTGTAGTCTGAACAGTGTGTAACAGGGCCAGCCTGCTAACTGCTACCACAAGGTCACAGTATCTACAGGTTTACAAGCTGACTGTCTCAGGGGAACACTAGGCCTGTCCTCCACCATCTCTGTCCTGACCTGCTTCTTAGAAACAATCTAATGGCAAATTATTGTGACAGTGTGTGTGTGTGTGTGTGCGCGCTCTTGCATGTGTGTATGAGTGTGCATGTACATGTGTTGAGTGTGTCTGGTAGTGACAGTGATATGACATCATAGCAACTGACAGCACTCCTGGGTATACTTTGTCGGCTTCCGATCATGGACAAACACACAAACACCAGCATGCATGCACACATATACACGCACACAAACATGCACACACATGCACACACATAATACACACACACACACACACATACACACATACACACGCAGAACGTGATTTCAGACAGCTGTAAGGTTCCTTTATTCTCTGGGCTGCCAATAAAGCACATGTTATTTTTAAATTACAATAATCATCCTTTTTAATAATACAATAAACATTGATTTGTGAGTTTTATCTCTGCACTGCCAACAGCAATATCTGTCTTCCACATGTTGCAGTCTCAGTTCGTCCAGTCTCTGTCTCTCTCTCACATCGTCCCTGCATGGTGTGGGTGTTCAGGTCCCCCCAGTCCTTCTCTCTGCGTCTCTCCAACGTCTCTCTCTGACTCTGTGTGTGTATATGTGTGTATGTGTATGTCTTTGTGTGTGTGTGTGTGTGTCAGACTGTAGAGTGCATGGGAAATAAATAAATCTGCGGTCCTGGGCCCACTTCCTCAGTGCAGACCACTCCGCCCCTCACCAGGCAGCCAATGGGATTCTAATCTCAGCCTGCTATTATGCTATTAGCCATCAGATAGCCAATGAGAAAAAGCACTGAGCGGAGCGGTTGACTGTGTATCCAGTTGGATGTGCGTGTGTGTGTGTGTGTGTGTGTGTGTGCGTGCATGCACATGAGTGTGTCAATGTGTATGTCCATGAGTGTGTCCATATGTGTGTCCATGTGTGTGTCCATGTGTGTGTCCATGTGTGTGTCCATGTGTGTGCCCGTGCATAAACACGTATACAAGTCTCTTATCTCTTCCTTTTCAGAGTTCGTCTCGTGTGGAGCGGGCGGCGGGCGGAGGTGAGTCTCCCGTCACACTGTTCTGGGCCACGGTGTGGATACGGCCTTGCTGCTCTGTCTTCCTGGTGTGCTCGTGCAGGCGGTCCCAGTCGGTGGCGGTGGCCTCGTCGTCCCAGATGGTGGAGGTCTCCGTGTCACTCACGTAGCCCGGCTCGCCTGTGTAGTGGGTGGGGTACAGGAGGAGGGGCTCCACAGAGAAGGCCTTCAGGTCCCGAGGCTCAAAGTGAGACATGAAGTCAGAACTGATGGAGAGAAGGGGAAAGAGAGGAGGGTTCGTTGACACGTCATCAGAGAGCATCACATACTGAGGGAGGGAGGAAGACACAGTAAACTGTCATCAAAGTGCATTTTGTGCACCATGCAGAATGATACAGGGGCACAGAAAGGAGAGGCTCATATATGGTAATTCAGCAATGCTGAATCAGCACCACTTGGTCAAAGTTAATCATGGACTCTGGCAGAGACACAGAGTAATAGACGTAGTATTCCAGTATCTTGGGCAGAAAAGACACACTTCGACATGTCATCAAAGTGAGCCAGAGAGTGGCAGAGGTGCATAGAGGAGAGAGGAGCGACACGTCCGCTTCAATCAGTCAGGCCCTGTCAGCCAGAGGTCAGCTGGTAGAGGTCAGCCCCCCCTGTGGCCGTTTAGACAGTGTCAGCACTCAGAGAGAGTGTAACCTAACGCCTGAATTTCTGCCCAGGGAGGTGAACCCTGAGAGAGACTTAGTCTGTGTTTAATCCTCCCAGCCTCAGCACAGAGCAGGCAGAGGAGAGACTGCAGGGCATCCCTAACCCACTTTCACGCTCATTCACTCTCTCCAGACTTAGCTCTCTCTCTCTTTCTCTCTCTCTCGCTCTCAGATACTCACATATAAAAATTTCCCACACATATTACACAACCTACGTTTACCAACTACACACATTGCTGACTGTGTGTTTACATAGCACTCCCTCTCTTTCCCCCTCCTGTGCTCTCTCTCTCTCTCTCTCTCTCTCTCTCTCTCTCTCTCTCTCTCTCTCTCTCTCTCTCTCTCTCTCTCTCTCTCTCTCTCTCTCTCTCACACACACACACAAACACATACTCTGGTCTGTATTTACATAGTAATTCATACTCACACACAGACTTGCACACACTCATACACGCACGCACACACACGGATACACAGACAGATACACACACAGGGATACACACACACACCCTATAGAAAGGAGGTCAGTAGTGCTGAACGATTACAGTTTTTCTCAATTGCTAAAACACTAAACCCTATTGTCTGAACCAAATGCTCAGTTGCCTGAACCCACTGATTGAATCAATCACTCTTTTGGCAAAACCATAAGCACTTTTCACCTGTTTAGACATAACTTGCCAACACATTTTCATTGTGATGCACCCGTGTTGCATAATGGTGAGCACAGGTGACAAAAGTCAAACACAATTAGAGCACAGGTGTCACCACTTGAACACAACAACTCAAAATTGATCACACTTGTGGCTAATGATGTGAGGGAACATATACAGTAAGCCAGTTCAGAGAGCACTGGTTTGTGAGGCCCTACAATGGATAGAAATCTGAGAGGAAGAGTTCGTGTGAGAGGAGGTCGAGGTGGTCGAGGTGGTCAGCGAAGACAAAGAACAGTAATATCTGATGAAATCAGAGCTACTGTGATTGACCATGTTCTTGTCCATGGTATGAGCATGAGGGAGGCTGGACAAAGGGTACAACCAAACATCAGTAGATTCACTGTGTCCACCATAATCCGAAGATTTAGAGAAGAGAACAGGTAATTACCTTTTTTTGACATTATAGTACAGTATGTAAATGTTGACAGCAATTACTGTATGACATACTATATACTGTACCACAGTATACTGTAAGTAAATATATGTTTCAGTACATCACTGTACCAATGTACTGTAGTATTGTAATGGAGGGTTGGTCTAACTGTTTGTAGGCCTAGTATTCCATGTATATTTTTTGTAACTCCATGTTCTCTTTTTGTAGAATTGAAAGACTGCCACATGGGGGTGGGAGGACAGGTATGTTCTCCCCACACCAAGAGACCCTAATTGTTGATATGGTCCGTGAGAACAATGCCATTAAACTGAGCGAAATTCAGCAGAAGATCATTGAGGGCCATTTACATTTTTGAGGGTATCAACAGTGTCAGCCTCTCTACTGTTGATCGTGTCCTCAAGCGCAACAGACTGCGCATGAAACAGCTATACAGAATGCCCTTTGATCGCAACTCAGACAGAGTCAAAGAGCAAAGATTCCAGTATGTACAGGTTGGCATATTTCCAGACACATTCAATGTTGATTACTCTAAGTAGTGATTTACTGTAGTGGCCTAAATCACTTTTTCCGTATCACTTACAAAACTATATCTATTTCTACAGAGGGTTTTTTCAACTGGATGCAATGGAAAGACCCCATCAATACATCTACATGGATGAAGCTGGGTTTAATCTCACCAAAAGGAGAAGGAGAGGCCGTAATGTGATTGGCCATCGGGCCATTGTTGGTGTTCCTGGGCAGCGTGGTGGCAATGTCACATTATGTGCTGCCATCAGCAATCATGGGGTTGTCCACCATCATGCCAACCTGGGGCCCTACAACACTCACCAGCTCCTCATTTTCCTCAATCACATGCGAGATGCTTTGTTAGGGCAGCAGGATGAGCATCCCATCTATGTTGTTGTTTGGGACAATGTGAGTTTTCACAGAGCCCTCCAGGTTAGAGAGTGGTACAATATGAACCAAGGTTTTATCAATCTTTGCCTTCCACCGTACTCCCCTTTCCTAAACCCCATTGAGGAATTATTCTCCTCATGGCGGTGGAAGGTATATGAACGCCAACCTTACACCAGGGTAAATCTCCTGCAAGCCATGGGACTTGCCTGTGGTGACATAGGTGTGGAGGCATGCCAAGCCTGGATACGGCATGCCAGGGGTTTTTTCCCCCGTTGCCTGGCCAGACAAAATGTGGCCTGTGATGTGGATGAAGTCCTGTGGCCTGACCCAGTACGGAGACATGATGCTGTGGCTGAGTAATGCACTTATTTGTATATTTTTGTACTTTATTTTTACATGGGCTTACTGTACACAAGTGGCAAACGCATAAGATTTCTGTTTGTTTTTACAAGTGCTACATGTAAATGCACAGTTTTTTTTTGTTTTGCAACATGCATTTAGCCTACAGTGAACAATAAACATTTATTTCTCCAGCTTCATGTCCTGAGCATTGTGTTTTCTATTTTTCTACGTAGTGTTTAGTGACTGTTCAGTAGTGTTTTTTATTTTGATTGACTCGGGGCACGATTTGACAACATAGTTCAGTTTTGAGCACAGATTGAACTGTTTTGAGGTGAAAGTTTGGTTTTGCAAGAAGAGTCTGAGGTTTTGTGAATGTAGCTTGAAAATTGGGTTTTGTGTTCACAGTTAAGAGAAAAGGAGAGCAGCTTTCAAGAAATGTGTCTTAGCAATCGAGAAAAACTGTAACTGAAATGTCGGTTATTTTTCCGTTTTTAAACAACTAATTGACCAAAGTCGGTTTAATTATTTGAATTCCATTTCAAAGAATTCTGAGTTCAAGGAGCACATTGCGCTGCAGTTTCTCTAGAGATAAATCAGATTATGCCAGAACTGTGCGATGTAGTAGGGCGTTGTAGTTTCCAACAGGCCATACTGTAGTTTTACATACTGTAGTTTAGCACAGAAAACTTGATAATTAACTACAATGACCATAATCCATTGCACGGCTACTTGTCCAGTCTTTTTCTTTTACGCCTGCTACATAAGGGAAAGAAGAATGCGCGATCAAGAGGGTACACATAGAGAGCAGTTTCTTCGTTAGGTATTTACCTGAAAATACATGATCTAAGTGATTAATAGTTGGTATTCAGCAGTCAAAAGTATGCCTTATTTACTTGAAGAACTACCCAAAATAGGTATTTTGTCAGACAGCATTGGCAGCAGCTCTATAGAGATGAGATGATGACTTAGAATGAAATAATAAAGTCTTCAAATAAAACAAATGTAATATACACAACAACTGAAATATTTTTATTAAAGTAAAGTAATGTGAATAACTGATGGTTAATAAGTGATAAGCAGTAATGGACAGTCATTACCATCATGGGACTTTTATTAATTGTTTTATTCTGTGTTGTTACAGCTTTCAACCCACATAATGCATACTGCATAGTGAAACCAAAATAATTGTTCAATAATCGAACTGAAACGGAGCCGACCTCAAAAAGCACTAATCAGCACCAGAGGACAGTGACCTAGCAGTGTGGTGCCAGGACAACAACCTCTCCCTCAACGTCAGCAAGACAAAGGAGCTGGTCGTGGACTACAGGAAATGGAGGGCCGAGCACGCCCCCATTCACATCGACGGGGCTGTAGTGGAGCGGGTCGAAAGCTTCAAGTTCCTCGGTGTCCACATCACTAAGGAATTAACATGGTCCACACACACCAACACCAACACCAACACCAACAGTCTTGAAGAGAGCACGACAACACCTCTTCCCCCTCAGGAGGCTGAAAAGATTTGGCATGGGCCCTCAGATCCTCAAAAGGTTCTACAGCTGCACCATTGAGAGCATCTTGAATGGCTGCATCACCGCGGTGTCAGAGGAAGGCCCTAACAATTTTTAAAGACTCCAGCCACCCAAGACACAGACTGTTCTCTCTGCTACCGCACGGCAAGCGGTACTGATGCACCAAGTCTGGAACCAACAGGACCCTGAACAGCTTCTACCCCCAAGCCATAAAACTACTAATTAGTTACCCAAATAGCTACCCGGACTATCTGCATTGACGTATGTGATGATTCTTTTGACTCATCACATACGCTGCTGCTACTGTTTATTATCTATCCTGTTGCCTAGTCTCTTCATCCCTACCTATATGTACATATCTACATCAATTACCTCATCAATTACCTTTTTCTTTTGTTTTTCTCTCTGCATTGTTGGGATGGGCCCTGTTTACGAAGCATTTGACAAATAAAAGTTGATTTAATTTCATTTGATTTGACACACACACACACACACACACACACACACACACACACGTATTTATATAGTAATACACACATCTACACACAGTCTCCCCCTGTCCATCTCTCCCCACCCCCATACTCAGCTCTGGATCAATGGGAATCCTGTCCCTCTCACCAGCAGCAGGAAGAACCATTCCGGCCCCACATTCCTCCGAGAGGCAGAGTGAGGGAAAGAGAGAGGGAGGGGAAGAGAGAGGGAAGAGAGGGGAGTACAGAGGGGAAAATGCAAAGAGGGGTAGGAAGAGTGAGGGAAAGAGAGGGGGGGAGTGGGAAAGGCGGAGAGGATTAGGAGAGAGGTGAGAGAGAAAGAGAAAGCGAGGGGAAAGCAAGGGAGGGAGGGAGAGAGAAAAGGGGCGGGGGAGCAAGGAGAGGCAGAGGGCAGGGTGCAGAGACAGAGACAGAGACAGAGACGGAGACGGGGCTGAGAGGTGGGGGGAGGGGTAGAGCAGGATTTCCCCAGGAGGAAGCAGACAGAAAGGGAACCATTGTGTGTCCTACGAGGGACACCGTACACATTGATCCCTAGGAACAATCCATGGCCTGTGGGTTAGGGACCCACTCCATACAGGAGAGAACGAGGGGGAGACAGAGGTGAAGAAAGAGAGAGAGAGAGAGAGAGAGAGAGAGAGAGAGAGAGAGAGAGAGAGAGAGAGAGAGAGAGAGAGAGAGAGAGAGAGAGAGAGAGAGAGAGAGAGAGAGAGAGAGAGAGAGAGAGAAAATGAGGGGGCAAGAGAGAGATGGAGAGGGGGGAAAGGGGTTGAAGAGAAGGAGTGAGGGAAAAAGACGAGGAAGAAAGAGGGCAGGCTGGTGTACCTCTAAAACACCAATAAAGAACACCACTCACCATACCACAGAGTCTATATGGAGGCTCTATAGACACGTGTATTTTTGCCTATGTATGAATTATTGTCCCTCTCACCATTTTAGTTCTAATTGGTTGTCTAGTCTGTTTCTAGTGTCTGTGTTTGTCTGTCTGACTTTGACTGTCTAAAAGTTAATCTGTCTGCATCCTCTCCGTGTTTGTTTCTGCACTCCTCTGCATAAAATGTAAATTCTGTTATAAATGTAGATGCTAAAATAAGTCTGTCCTTAATGCAGATGGTATCTCAATACAAGTCTGTTTATCTTTCTGTCTCTAGCTGTCTTTCTATGCACTTCCCTGTCCCCCTGTCTTTCCCCCTGTCTGTACCCTTGTCTTTCCCCCTGTCTGTCCCCATCTGTCCCCCTGTCTGTACCCTTGTCTGTCCCCCTGTCTGTCCCCATCTGTCCCCCTGTCTGTCCCTCTGTCTGTACCCTTGTCTGTCCCCCTGTCTGTCCCCCTGTCTGTCCCTCTGTCTGTACCCTTGTCTGTCCCCGTCTGTCCCCCTGTCTGTCCCCCTATCTGTCCCCCTGTCTGTCCCTCTGTCTGTACCCTTGTCTGTCCCCCTGTCTGTCCCCCTGTCTGTCCCCCTGTCTGTCCCCCTATCTGTCCCCCTGTCTGTGTCAGTCTCAGTCTCAGTGCAGTCAGCCAGTCACTTACTTGGGGTGTTTGTTGAACATGACAGGGAGGAACTCATCGACAGGTAACATCTTGCTGAAGGCCTGAGCAGCCAGCAGCTTCCTGGCGCCCTGCGCTGATAGGGCATAGCCCAGTGTCCAATAGGAGTAGTCAGCCTCCACCAGGTTATTAACCCCTTCCACCGAACGCTCCGGCTGGCGCACCTGCATACGCTTACGCCCAACATAGCTACAGGAGAGAGAGAACGATAGATGGAATTAATTATACATAAGCACAAAATGTATAATTACACATCATAACAATGCTATTTGTAGACTTGTTTCTTACATGAGATCCCAGTCCAGCAGGGCCTTCTCTACTTCCTCCATGATGGTGATCATTCGCCTCTTAAACCTGGGCTCAAACCTCACGTCATCCTCCAGCACCAGCACCTTGGAAAGACCACGCTCCGCCATCTGACAACAGCACAGAGAATAGGCCTGAGGTCACAAATACGCAAGAGGACACAACCACTGAGAGGATAGGGGATCTCCATCTATCGTAAGGATAGTATGGTTAGTTCAGCGTACCTGTACCCAGGTGGAGTGGTGGCTGAGGAAGCAGCCTATCTCTCCTCTGGTTAAAACACGGCCAGAGTATGGGTCCTTATAACCTGGAATCATCTCTATACCCAACGCCTGCAGCTGAGAAGTGTTCAGAGCCCTGAGAGAGAGATAATATTATATACATTAAATATAATATTACGCCATTTAGCAGACGCTTTCATCCAAAGCGACTTACAGTCATGTGTGCATACATTTTTACGTATGGGTGGTCCTGGGGATCGAACCCACTACCCTGGCGTTACAAGCGCCATGCTCTACCAATTGAGCTACAGAGGACCACAGGGAAGGAGAGTGACAGAGAGAGAGAAAGAGAGAGGCAGAGAGGGATTGTGATCGATGAACAGAGAACTAATTTAAACCATAGTGTCCCATGCAGCTGTGCAGTCCTGTGGCTGTGTGTGTGTGTGTGTGTGTGTGTGTGTGTGTGTGTGTGTGTGTGTGTGTGTGTGTGTGTGTGTAGTGTGAGAGACCTACTTGCCGTCCACTGCGTCAGTGAGGGTGGCCTGCAGACCCAGAGAGGCCATGGTGCTCAACATCCGCTGTCTCCTGTCCAGACGACGTTTCAGATTGATCAGGAAGATCTGATACGAAGGGAGGGAGGGAGGGAGGGAGGGAAGGAAGGGGGAGAGAGAGGGAGCAATCAGAGTAGGAAGGCAGAGTTGGAAGGAGGGGGAGAGACACGGGGGTAATGGATGAAGGAACAGAAGGAAGTAAGACCAGGAAAGGGAGGGGGAGAAATAAATGTCACATCAAAGAATGATGGATGAATTCTCAATATAAACAGTTCCTCTAAACCAGGGGTGGGCAATCATTTATGCTCGAGGGCAACATCGGGATCTCAAAACTAAGCGGAGGGACGCTGAGATTTTTTTCGGACCGATTTCTTCGGCAAAATCAATTTGCGGGCCAGAAAAAGGGCAGTTATTTGAAAACGTTTAAGTCCATTATCATTTTAGACATTCAAGAGTGGCCAGGATAGTTTTTTTTAACCCCAAATAATAATTCCCACCTCCCAAAATATGTATATATACTTAAACCTCCCCCGGGCCATATTGAATGGTCTCGCAGGCCGGATCTGTATGTTGCCCACCCCTGCTCGAAACAGTCAGGGCCAGTGTCATACTCTACCTCATCAAAGCCCATCTTGTCCTGCGGCATCTGGGGATTGTACAGGTACTCTGAGGGTGCTATGTTGTGGTCAACTGTAAATACAGACAGAGGAGTCAAAGTTAGAGTTAATACAGAGTTAATACAGCAGAGTGGGATCAGAGAGAGTATTTCCTCTAGGCTCAAACTGGTTTATTTACCATTCTCATAAGCAGAGAGAGGCACTGTGGGAGAGCTGAGGGAGGGCGAGGAGGGGGAAGGGAGGAAGCAAAGAGAGAGAGAAATAAAGAGTTAGCAGAGAGGAAGAGGCGAAGCGAGAGGGTTTACTCTGCCCAAAGTCTGTCCACGAAAATAATACTTTTTGTATGGAGGTCAACGAGAGAGTGTCGAATTTGGTCAACAAACTTTTTTATTGCTAATTTTCTACGTGAGGCTTATTTGATCTAATAGAAGTTTCGTAATGGTTAGGTTGTTACGAATGCACTGATATAAATGGACGCAAGTGGCATTTCAGCAACTTGAAAAAAACAACTTTATATCGGAGTTGTGCCTGTTGTTCACACACATATCTGCCCTCGCATTGACTAGAATGGTCCCAACTGATCTCGCCTCCTCCAGCATTCCATCTTTGAGGACATGTATTTCCATTGTTAGAGCGGTCACTTGACTATCTTGTCAATATAATAGATCATCTTTGGAGTTAGTAAAGCACTGCAGCAGGCCTGAGACAGTTCTATAGGTAGAAAGAAGTAGTGATGGTCTATAGATACCCAAAAACTATTAACTGCAATTCTGGTGAAAAGCATCAGGTCAGGGTTAAGGATAGGTTTTGGCTTAGGCCTTAGGTTAGGTTAGGGTTAACTTCAGGGGTAAGGCATGGTTCAGTGTTAGTGGACCATCTGTAGGGGATTCTTTGAAGTCTGTGTTACCAGAGAGTTTGTGATGTATTGGCAGGGAGGTCAGAGAAGAGGGAGATAACAGAGATGAAGCAGCACTTTGAAGGAAAGATCAGACAAAGTAATGTAAGGTGTTTATTTTGATTTAGAGAGTAGTGTGTGTGTGTCATCTGTGTGTGTGTTTGTGTTTGTCATCAGTGTGTGTGCTTACTCATGGCCTCAGCGATGGTGTGTGTGAAGCTCTCCTTCTCATCGTCAACATTCTGCGAGGCCTTCAGAGGAACCGGCAGGAAGCCATAGTGCTCTCTGTTACACACGTACATCTGCACATCTGGAAACAAACACACAGTCACACAGAGTTCATCAAAAACACACTGATACACACATAAACCTGGACATCTGGAAACAAACACTGCTATACACAAAAACACTAACATGATCGTATCTGCGAAGTACATGCTGGTAGACAACCTACAGACTCACACAGCTAAGCATACACAATGTCTCATATAACCACAGTATTTAAAGGAAGATACAGTAAGCACAAGGATATCAACTGGAATATACAACCAATGGTCGCGCTTCCCGACTGGCCTTGGGATTTGAAGCAATCCACAGCTATTTTTTGGGAGAGGCTGGTGATCCTCTGTGGCTGAATCATGCTCTCTGGTGTAGTGTTTTGAAGGATTTTATTTGTTTTTGTGTAGACAGGAGTAGTTGTATGGTTTTGGCGAGTTCAATTCTGTTTACTTTGGAAGAGGCTTGGCCTCACCTGTCCTATTGGACTCCTATGGTTTTGTGTATAAGTAACTTAGCTACTTTAGTGTACATACATACCATGTCTACACATACGATTTCTACATGTTCCCATTCAATAACATGTACCATTTGTGGGTATTAGGGCCTCTTTTGAATGGTAACTAAGTACTCAATGTCTGACAGGTTCAATCACTCATGATCAGTATCATTCTGTGGTCACTGGTCATCATCATATGCCTTTAGCATTTCAGATGGATACAGATAGTATTGTCTCAGTTATTATCTATGCTTAGAGCACGTCAATGGTTGTATTGAATTGTTTAATGCCATAACCAATGGAGGAAACACTTAAAGAACATGGCCGTGTGTGTGTCAATGTGTGTGAGAGTTGTGTGAGCGTGAGTGTGTGTGTGTGTGAGAGAGAGAGAGAGAGAGAGAGAGAGAGAGAGAGAGAGAGAGAGAGAGAGAGAGAGAGAGAGAGAGAGAGAGAGTGAGCGAGAGAGTGAGAGATGTGAGTGAGTGTTTGACTTTATTGTGTGTATGTAAGTGTTTGTGCATTCCTGTTATGTGTGTAATAGTTCTGCTTGTACCTTACCAATCATTAGCCACATCAAATAATTACACACATTCAGTCAAGTCATTAAGTCACACATCTGATTACCCAGCCTGCCTTGTTTCCCTCATTGTAAAACATGCCTTCTGCACAAGACATATAGAACTACTCTGAGAACTACTATAAGACACAGAACTAGTCTTATTCTCCCCTAGCTCATTTCCTGTTGGATTTGACAGATCTGAAGAAATCGCCTAGGTGTAAATATTATAGCATGAGGTTCCTACAATATCCCCTGTGCCCAAATGGAAGGCTGGGTGGAGCCATAACCACTTTGATTACACTTTTTTCATCCCATCTGTGGTGGTGGTCGGGGCTAGGGTTTGTTTCTGAACCAGGCTATATGACTCTAAGCTTATACAGTTGGTGCGTGGGTGGGGTAGCTATAGTGTGAGGGCTATGTTTTACAACACATCCAATAACATGGACTAGGATGTTGTTTCTGGGCAGGATCATGGTGACCACACGTGGCGGAGTTGGAGGGATGGGGGGCGATTGGGGGTGGGGGTGTGGGTTGAACTCTGACCTGCCTGCCGGGCAGAGAAGGAGAACACCATGATGTCATCAAAGGCCCAGCTGTAGTCAGGGTGAGGGGGGTAGAAGGCCAGCTCCCCGCTGGCGTCACGCCTCAGGTCCAGCAGGAAGGTAGAGTGCACCATGGGTACAGCAAAGCAACCCAGACGCTTCCACTCCCTGATTGGCTGGTAGTCAGGGGTACGTTTGTAGTAACCCTGGGAGAGAGATGGAGAGAGAAGGAGGCAGAGAGAGATTTAAAATGAGAAGGGCTGAGGGGTACAGATGGTCATTGGACTGGCTGTAATTGTCACAGTGAAGAGGTGACAAAGAG
Source organism: Coregonus clupeaformis (assembly GCF_020615455.1). Taxonomy (NCBI): domain Eukaryota; kingdom Metazoa; phylum Chordata; class Actinopteri; order Salmoniformes; family Salmonidae; genus Coregonus; species Coregonus clupeaformis. The sequence goes on along the minus strand of NC_059211.1, from coordinate 44,341,873 downwards.
AGTAGTGAGGTGGTCTCTATTTGGCTGTTTACCTGTGGGGTGATGCCACACCAGAAGTTAGAGTAGAGAGAGCGTGACTCCAGCATGGGAGCCACCAGAGTCAGGTTCTCAGCCATGAGCAGGTTGAGAATCTTTGGGTTGGTCAGCAGGTTATCACTGTCTGCAAACTAGATACAGAGAGAGACAGAGCAGGATACCGTATAAACGCACAGAATGTAATCGAACAAACATCTAATATTGCAGGTATACAATCTCACGCAACCGTAGACAGAGTGAAAGCAGGTATCATCATTCGCATAAAATAATGCCGCTAACTAATGTTACACTGAAATGTAACACATGTAATCTCATAGGTATATTATGAAGTCTGTCTCACCAGTATGTAATCTGCCCAGCGTTCCCGTGCTGCTTTAAGAGCAGCCTGCCTCAGTTTCATCACATGGTTGAATCGGGACGGAGGCCAGTGCTTGGGCCCCCACTCATCAGTATAGGACCTGAGGACAGGACAAAGAGCTTTACTTTCAGTGTCTCATATTCACCACGCACTGATGAGCAGTGAACTTCAAATATGTAGAAAATTAAGGAATGTGAACCAGAATAGATGGTGTGGTGAGATGCCCTGAGGCTGGGGAGAGGGTAAAGTAGACTTACTTGGGCTCCTCCATAGGTCTCCACTCCACATAGTGGTACTGGTCCTGGGCCTGCTTCAGCCACTCCCTCAGCATGGCTGTGCTGTTGTCCACACTGTGGTCTGTCGCTGCCCTGAGACACAACATAGCATGGGACACTATATTAACACAACACAATGCACAAACAAGGGAATGAAGTACCAACTCACTGTAGCCCTTTCCTGCAGTCAAATGACCAAAACCCCCTCTAGTGGCCTCATGGGTGGAGCGTTATTAATATTTTTCATTATTTCATAACTAATAAACATTATTTAAAAAACTAGCAGAAAATCTGGTGTTTTTATGTCAAACGGTTTTGTTATATTTCAGTCTTCTGTGATGTATATAAAGTGTAATATTGTGATGCAAACTCAAAATTGAATACATTTCAACTCTATATCTGACATGATACAGGTATATACTGTATTCTATTCTACTGTGTTTTAATCAATGCCACTTCGACATTGCTCGTCCTAATATTTATATATTTCTTAATTTTATTATTTTACTGTTAGATTTGTGTATTGTTGTGAATTGTTAGATACTACTGCACTGTTGGAACTAGGAACACAAGAATATCGCTACACCCACAATAGCATCTGCTAAATATGTGTATGTGACCAATAACATTTGATTTGATTTGATTTGGCCTTCTTTTTTAAGCCCATAACCATGTGTGTGAGGTGTATATGTTTGTTTCAAAGTAGATGTATTTAAGACTACCAAGAAACACTGTGTGACCCTGATTTAGCCCACTGCAGTATTAACAAACCGTGATGAGAGTGTCTACATAACATATCAAGGTAATGTGTCGACATGATACAGCAACATGATGATGCTGATATACTGTGTGTAGGATCAAAACACGCGCACAAACGCGCACACACACAGTGTCCTGTGTAAATCAGGTATGGCAGACAGTTTGGAACGCTATAAGGTGGAAAGGATGCAAGTACAAACCACAGAGAGTAAGAAGAACAACAAACAAACAGGCCAGAGTGTACAGTAAAGTAGTGCAGCAGGAACACCTCTATCCTCCTTACACACACTGCTGCCACTGTCTGCACACCGTGCGCCTGTCCTCACACACACCTACTCTGACTCTGTCCCAGACTCATCCAGTCATACATTCACCCTCACTTTCTCACCCATGCTATCACACTATCACTTCTACAGAGTTGTAGCCTTACAGTAATAGCCTTTGGCGTTGAGAGGGTATCTATAGCATAACTTCAGCATAACCAAGTAAATCTAACCTGCTTCCCTCTCTCTCGCTCTGCATCCAATACAGTATGTGCTTAATGGGGGAAAGGTCAATTGAGAGAGAGCGAGGCTAGTGTATCTGTAGAGGTCGCTGTGCCACTGCTGGCACACACACGCACGCGCACACACACACACACACACACACACACACACCTGGAGTTTTCCACTGCTTGCTGTAATATTCCTGGCCGTAACCTCGCCAGACAAACTCATACCCTACTATGTTAGAGTGCAGACAGATCAGAGATAGTAGTGTATAAACACACATTTTACAAAACCGCTGCTAACACTGTCCACCATGAGATAACACTGTAGACACAATTCATTACACACACTCAGCTCAGAGATAAAAATATTGACTTCTGTGACACACACACAGCTCCAGAGAGAGAGAGAGAGAGGGATAGACAGAGAGGGATGGAGAGAGAGAGATCTCTCAGTAGACAGTTGTAACTTCGTATTAACAGCTAGACACTAACAGATTTCCAGACAGACAGTGCCTGTCCAGCTGGAGAGAGAACGTAGGCCTGAAGGACCACAGGGGTAATCATGGGGTTAGTAACAGCCCTTTCACAACGTGTCCCAGTGTGTGTGTTCGTTCATGTTTGAGCCTGTGTGAGGAAGTATACAGTGCCTTCAGAAAGTATTCACACCCCTTGACTTTTTCCACATTTTGTTGTATTACAAAGTGGGATTAAAATGGATTTCAAAATTATAACATTTGTAAAGAATTAATGAAAAATAAAACACTCATATATCTTGATTAGATAAGTATTCAACCCCCTGAGTCAATACATGTTAGAATCACCATTGGCAGTGATTACAGCTGTGAGTCTTTCTGGGTACGTCTCTAAGAGCTTTGCACACCTGGATTGTACAATATTTGCACATTATTCATAAAAAAATTATTCAAGATCTGTCAAGTTGGTTGTTGATCATAACTAGACAGCCATTTTCAAGTCTTGTCATATATTTTCAAGCCGATTTAAGTCAAAACTGTAACTAGGCCACACAGGAACATTCAATGTTGTCTTGGTAAGCAACTCCAGTGTATACTTGGCCTTGTGTTTTAGGTTATTGTCCTGCTGAAAGGTGAGTTTGTCTCCCAGTGTCTGTTGGAAAGCAGAGTGAAACATGTTTTCCTATAGGACTTTGCCTGTAGCTCTAATCCATTTATTTGTATCATATAAACACCCTACTCCTTGCCGATGAGAAGCATACCCATAACATGATGCAGCCACCACCAGTGATGTGTTATGTTGAATTTGCCCCAAACATAATGCTTTGTATTCAGGAAATAAAGTTAATTGCTTTGCCACATTTGTTGCAGTTTTACTATAGTACCTTATTGCAAACAGGATGCATGTTTTGGAATATTTGTATTCTGTACAGGCTTCCTTCTTTTCACAGTGTCAATTAGGTTAGTATTGTTAGTATTGTGGAGTAACTTTAAAAATCGCAGCACACCCACCCCCAAACATCTTCCCACGGATATGTACCCATAACATGATGCAGCCACCACTATGCTTGAAAATATAGAGAGTGGTACTCAGTAATGTGTTGTTTTAGATTTGCCCCAAACATTGCAAACAGGATGCATGTTTTGGAATATTTTTATTCTGTACAGGCTTCCTTCTTTTCACTCTGTCAATTAGGTTAGTATTGTGGAGTAACTACAATGTTGTTGATCCATCCTCAGTTTTCTCCTATCACAATCATTAAACTCTGTAACTGTTTTAAAGTCACCATTGGCCTCATTGTGAAATCCCTGAACAGTTTCCTTCCTCTACGGCAACTGAGTTAGGAAGGATGCCTGTATCTTTGTATTGATATACAATTCCAAAGTGTAATTAGTAACTTCACCATGCTCAAAGGGATATTCAATGTCTGCTTCCTTTTTTTCTTTTTTTTTATCTATCAATAGGTGCCCTTGTTTGCAAGGCATTAGAACACCTCCCTGGTCTTTGTGGTTGAATCTATGTTTGAAATTCACTGCTCAACTGACGGACCTTACAGATAATTGTATTCGTGGGGTACAGAGATGAGGTAGTCATTCATAAATCATGTTAAACACTATTATTGCACACAGAGTCAGTCCATGCAACTTATTATGTGACTTGTTAAGCACATTTTTACTCCTGAACTTATTTAGGCTTGCTATAACAAAGTGGTTGAATACTTATTGACTCAAGATATTTCAGCTTTTCATTTTTAATTAATTTGTAAAAATAAATAATAATTCCACTTTGACATTATTGTGTGACAAAAAAATCTCAATTTTAAATCCAGGCTGTGACACAACAACATGTGGAGAAAGTAAAGGGATATGAAAACTTTCGGAATGCACTGTACATACATAAGTATTCAGACCCTTTGCTATGAGACTCGAAATTGAGCTCATGTGCATCCTGTTTCCATTGATCCTCCTTGAGATGTTCCTACAACTTGATTGGAGTCCACCTGTGGTAAATTCAATTGATTGGACATGATTTGGAAAGGCACACAGCTGTCTATATAAGGTCCCACAGTTGACAGTGCATGTCAGAGCAAAAACCAAGCCATGAGGTCGAAGGAATTGTCTGCAGAGCTCCGAGACAGGAATGTGTCTGTTTTTGCTTTGTCATTATGGGGTATTGTGTGTAGATTGATGAGGGGAAAAAAACGATTGAATCCATTTTAGAATAAGGCTGTAACGTAACAAAATGTGGAAAAAGTCAAGGGGTCTGAATACTTTCTGAATGCACTGTACATGTTTTATGGTAATGTCAGCAGTGGTTTACGTGTGTGTGTGTATGTGTGTTTTGCAGATAGGTCTAATGAAAGGTATTTCAAAATAGCGTGTGTGTGTTTGCACATGAATGGGTATGTGGGTGTAAGCTGTTAAGGTAAAAACACCTGACCTGGAGGTAATAAGTGGATGTGCAGTGTTTTACATGTTTTTTCAACCACAAAATGGCATATTGCTGGAGGAAATAAATGTGTTGGTACATTACTTTTTCAAATGAAAGACAGAGCTCTGGGATTTGAATAGGCGTAGATCTGTGAAAAGGTCCAAAACAGAGGAGATTCCATACGTTCTGTGTATGAGGATGCGTGTATGTGCATGTGCGTGTGTGTGTATGTTTTGTGAGTGCACATTCTGGAGCATGAGATTGAATTGTATTACTTTGTTCCCTTGCTATATTCCTTATATGAGTCTGTGAGGTCACACTGACAAATATGTTAGAAGGATTGTATCTCATACCTTAAGAAAAAGTAAACCTATATAGTAAATTCCTAACCATGCTCAATAAAACACAGACAAACAAACAGATGACCACACTAAGGTTACATTTCCACATTCCCCACTAAAATGCTAACGTTTTCATATCTGGCCACAATTCCAGGAGGAGCCTATTCAACCATATAGCAGTTGAAGGTTTCTGACTGTTCTTCATTCTTCACTAAGCCCCTCTGAGCCTTAACACACAGCTCTGTAATATAATATAAGTGCAGTGTAATATTTTCCATTACGGAAGCAACATCTAATTTCGACTTATGTAAGATTACAGTTGGCCGTGTGTGTGTGTGAGGGGGGGGCTGTATCGGCAGAGGATAGGCACACAGCCCGAGCTGTCTATCTTTCACCTTTGTGTCTCTTCGTTCAGTTTTTTTTTGGTGAATCTCCATCATTCCATCTCCTCTCTCCATCTCGTATTCCACACATGCATGTCCTGTTTCAGGGAGGATTTATCCTTTCCAGGCCTCTCAATTTCCTCTCCCCAGCAAGGGAGGGTACAGAGCAGCAGCTTGAGTCCCTGTGTGTCCCCTGTCTCCCAGGCTGCCTGGTCATCCCCACATCCCCCTAACCACAGTCACATGCACCGCAGCCAAGCCTGAAAGTCAATGGCAATGATGTGTGAATGGAAAGAATGAATGCGCTTGTGGGATACTGTGTATATCTATACAAAAAAAAAGTGTATTCATAAGTGCACATAGTGGCAGTGTATTAGCGCTTCTGTGCATGTGTGTGTACTGTACGTGTAAGAGAGAGTGTTAAAGTGTCAACTCCTACTGAGTTTTAAAGGTGTTTAACCCTTTACACTAGTGGGAATTGGTCTATATGGATAGGGCTAAATATAAATGTTCCTGACAGAACAAATATGAAAAGCATATGCAGAAGTATGGTAGCAATTACAAGGGAACAGTTTGGAGATGATGAGAAAATTATTAGACCAAAGTTGAGGACACAAGAGTTCACCTGACACAAGACTGAATCCAAACATTACACTGTTGATTTATATGTGCATTTTACATTTACTGTACTTTTCGCCGTATATGTTGATAACGAAATCTGAAAATACTCTGGATATATTCAGTAACATGATAAGAATATTCCTGGAAAATGTGTGGTAGGTGAAACATAAGACAAAAAAATGACAAGGGTTTGAGTGAGGACTAACTGGTGTCTCCAAATGGCCACACACCTCTCCAAAGTGTGAACAGTTCCTAAGTAATTTCAATGCAAAGTCTTCAACTATAAGGTGCTTTTATGAGCTCTCCTAGCTTTGTTGTTGAGGAACTAGAGCAAGCACACTTGTAGTTGTTTTGTTTGGAACACAACACTATCCCTGCCATCACAGAATTATTGTTTACGCAAATCTCAATCTGGGTCAGATGGACATAATTTCAAAGCTTGTTCTATTGCCAACATGACTAGCTACGTTTTAAATACGATCTTACAGTGTTAGGCTTTCACCAGGCAATTCAAAGAAGCAGATCATAATTTTGGTCTGCATAGAAAGGAGTCACGAGTTCATTCAGGTGCGTGTTCCATGGCAAATTTTCTTCACAATAGTTGTTCAGAACAACCCAGGGTATGACGCCATGTCATCTTCTGTACATCAAACATAGTGATCATAAACATTGACGCTGTATATGACATGAGTTTTATTATATGGAAATGTGAAGTGTTTGGCTTGATTGTATGACATCAAAGCAGTATTTATTATAATCCTTAACGTCAAGTTTTTTCAAATACATCAAGTCCTCTTAATTTACAGCATTTCCCTCACTCAGACAACAAAACATTTGCAAAAGTTGCCCAATTAGCGGTAGGGATGGGGGGCAACTTCTTGTCACATGGGGTGATCAAGTTCAGAACTGCCGTCAGTCAAAACCCATACAGAGCTGTGAAGCGCAGAGCCTGAGCTCTGACGTAATTTATAGCATTTTACTGTACAGCTTCTCTGTGACCAAATCTGCCATTTTCAACCCGTATACGAGTATGAGTGTAAAGGGTTAACAATCCAGGCTTTGGGGGTTTGGACTGGACACTGGTCCCCCCTTCCTCCCTCCTTCTTTTCACTCATCCCTCACTTTATTCATCCACTCTGCCCTCTTGGAAGTTTCCAGTAACTCTCCGGCTCATTATCTTCAGGCCTGGAGCGCTGCGTCTCTACTTTCTTTCTTTATGATCTGCATCTGGACAACACATGCTCCTAGGTTCACCTACACATCCTTCCCCTCTCTCTCTCTCTCTCCATCCCTCTCTCCTTTATCTATGGGTCCCACCTGGACTGGCTATGCCATCATCAGTGAGGAGGGTGTGATTAGCTGACAGTGAGAGTGATCAATGGGAGGGGTCAGGGGACAGAAGGGTCACACCTGGTCCAAAAACACTCAACAAACACTTCAGTGAAAGTTACGATGCCTAAAATCCTTCTACTGTATCTGGATTGGATATGCCCTCTTACCGTAGCTAGTGTTAACAGATATACATCACTCTATCTAAATTGTGTGTGTGTCTATTAAGTCTGCAGTAGCCCCCCTCCCCTCCCCAGGCTGACGTGGCTGCAGCAATGCATGCTGGCCTGGCAGGGAAGGGGAGGGGATGAATGAGATGGCAGGGAAGGGGAGGGGTTGAGTGAGACCTTCTAGCCGAATTCCTCAGAACATTCACAGTCAACACAGGACAGAATGGCTCATGCTCCTCCCCCTTAGAGCCTATAAAACACCCCATCTTACCACATCCTCACACAACCTGACCTATCATGACTTATCCATACACACTCTCAGTCAGGCCAAACAAGGTAACTTGCAAATCTGTCAGAAGAATCTCTGTGTTGTTGACCTCTGGGCTACCACACATACCTTCTACACACATAAATCCCTTTCATCCATAAATTCACACTGTCAATTTCGACACACATTGAATGCCTTGATACCTAACATGTCATTTCCCACACTTAGTCACTCACATGAAATACACAGACAGCTTTGAAACATACACTGAGTGTACAAAACATTAAGAACACCTTCCTAATATTGAGTTGCACCCCCCCTTTTGCCCTCAGAACAGCCTCAATTCGTCGGGCCATGGACTCTACAATGTGTCGAAAGCGTTCCACAGGGATGCTGGCCCATGTTGACTCCAATGCTTCCCACAGTTGTGTGAAGTTGGCTGGATGTTCTTTGGGTGGTGGACCATTCTTGATACACAATGGGAAACTGTTGAGTGTGAAAAACCCAGCAGCGTTGCAGTTCTTGACACAAACCGGTGCGCCTGGCACCTACTACCATACCCCATTCACCCTCTGAATGGCACACATACACAATCCATGTCTCATTTGTCTCAATGCTTAAAAATCCTTCTTTAACCTTTCTCCTTCCCTTCATATCACTGATTGAAGTGGATTTAACAAGTGATATCAATAAGGGATCATAGCTTTCACCTGGATTCACCTGGTCAGTCTATGTCATGGAAAAAGCAATCACTTTGTTTATAAAGGAAAATGAGAAAGACAGATAGAGAGAGAGAGAGGAGAAAGACAGAGAGAGAGAGAGAGAGAGAGAGAGAGAGAGAGAGAGAGAGAGAGAGAGAGAGAGAGAGAGAGAGAGAGAGAGAGAGAGAGAGAGAGAGAGAGAGAGAGAGAGAGAGAGAGAGAGAGAGAGAGAGAGAGACAGGAAGGAAGGATAGAAGAGGGATAGGTAGAGAGTGAGAGAGAGAGAGACAGGAAGGATAGAAGAGGGATGGGTAGAGAGTGAGAGAGACAGGAAGGATAGAAGAGGGATGGGTAGAGAGTGAGAGAGCGAGAGAGACAGGAAGGATAGAAGAGGGATGGGTAGAGAGTGAGAGAGAGACAGGAAGGATAGAAGAGGGATGGGTAGAGAGTGAGAGAGCATGAACGGCAGTAGTAAAGTGTGTCTCAGGATGATGACACACAGTCAGGCAGACTGGACTAAAATTATATTTCCTCTGTGACAACATGAGCTCCTCCGCCACTGTTGAATAAATAGCTGTCCTGTCATCATAACATCCCTCAAAACACTTCACGATCCCCACCTCCATCTCTCTCACTCTCTCTCTCTCTCTCTCACTCTTTCTTTATCTGTTACAAAACATCCCTCAAAACCCTTTACCTGACACAACATACCTCCCCACCTTCCTTCCTTCTTTCCTTCCTTCCTTCCTTCCTTCCTTCCTTCTTCCTTCCTTCCTTCCTTCCTTCCTTCCTTCCTTCCTTCCTTCCTTCCTTCCTTTCTTTCTTTCTTTCTTTTTTCTTTCTTTCTTTTTCTTTCTTTCTTTCTCTCTCTCTCTCTCTCTCTCTCTCCTCTTTCTCTCTCTTTCTCTCTTTCTCTCTTTCTCTCCTGCTAAGGTATTTTCCTGTCTTTCTGAAAAGAAATGAAATACTTTGTCTGGATGGCAGTCTATTTCAGCATTGGCCAGATCCATTGTTGCTGGGCTGCCTCTGGAACTATTAGGCAAGAGACAATCACTTCCATGCTACGTAACAGGCCCTTCTAACTGAGCACTCTGCTCTGTTTCAGCTCTCCTTTGGGGATTCACTGACACTAACATATGGCCCGGGATGTTCTGAGTACAGCCACAACTCCTGGCAGGGGACATGGAGCTGTTTTCTCTGATGTCAGACACAGGTCTGGGAACAGTCCCATCTCCTTTCAGGTTTTATGATGGAACCACTGGCTGAGTATTAACACTCCTAAGGTAAGAATGGTGTGTGTAAATCATATCAGGAGTGTGTGTTCGTGTTCTGTTGAGTGAGTTAGAAGGTGGTATGGATTATGTTGTGTGAATCAAGGAGTTCCTGTGTCACTGTGCTACTGCCTAAGCACAAGTCTGGCCCAAGGCGATGGGAAAATTGGTATGGGATTGGGAATGGGAACCAGAAGGAGAGGCAGGGTACTGGCCAGCTGAGTAGAAACAGACACACACACCACCACCACATGCAGACCCCAACGGACTGACCCTGGGCCAGAGCACTGGGGATAATCAAACACACACTCACATACCAGCCATGTGCCAGTGATATGATCTAATGCACATGAAAGAGAGGGAGAGAGAGAGAGAGAGAGAGAGAGAGAGAGAGAGAGAGAGAGAGAGAGAGAGAGAGAGAGAGAGAGAGAGAGAGAGAGAGAGAGAGAGAGAGAGAGAGAGAGAGAGAGAGAGAGAGAGAGAGAGAGAGAGAGTACTCACTACTCTGTGGAGTCCAGCAGCTGATACTCGCTGCGGCGGCTGTAGCAGACACGGAGGCCTGGGTCGGAAGATGAGATAGACAGAGAAACCAAGAGAGAACAAATCTGATATAATCATTTACATTCAAAAAAGCCAGAATTGCCTGCTTCAATTCCAACAAAATCTTTTCCTGTCTTCAAAAATATCAAAGGATCTCCTGACATGATCCAAAATACATCAACCAGGGCCCTCCTCCCCAGACCTGACAGAAGAATTAGAACCATTAGATACACCTCCAGATCCCACACTGCTATCAGGCCTAAGGTGACACACTTGCACTCAGAGGTGGATCAAGTTTCTACACTCCCAGCAAGATTCTACACAGCACAACAGAATTCTGGGAGTTGGAATATAGTGTAGATCAGAGGAAATAGTTGGTTATTGAACTGCTACTTAGCTTTCAATGTTGTAATCCGGTAGAAAGGGAGCTATTTGGAAGCAAGGGTCGTGTTGGCATTGGCAACAATTTCTGGTTTATCCTTTACTATAATGGCATTAGACTCATTATACTTCTGAAGAAGATCCGCCTGGTTAAAGGTGCATCTGCTATCTCCCCACTGAAGGATGGGACTCTGAGATATGGAATAGAGATAATCCCATCCTTGTAAAGAACAAATCGGAACCAGAGTCTGAATCACAGCACACCATCATCCTGTAAAAGCTGACAGTGAGTGATATACAATGCATTCGGAAAATATTCAGACCCCTTGACCTTTTCCACATTTTGTTACGTTACAGTCTTATTCTAAAAGGAATTAAATCAATTTTTTCCCTCATCAATCTACACACAATACCCCATAATGACAAAGCAAAAACAGGTTTTTAGAAATGTAAGCACATTTATAAAGAACAAAAACCTGAAATACCACATTTACATAAGTATTCAGACCCTTTACTCAGTACTTTGTTGAAGCACCTTTGGCAGCGATTACAGCCTCGAGTCTTCTTGGGTATGACGCTACAAGCTTGGCACACCTGTATTTGGGGAGTTTCTCCCATTCTTCTCTGCAGATTCTCTCAAGCTCTGTCATGTTGGATTGGGAGTGTCACTGCACAGCTATTTTCGGTCCCTCCAGAGATGTTAGATCGGGTTCAATGTAAAAGTTCAAGTCCGGGCTTTGGCTGGGCCATTCAAGGACATTCAGAGACTTGTCCCAAAGCCACTCCTATGTTTTCTTGGCTGTGTGCTTAGGGTCGTTGTCCTGTTGGAAGGTGAACCTTCGCCCCAGTCTGAGGTCCTGAGCAGGTTTTCATCAAGGATCTCACTGTACTTTGGTCCATTCTTCTTTCCCTCGATCCTGACTAGTCTCCCAGTCCCTGCTGCTAAAAACATCCCCACAGCATGTTGCTGCCACCACCATGCTTCACCGGAGGGATGGTGCCAGGTTTCCTCCAGACGTGACGCTTGGCATTCAGGCCAAAGAGTTCAATCTTGGTTTCATCAGACAAGAGAATCTTGTTTCTCATGGTTGGAGAGTCTTTAGTTGCCTTTTGGCAAACTCCAAGCGGGCTGTCATGTGCTTTTACTGAGGAGTGGCTTCCGTCTGGCCACTCTTCCATAAAGGCCTGATTGGTGGAGTGCGGCAGAGATGGTTGTCCTTCTGGAAGGTTCTCCCATCTCCACAGAGGAACTCTGGAGCTCTGTCAGAGTGACCATCGGGTTCTTGGTCACCTCCCTGACCAAGGCCCTTCTCCCCCGATTGCTCAGTTTGGCCGGGCGGCCAGCTCTAGGAATAGTCTAGGTGGTTCCAAACTTCTTCCATTTCAGAATGATGGAGGACACTGTGTTCTTGGGGACCTTCAATGCTGCAGACATTTTTTTGTAGCCTTCCCCAGATCTGTGCCTCGAAACAATCCTGTTTCGGAGCTCTACGGACAGTTCCTTCGACCTCATGGCTTTGTTTTTGCTCTGACATGCACTGTCAACTGTGGGACCTTATATAGACAGGTGTGTGCCTTGACTCGAGGCATACCCAAGAAGACTCGATGCTGTAATCGCTGCCAAAGGTGCTTCAGCAAAGTACTGAGTAAAGGGTCTGAATACCTATGTAAATGTGATATTTCAGTTGTTGTGTTTTTATACATTTGCACAAATTTCTAAAAAACCGTTTTTGCTTTGTCATTATGGAGTATTGTGTGTATATTTATGAGGGGGAAAAAAATATATATATAAAAATATTGATTTAATTCATTTTAGAATAAGACTGTAACATAACAAAATGTGGAAAAAGTAAAGGGGTCTGAATACTTTCCGAATGCACTGTATATCTCACATCATGTCCTTTAGGATGTTGTTGGTAACTACTGGAATTTGTCTGTGCTAACAACACTAGTATACATAAGGTCTAAGGCCACATATGGTTTAGATGGTACTCTCTATCATTAAACAATTCTATGTGGTTCAGAATTTTTCTTTGTGGTTCAGACTTCTTGGTGTGTGCATTGTGCAGTATGCTATGTTATATGATACTCTAATATGGGGAGTATAGAAACAACAAGGAATTCTTTGTTATTATGTCACATCAATACAGTTCATTCCGGGAACAGCTTCTGTTGTCTTGTCACAGTCCTGACATGCTCTATGTCGAAACACATCGACAAATCATCTCTCCCTCCAGTTCACCACCTGGTAAAGCACTTCCAATAAACAGCCCACAGACCTAGCTCCAGGCTACTGAGTTACTCCTGAACGCTGCCCCAAAGATGAGTTCAGCCTTTCCCTCCAGTCACAACACATAGTCATGACCTGGGGACCAATCACATGGCTGAGTTACATTCCATCAACCAATCACTGGCCTGGGTCCAGGCCCCGTGTCCAGTCGTTGGCCTGCAGCCAGCTCAATGTTGTCCTGGGGGCAGAGGAGGGAGGGGAGGGGGGAGGGTACACTGTTTGAGCATGGATGGAATGTGGGTTCACTTACTAACCTGCTCAGTGCCCCTGGGTAATTCTCAACACAAGCCTGCCAACCACCCTGCCTCCGCCCCCTGTCTACCTCTTTTGCCTAATAACCATTCCCTGCATTCTTTCACAGCACAGTGTGAGTCTTTCTCACCTCTCTCTCAGTCCTCTCTGTCAGACTCAGACACGTCCATTTGCTTTTCAGACTACGAAAGATTTCTGTGTAGAGGGTGTGTTATCCCATCTGTTCTCTGTCTTTATCATACACACAGACTGCCCTTCCTCCAGCCATGACCCAGTTGAAACACTCATGTGCCCCTACGTACACACATGCACGCACACACACAAACACACACATTAACAGCGACAGTCTCCGTGTCGCAGAGGAAGGACAGGGAGAACTGAAAGGTGAGCAGTGTACAAGCTCTACCCGTCAGCCCCAATACAAACACACTCACACAGCCTTGGGCCCTGCCGCCCAGTAATCAGCCACTGGCACTGGGTCTATGGCCAGCATACATTTAATAACAAATCGTAATTCTACCATTCTGTGGCTTTTCACTGCCTCTCTCTTTATATAGGTTGTATAATATAATAATATGCCATTTAGCAGACATTTTATCCAAAGCGACGTACAGTCATGTGCATGGCGTTATAAGCGCCATGCTCTACCAATTGAGCTACAGAGGACCACATTGAGCTACAGAGGACCACATTGAGCTACAGAGGACCATATTGAGCTACAGAGGACCACATTGAGCTACAGAGGACCACATTGAGCTACAGAGGACCACGTTGAGCTACAGAGGACCACGTTGAGCTACAGAGGACCACATTGAGCTACAGAGGACCACATTGAGCTACAGAGGACCACATTGAGCTACAGAGGACCACATTGAGCTACAGAGGACCACATTGAGCTACAGAGGACCACGTTGAGCTACAGAGGACCACATTGAGCTACAGAGGACCACATTGAGCTACAGAGGACCACATTGAGCTACAGAGGACCACATTGAGCTACAGAGGACCACATTGAGCTACAGAGGACCACATTGAGCTACAGAGGACCACATTGAGCTACAGAGGACCAGTATAACCACTGTTGTTTATGTTTATACAATACATATACTGTAGATTTCTACATTTGAAAACCAATTCCCATGGGACCTTGTTACACTTCAGATCCAATAAGGATACCAACATTTTGACATTTGTTGTGTTTTATATGACTTTTACAAAACGGTTGTACAAGTATCGGAGGAGGCTATTGGCTCATGCATCCCAATTAAATGCACAGCAACAGTGAGAATGGATTTTCCTCTCTCTTGTATAAGTACAGACACACCACCTATCAACACTGAGATTTGAGGCAACTTGGGAGAAACACTGATGTCTAGTTTTCTACTCAGTTTGACTCTGGCAGATTCACATACTACAAAAACTCGTCTTTATGGTACAGTCATTATCAACACTGAACATCTAGGCTGCTCAACCACCCAATAAATGTATCTTTGCCAAACACTTCTCATTGGCAATCAGTATTGAGAGCATGCAGAGATATACTGAGACCTTTATAGTCTCCTGTAGCTCAGTTGGTAGAGCATGGCGATTGCAACACCAGGGTTGTGGGTTCGTTTTGTATGCACTCACTAACGTCTGCTAAATGACTAAAATGTAAAATTGGTTCAGACTCAGAGGAAGTTTACAGACAGACATTTGACTGCAGCAGGCAGATCCTATAGGGCAGGGGTGGGCAACAAACGGCCCTCGCGCCAAAAATGGAATTCAGCTAAAAATTAGTTTAATTTAGGAAATATGTTACCAGATATTCCCACAAATTAAAAAAATAGATACGGCTGAATGTAGTTGCCTACCCCTGCTTTAGGGTCTGCAGCTTCTATAGATCTGACTGTGCTGTGTGGACACAATGCTCCACAGCTGGTTCCACCCCCAAACTACGCTGGGACATTTCTTCTCTCCCTCAATTACTTTGCTCACTCAAACTCAAACTGTATGGCTGTCAGAAAGTTATGGAGGGAAGAGTAGCGCTGAAGAGAGGGGCAGAAAGGAGGTTATATCATGTAGTGGTAGATATGACAGAATCTGTGACAGATAATGTTTCAATGTGCTTTATGCTGTCATGGAAGATGTAAAGTCAGGTGAACTTCACTGTGTACTGTACTGTGCCTGTTTAAGTCAGGTACAGTACACTATCAGTACACTGTACACTGTACACTGTACTGAATCAGAACATTCCTGTGGAAAATCGAAATGGCTCTACATGATAAAGTCTGGGGAAGATTCATAAGACAAAGTTTCAGGCTCAACTGAGCAGAGGCCTGCTTCAAACGGAACCATAGATGCTTTTCCACTGAGACTTACCCCCACATGAGTGGGTCTGCAATGTTTTATGTTAATGTAAGCTCTAGTGTAATTGTGTTTCCATCAGGAGTGTGGCACTAAAGACTTATGGCGAGCAGAATCAACAACCTCTGCATCTTTCAAGACAGTTGCCTTGTGAGAAGGTGTTAAGGTTCACAGTTAGCCATTGTTATGTAAATGCAAGCTGAAAAGGGCTGGACTTGGCCCCAAGTCAGGGCAAGTCCACCGGAGCTATGGTCCATCGAGACACGGGTGCCAGTCTGCATAGATGGAAACAGAAAGGTCTAAGTCTTTTGGTTAAAACACCAGGGTAGATCATTATGTGTGTGTGTGTGTGTTGGAAAGTGGTCTCAATGAGAAACAGACATACATAAAGCTGCAAACAAAAGCAAGCTGTGAAAGGATGAGTGGAAAACAAAAGACAAAAGCATCCCACGGGCCTTGACTCCAATTCTGGTAGAAACAGAGAAAACGCATTAAACTATAAAGTCCTTCTTAAAAATTTCCATTTGCAACAAAATAGGGCATTCTCCACATGTGATGGGCATTCTCCACATGCTTGTGCACTGACTTTCTCTGTCCCTGTAGACTAGTCATCCAGACCCTCCGTCTCTCCCGTGATTCTCTCCACAGCACTTTACGCATGACTTCCTCAGTGCGCTGAGCACCCACCTTTTGTGCCGCTGTCAGAGCCGATCTGTGTCTACTCTCTCCCCATCTCCAGGCAGGCTGCCTGCTTGCCATGCCTTATTACTGCAATCATGATCCTCAAACTGTAACTGCAGGGGCGGATTGGCCATATAGCAATTCTGCCCCCGTGCCCTCGCTGAGGCCTGCTGCTGTGATGAGCAAGCCACTCTCCTCTCCCCCATGTGCCTGAGAGAGATCGTATAACATTTTAAAAAGCAATTGCGGGAAAAAGACAGCTTTGGAAGCATCGTCCCCTCGGGCCTCCTGTAGCTCAATTGGTAGAGCATGGCGCTTGCAACACCAGGGTTATGGGTTCGATTCCCACGGGGGGCCAGTATGAAAAATGTATGCACTCACTATCTGTAAGTCGCTCTGGATAAGAGCGTCTGCTAAATCACTAAAATGTAAAATGTCCCCGTCAAAGAGAGGAGGCTCTCAGCTTTCTGTAGGTATGATTTGTATTTCTCAATATTCAGCTCAATACCAACTATTTTACAACAAAGATATTTGATATGGCTTTCAGATATGGAGCAGCGCGCGTGCGAAATGTGCACCTGCCATTGCGAGGGCATAGACCTATAGGTCTCATGGGTAGTAGCCTACAACTGCAACGTTTTTTTAGGACATAAGATTTACTGTTGGATGAATACATGGCAACTAGCAGTGGGTATTATATTTAGAGTTAGTCATGTGTTAGTTTCCACTTCCTCAGGTGTTGAACCCCAAATTAATTAGCCTTATGATATTAGTTAGTGCACATAAAGATGTATGTAATTCATCTCTATAATTATTTCTTATTTTGACAGCAAAATACAGCAACTACTGTGTAGTCTAATTGTCAAACAAAAATTCATGACAATCACTGGATTAGGTTGCACATCAAAGTATCTTGAATCTTGCATTCCTGCTTGGACATAAAACTACTTATTTATTGAATACCTCAGTAGTGTATTTATTATACTTCTTAATAAAGTACTATGAATTACTTTATAAGATGATAACTCATGGGCTGGTGCCACCAACTGTAAAAGTTAGTGGCACCAGAGACACTAGGGGAAAATGTTAGTCTGGAGCCCTGTAACAGTAATGAATACTTAAGGGGTCCACATGCTTCCTGTGACGTGGTGAGGTTGGACCCAGGAGCAGAGAAGAGACCAGACGAGGAATCAGTGATTAAGGATAAACATAATACTTTACTGAGAAACGGTAACCGAAGGATCACAGTAACATGGGAAAAACAACAAACACTAAGGGGACTGGTCCTTACCAGCTTGAGACGGGAGACATGGAAGGATGGACAGACCCTCATAGACCTGGGAAGCTGGAGACAATAGGTGACCGGGTTGATGCGACTCAGGATCTTGAATGGTCCTATGTAGCGTGGAGCGAGCTTCCGCAAGTCCACCTTTAAGGGAAGACCACAGTTGGACAGCCACACCCGTTTACCCGGTCGGGGGCGGCAGTGTGTTATTAGCATATTCCTCCCAGATGAGGAACTTGCTCCAGTTGATGGCCTGAGTGGAGACGAAACAGCGGAGGAACTTCTCCAGCTCCTGGTTGGCCTGCTCAGTTTGCCCATTTGACTGTGGGTGGAATCCCGAGGAGAGACTCACCGACGCCCCCAACAGGGAGCAGAAGGCTTTCCAATACCATGCGACGAACTGGGGCCCATGATCTGAGACAATGTCCTGGGGAAGTCTGTGTAGTCGTTGGAGCAACCCAGCCGGTCGATGTCGTGAGGACTTGCTTTGGGCACAGGTGTAACAAGCCGCAACAAAGGATCTCACATCCTCAATCATGTTGGGCAACCAGAATTTCCAACTCAGGAACTCCAGTGTCCAATTAACCCCAGGATGCCCAGTTAATTTAGAGGAGTGTCCCCATTGTAGTACTTGAGAACAGGCTGATTGCAGAACATAAAGTCTGTTAGTGGGACCCCCCTCTCCCCCCCAAGTATCAGGTTCTCGGGTCTGGACTTGTGGTACCGGGGTCTCAATACTCCCTACCACGGGAGTCACAATGCGGGAGCTGGGGATGATGGGCTCAGAGTCCCTATCCACGTTAGAGACATCGTGTTGACGGGACAGGGCGTCTGCTTTCTGATTCTTGGATCCCGGGCGATAGGCTAGAGTGAAGTTGAACCTGTTAAAAAACAGCGCCCACCTAGCCTGGTGAGCGTTCAACCTCTTGGCTTCTTGAATGGAGACCAAGTTCTTATGGTCCGTCCAGATCACGAAAGGATGAGGTGCCCCCTCCAATCAGTGTCTCCACCCCTCAAGGGCCCACTTGACTGCCAAGAGCTCCTGGTTGCCTACATCTTAGTTGCGTTCCGCTGGCGAGAACCCCTTGGAAAGAAAAGCACATGGGTGCAGTTTCTTGTCCCCCTCGTTCCGCTGTGAAAGGACCACCCCTGCTCCGGTGTCCGAGGCGTCCACCTCTACCACGAAGGGACGAGTAGGATCAGGATGAACAAGGATTGTTCCGGAGGTGAAACGTCCCTTGAGCTCCACGAATGCCCTGTCTGCCTCGGGGGTCCAGCCAAAACGGATCTGAGACTTGCGGGTTAAGGCCGTGAAAGGCGCTGCCACTGCACCAAAGTTACGTATAAAACGCCTGTAAAAATTGGCAAACCCGAGGAACCGCTGGACTTGTTTGAGTGAGGCGGGATGGGGCCAGTCGGTGAACACCTTAACCTTTTATTTATTTATTTTATTTCACCTTTATTTAACCAGGTAAGCCATTTGAGAACAAGTTCTCATTTACAACTGCGACCTGGCCAAGATAAAGCAAAGCAGTGCGATAAAAACAACATCACAGAGTTACATATGGGGTAAAAAAAACATAAAGTCAAAAAATATATATACTACAGAAAATATATATACAGTGTGTGCAAATGTAGCAAGTTATGGAGGTAAGGCAATAAATAGGCTATAGTGCAAAATAATTACAATTAGTATTAACACTGGAATGCTAGATGTGCAAGAGATTATGTGCAAATAGAGATACTGGGGTGCAAAAGAGCAAAATAAATAACAATATAGGGATGAGGTAGTTGGGTGGGCTAATTTCAGATAGGCTGTGTACAGGTGCAGTGATCGGTAAGGTGCTCTGACAACTGATGCTTAAAGTTAGTGAGGGAGATAAGAGTCTCCAGCTTCAGAGATTTTTGCAATTCGTTCCAGTCATTGGCAGCAGAGAACTGGAAGGAATGGCGGCCAAAGGAGGTGTTGGCTTTGGGGATGACCAGTGAGATATACCTGCTGGAGCGCAGACTACGGGTGGGTGCTGCTATGGTGACCAATGAGCTAAGATAAGGCGGGGATTTGCCTAGCAGTGATTTATAGATGGCCTGGAGCCAGTGGGTTTGACGACGAACATGTAGTGAGGACCAGCCAACAAGAGCGTACAGGTCACAGTGGTGGGTAGTGTATGGGGCTTTGGAGACAAAACGGATGGCACTGTGATAGACTACATCCAATTTGCTGAGTAGAGTGTTGGAGGCTATTTTGTAAATGACATCGCCGAAGTCAAGGATCAGTAGGATAGTCAGTTTTACGAGGGCATGTTTGGCAGCATGAGTGAAGGAGGCTTTGTTGCGAAATAGGAAGCCGATTCTAGATTTAACTTCGGATTGGAGATTCTTAATGTGAGTCTGGAAGGAGAGTTTACAGTCTAACCAGACACCTAGGTATTTGTAGTTGTCCACATACTCTAGGTCAGACCCGTCGAGAGTAGTGATTCTAGTCGGGTGGGCGGGTGCCAGCAGCATTTGATTGAAGAGCATGCATTTAGTTTTACTAGTGTTTAAGAGCAGTTGGAGGCTACTGAAGGAGTGTTGTATGGCATTGAAGCTCGTTTGGAGGTTTGTTAACACAGTGTCCAATGAAGGGCCAGATGTATACAAAATGGTGTCGTCTGCGTAGAGGTGGATCTGAGAGTCACCAGCAGCAAGAGCGACATCATTGATATACACAGAGAAAAGAGTCTGCCCAAGAATTGAACCCTGTGGCACCCCCATAGAGACTGCCATAGGTCCAGACAACAGGCCCTCCGATTTGACACATTGAACTCTATCTGAGAAGTAGTTGGTGAACCAGGCGAGGCAGTCATTTGAGAAACCAAGGCTATTTAGTCTGCCAATAAGAATGCGGTGGTTGACAGAGTCAAAAGCCTTGGCCAGGTCGATGAAGACGGCTGCACAGTACTGTCTATTATCGATCGCGGTTATAATATCGTTTAGGACCTTGAGCGTGGCTGAAGTGCACCCATGACCAGCTCGAAACCGGATTGCATAGCGGAGAAGGTACGGTGGGATTCGAAATGGTCGGTGATCTGTTTGTTAACTTGGCTTTCAAATACTTTCGAAAGGCAGGGCAGGATGGATATAGGTCTGTAACAGTTTGGATCTAGAGTGTCACCCCCTTTGAAGAGGGGGATGACCGCGGCAGCTTTCCAATCAATGGGGATCTCAGACGTTACGAAAGAGAGGTTGAACAGGCTAGTAATAGGGGTTGCGACAATTTAGGCGGCTAGTTTTAGAAAGAAAGAGTCCAGATTGTCTAGCCCAGCTGATTTGTAGGGGTCCAGATTTTGCAGCTCTTTCAGAACATAAGCTGTCTGAATTTGTGTGAAGGAGAAGCGGGGGGGGGCATGGGCAAGTTGCAGAGTTGGTGGCTGGGGTAGTGGTAGCCAGGTGGAAAGCATGGCCAGCCGTAGCAAAATGCTTGTTGAAATTCTCGATTTGTAGATTTATCGGTGGTGATAGTGTTTCCTAGCCTCAGTGCAGTGGGCAGCTGGGAGGAAGTGCTCTTATTCTCCATGGACTTTACAGTGTCCCAAAACTTTTTGGAGTTAGTGCTACAGGATGCAAATTTCTGTTTGAAAAAGTTAGCCTTTGCTTTCCTGACTGCTTGTGTATATTGGTTTCTAACTTCCCTGAAAAGTTGCATATCGCGGGGGCTATTTGATGCTAATGTAGTACGCCACAGGATGTTTTTGTGCTGGTCAAGGGCAGTCAAGTCTGAGGAGAACCAGGGGCTATATCTGTTAACCTTAACGGGGTCCATTTGGATGCCGGCGGTAGAGATAATGTGGACCAGGAAAGAGACTTGGGATACATGGAACTCACACTTCTCTATCTTGACATACAGTTGACTCTGAGGAGGCATCTCAGGACTTGGCGGACGTGCAGGATGTGTTCTGGAAGGGTCTTGGAGAAGATCAGGATGTCGTCGAGGTAAACAAAGACGAACCGATTCAACATATCCCTAAGAGTGTCATTGACCAATGCTTGAAAGCGGTGACGCTGGTAGAAAGCGGTGACCAGTGCCTCCGTATTCCACCCACTCTCGGTGGCGAGGGTGCGGAACTCAATGGCGAAGTCAGCCATTGGTCTGGCCACTTGGCGGATGTTGAACAGTCGGCTGGCCGCTTCTCGTCCACCGACTGGGTGGTCGAAGACTCATCGCAGCTCGGCAGTGAAGGCTAATATGGAGCTGCAGGATGGTGGCTTCTGTTCCCACACCGCCGTTGCCCACGCCCGGGCCTTGCCTGAGAGTGTTTAGATGGTGTAGGCGATCATGGCCCGATCGGTGTGGAACGAGGAGGACTGTAGCTCGAACACCAGAGAGGACTGAGTGAGGAACCCCTTGCATCCTCCCGAGTGGCCGTCATACCGCTTGGGGGCAGGGATCTTGGGTTCCCGGTGCAGGTTCCCTCGAGGAACTACGGCGACGCCTGTAGCACTGGGCGATGAGACTTGGGCATTGGCTCCTCCTGGATTGGACTGTGATTGGAGGAAGTCGGTAAGTGCCAGGAGGGTCTCTGATATTTGGGAGAGTTGTTCTTGCAGCCGCCCCAGCAATGCTCCTTGGTGGGTTACAACATTCTTGATCTGGGTGATCTCTACTGGGTCAATGTTGGAGGCAGAAGCTTGCTGTGACATGGTGAGGTTGGACCCAGGAGCAGAGAAGAGACCAGATGAGGAATCAGTGGTTAAGGATAAACATAATACTTTACTGAGAAACGGTAACCGAAGGATCACAGTAACATGGGAAAAACAACAAACACTAAGTCTCGAAAACTCACTCAGGAGACAAAAGCACACAGCAAACAATTCAAGCTTCTGCAAAGGACAACAAAAAACAAACCTCTTTTAACAGGGAAATCATCATGAGTAATAGGACACACCTGAGTGTCATTAATATCTCTAGGACGGTCTCTGCCGCACTCTGGTGACAGCTTCCCATCCGAAACAGTTCAGAACAGTTTGTGCATATATTATGACGTCATTGTGACGTTTTTGTTCGTTTTGGTCTTCGGCAAGGGTATTTTGGGCTGTTCGTGTACACACACAAAATTCTCGAGGCAAGCCGAAGTTCGGTAGCCGAAGTCTACACCCCTTCATCAGTGATTAGTCAACAATAGGGATTCTTCAATTAAGTGTTTGTTGTCATTCAACGAGACGACTCGTTTCCTTCCTCTCCGGAAACTGAGTTAGGATGGACGCCTGTATCTTTGTAGTGACTGGGTGTATTGATACACCATCCAAAGTGTCATTAATAGCTTCACCATGCTCAAAGGGATATTCAATGTCTGCTTTTGTATTATTTTTTTACCCATCTACTGTACCAATATGTGCCCTTCTTTGCAAGGCATTGGAAAACCTCCCTGGTCTTTGTGGTTGAATCTGTGCTTGAAATTCACTGAGGGACCTTACAGATAATTGTGTGTGTGGGGTACAGAGATGAGGTAGTCATTCAAAAATCATGTTAAACACTATTATTGCACACAGAGTGATGCAATGTATTATGTGACTTGTAAAGTAAATTTTTACTCCTGAACTTATTTAGCCTTGCCATAACAAATTGGTTGAATACTTATTCACTCAATACATTTCTGCTTTTCATTTTTAATTAGTTTACCAACATTTCAAAAAACATTATTCCACTTTGACCTTATGTGGCTCTGTGTGTAGGCCAGTGACAAAAAATCTCAATTGAAACGATTTAAAATTCAGTCTGTAGCACAACAAAATGTTGGAAAAGTTAAGGGGCGTGAATACTTTCTGAAGGCACTGTAGCCCAAAGGCGCCTGCATGCTTCCCAGCCGAAACAGTTGGGAAGAGTTTGTGCATATATTATGAAGACATTTTATGACATTTTAGTTCGTTTTGGACTTCGGTAAGGGTTTTTTCAGTTGCTCCGGCACATTAAATTTTTTCTTGAGGCAAGCCGAAGTCGGTAGCCGAAGTCTATGCCCCTTTGTTGGTGATTGGTCAACAGTAGGGATTGTTCAGTAAAGTCTTTGTTGTCCTTCAATGAGAGACAAATCGTTTTCATGCAAAAGACAATATTTAGAAATACTGCCCCAAACATCTTAGTTAGATGTAAAATAGCGCGACTAAGATCTCATTGGCAAAAACGTCTAAATTAATGACAGATTTATTGAGTTATCTTAGATTAATTCTGATTATTTAGAGGAAGTGTATACTGGCTACGGCGTCTCAAAATGGACAAACAGTACTATTGCCGCTTTTTCTCGTTTTCCAATCTAATGTCTTTTAACAGAGTATGCGAACACACTCGTTCGGTTCACCTAGCCGACTTTGGCTAGCCGCCAGCCGAACTGAAGCATGCTGACGCCTTAAAACAGCTTGGCTTTTATAATGTATAAGGCTTAAGCAGACAGGCAGACAGAGAACAAGAAGATACACAATGACAGCAGAGAAAATACTGAGACAAATAAACAGCACAACAGGTGTGGATAAAATGCCAAGGCCGAATTCTTATCCCAGTCCGCCCCTGTGTAACTGTCTGTGGAGAATTGATGATGCAGACTTTTTGGCAATAAGGGCCCCCATACCTGGCTGCTGTTTTAAGCCTCCTGATTTCTGCAGTGTGTGCATAATAAATAAATAAAAACCCGTAAACAAAATGCTCTGCCCTTTCATCTACTCCTAACATGCAATTAGGAACCCAGCAGACACACGTTGAGAGGGCGTTGTAAAACGCAGCAACAGGTCTCGTTCACGCTGACAGCAGCGTCTCTGTTCTTTACGTGCACAGGACAGGAGGTTCTCATTATAATACCGACACCATACCGACTACAATAACAGCTCTATGTTACTTATATGAGCGTACTTTTTCCCATAATAAAGTGCAAAGCAAGAATCGTTGCGGGTGTGCCCCAACCGACCGCCCTGGGCCGTGGGTGGTTTTATTTGCCTCCCCAACTTTTCAGAGCAAATCTTGTTTTAAAAGAACATACATATATATATATATATATATATATATATATATATATATATATATATATATATATATATATATATATATATATATTTGGACATTAAATACTGTAAAAACACCAGGAAATCAGCTCCAGTTGATTTTAATTTTGGAAATCTGTTCCTAGTAGGCCTATTCCCACGCATAATAGAGATACGTGATCGTATACAAATGTAAGCAGGGTTTGAAATTATTATGTTTTAGTGAAATATTATATATGTTTGGGATTCTTGCGGTCAATTTGCAGTCTAGAAACTATTTGTAATTATGTTCCGGCCCCCGACCATCCGCTCAAGAAAAAATGGTCCCGCGGCTGAATCTAGTTGATGATCCCTGCTGTAGACTATTGGAGACGATTTGACCGTTAGAAAGTTATTAGAAAGTTAGTTGCGTTTCTCACCAGATAGCTATCCGCTCCTTCGGGTAGTCTAGCCTGTCGATGCAGCCCAGGTAGTGCGGCAGGCTGTGTGCTGCGTTGCGAGCCAGAATGGCGATCATGATTTTTGGCATCAGCAGTGACGATTCAGGTCGGACCGGGTCCTGCACCAGAGTCACCAAGTCCGACATGCCACCCGGCATGAGGGCGACAAGCAGCGCGCAGAGCAGTCCGGCTCCAACCGCCGGCATCATTCCCAGATAACACCGTTATCCCAACCTGAGCTCTGCCGCGACTGAATATGAGAGTGAGGGATTGTGGGAGGGAGCGAAGAAGGTAGGAAGGGGAGGGGATGGAGTGTGTGGACGGTGGAGAGAGAGGGGTAACCTCTCTAGAGTCTACCTCCTCCCCACTGGCTGCTCCCCAAAACGTTCATATAGCTCTCCTACAGCTTTCCATCTCTCTCTTGGAGACTAGGCTACATAGGCAGAACAGGGGCTGATAAAACAGAATGGGGAATCTAACACGTGCAACAGCACGGAGAGAAGAGGAGACTCCAAACATGGGAAAAAACATTATTTCAGTAAGTAAATAATAACTTTTCTTACTCAAATCCAGCAGCTTGAAGCATCATGTGCTGTAAAACAGATAGCCTAGACACAATAGGCTATTATCGTGAAATAATGTTGGGTGAAAGAAGAATGAAAATTGTCCCTGCCAGGCATCGATAATACCTTGCATATGAAGTGCAAAAGAGGGTTGTACATTTCACAATACTGTGTTTGTCAGTTCAAGTCTATGTATGCACATTGCATAAACTGTATGCTGTTCTGAGGGAAATATGTGTATAAATGTGTAACTACTCTTATTGTGTGGTTGCAAAGTCAGATAATTGTAACAACATGTGATTTGACTGCTTGCGCATGGCTGTCACCGTGGTAAAGTTGGTTTGAGTTTCGATATTTGCCAGACATTCGGGGCTTCAAACATCAATAGCTCCCGAACGATTTTAGCTATACACTTCAGGTTAGGCTCTCTATGAAGGAAATAAAGTGTAAAACATTGCACAGGTCTTATTTTCCAGATTCCCATCCGAGTTTCATAATCACAAGGCAACGGTGTAGTAAGCCTGGCGCACCATCAATGCAACTATTTAGGGACCTTCAACAAAGTGCTTGATCACAATATTCAAACATCAATAGCTGTTCAACCATTTCAATTGTCCATTATTCCTTAAATAGAGCGGCATATTGCACACCCTTTGGTTTCCTCATAAAATTATTCCAAAGTTTAAAAAACAAAATATATATTTATAAAAAGTCACTTAAAATTCAATAGCTCCTTGACCATGTGACCTTGACACCTCAAACCAATGTTGAAATGTTCACAGGGTAGGGACATACATCGCACAGCCTTCGTAAAAAAAATAAAAAAGTTTTATTTATTTTACCTTCATTTATTAGTTCAATTTTTGACACCTCAAACCAACTTTGTATATTTCAAAGGGGAGGGACACACATTGCATAGCCTTTGGTTTTCCCAAAAAGCACTTACACACTTTTATATAAATATTTGAAAGTATATCATTTCAATAGCTCTTCAACCACATGACTTAGCAATCTCATTTCAACTTTCATTTATTCCTTATATGGATAGTTGTTTTGGTTTTTTCATAAAATGATTTCAACATTTATTTAAATATATATATTTATAAAAAGTTACTTAAAATTCAGTAGCTCCTTGACCATGTGACATAGACACCTCAAACCAATGTTGTATTGTTCAAAGGGGAGGGACACACATTGCACAGCCTTTGGTTTTCTGAAAACATTTCAAATGTATTTTAACTTAATTTATTAGTTCAATTTTTTACTTCGATTTTCAATAGCTTCTTGATCACATGACCTCCTAGGCACCTCAAAACAACGTTCGAATGTTTACATGATATGTACAAACATCACACACCCTTTGGTTTTCTAAAAAAAAATGGATGAATTTATTTTACCTTATTTTATTAGTTTGATTTTTGATCCCTGCTATTTGTGTTGCCTACTTCCTTGCCTGTGTGTCATACATACTTCTTTCTGAAGTCAGAGAGGACCTCCTTTGCTTTCTCCACACAGTGATTTGCAATGTTTCATATTTGTCTTTTTTGTGTCTTAAGTGAATGGTGTACACCTCTTTAATAGAAGCCATTGCTTATTGCATGTCTATCACACGTTTATTAACAATTTGTTATGCATCTTTATTTCTTACTTCATTCCATGTTTCCAGACACTATGCTGATGATCATCATTACCATGTCTACCTCCATGTTTCCAGACACTATGCTGATGATCATCATTACCATGTCTACCTCCATGTTTCCAGACACTATGCTGATGATCACCTATTACCATGTCTACCTCCATGTTTCCAGACACTATGCTGATGATCATCATTACCATGTCTACCTCCATGTTTCCAGACACTATGCTGATGATCAGCCATTACCATGTCTACCTCCAGTTTCTAAATATAGATTAATTCTCTAGCTATAGCTAGAGAGCTCCTGATATCTTCAGGGGTGATAAGGATCATTTTTGTCTTCATCTGTTGTTGTGTAGTACTGCCTTATTGCTCGCTAGGGCCATCTACTTAAAGTGCTGTCTGTCTTCCCAGTAGCTTACTTGGTGTGTGAACTGCTAACTGCTTATAACCTGCAGCTGATTGTTGACACATCAACATGGACTAAGGGGCAAAACTAAGACCGTCGCCCAAACAAATACAATTATGCAGAGGAAGGAAAGAGAGGAATGCTCCACACCACTCTCTCACTTGAGTATCTAACCTAGTTATTTTCTGATGATCTCATTTTGCTCTTTTGTAGCTTTGTCATCTATGTGTGTGTTTTCTATACCTGTTCGCTGCATCCCTTCTATCAGAACAGGGCCGAGGAACTACACAACAGGCAGCAGGCAGCTGAGTGAAAATGGAGGAAAACTCAACTTCCTAGGGGTACATATCCTCCTTTCACTCCCTCCTCTCTACCTTCTCTTCCTCTGTATCCGCTGCTAAAGCCACTTTCTATCACTCTAAATTTCAAGCTTATGCCTCTAACCCTAGGAAACTATTTTCCACCTTCTCCCTTCTCCACTTTCTCCTCCCTCCAGCCACTCAAGCCATAGACAGTTCTCTGCTTCCGCACAGCAAGCTGTAGTGGTGCATCAAGTCTGACACCAACAGGCTCCTGAACAACTTCTCTCCCCAAGCCATACGACTGCTAAATATCTAACAGAATGGCTACACGGACTATCTGAGTTGACCCTTGTATTTCATTTATATTTTTGCACTCTCTATGCACACTCACAGGACTCTACACACTCAAGCACACTGACACTCACATAACATGCACACACATTTATACTGACTCTACACACTCACAGACAATCATAATTTACACAGCTGCTACTCGATTAATCATATATCCTTACCCTTATACATATCTACATCTATCACTCCAGTGTCCCTGCACATTGTAAATATGGTATTAGAGCTGACTCTGTATATAGCTTCTTACTGTCTCCTGTTTTTCTTATTTTTCTTTCATTCTACCTTGTTATGTTTAGTGCTACATTGATATTGATTACTGTATTGTTGGGTTTGGAGCTTGCAAAAAAGGCATTTCACTGTACTTGTGCACGTACAACTTGAAACTTGAAACTAATCCTCCGCCCCCTCCCTCTCTGTGGACGACTATGTCAATGACTTTGAAAAGAAGGTTGACGACATCCGCTCCTCATTCACTCAGCCTATTGAGTCAACTGGTCCCACTCACACAGAACTAACCTTTGACCTCTTTCTCCCGTCTCTCTCCAGATTAAATCCTGCGACTCGTGAGGTCCAGCCGTCCAACAACCTGCCCGCTCGACCCCATCCCCTCATCCCTTTTCCAGACCATCTCTGGAGACCTTCTCCCATTCCTCACTTCCCTCATCAACCCATCCCTGACCACTGTCTGCGTCCCCTCTTACTGCAAAATGGGTCGCTCCCCTCCTCAAGAAACCAACACTCAACCCCTCTGATGTCAAAAACTACAGACCGGTATCCCTTCTTTCTTTTCTTTCCAAAACACTTGAGCGTGCTGTCTCTGACCAACTTTCTTGCTAGGGACAGGTCGATATTTAATGGGGGAGAGGGGTGGCCCAAAATAGGGGAGGGTTGTCAAACTTATTTTTTTGCTTTGGGGAGGATTGTGTGTTTTTGGGGGGGGCACAGGCGAGGGTAGTGCCTTTTTTCCCTGGTTTACATTCTCTCTTCTGCTCGTATTTTCCCTATAACAAATGGCTCGACTTACTTTTGATATTACCCTAATAAAGTTTAGAAACGCTTGTAAAGTATGATGTGGCTATCATTAAGCTTTAGGTACTGCAGGCTTATAATATGAAAGCAGTGCACCCCGGCGCTCCAACTGACTCCAACTGTTGAACTTGAGGTGAGGAAGACTGTTTTAGGCCTACCAGAGTTACTCATATAATCTAACAATATAATGCTTATCTTTATACAAAATACTCGGATAGAAAATTAACAAATGACCCTCCTTCTGTACATCTATATGTGTATAGCAGATGCAGTAGCCATCTGACATAAAGAAATGCATTACTGTGTTGTAGCATGCCACCAGCATATCTCTATCTCTCTGGGGTTAGGACTAAGCTTAGCTTCCTTTATATATATATTAAAATATGAATATCATACAGTGGACACCTTAGCCTATATGCTTTGCATGCAATGATCTGATACATTTAGTGCTCAAATCTCTGACAGCTATTGTTTTAGGAAAGTAGCCTAAAAATCCCCCCTAAAATAGGCGATAAAGTTTTGCATATGCTACACATCGAAACTCAAGGAATAGTGTTCTTGTAATTTGATATAGGACAACTAAATGTGGCTCATTTGGCCAACATCCCTTGTTTATTGATGGCGCTGGCTGTGCCAGGTTGGATCTAAATGCATTTGGATGTCCATTACATTTCTCAAATGTCCGGTAAATTTAAATCTTCCCTGTCATGTTGTCCGGCGCTAAATTCTCCTAAAGGAAACTCTGAAATGGCATATTGTTTTTATGAAGATTTTAGAATATTCACATGAAAATCTGTCGCCAATTGGATGGAAACCTAGCTATAGACACCCTAAAGACTCTGGCAAGTGCGCTAGACCAGTGTCACTTTGATTATGCCTGCACATTATGGTCCACCAGCAGCCCCAAACAGCAAAATAATAAGCTACCAGCCAAACAAGCTTGTAAGAATTGTACTTAAACTCCCCCCTCATACTCATCTGGAGATTGAGCTTTTTTTATCTCTATCTCTGTAATATGTCTGTATCTATGTAATTGTATTTATGTAAAAGAATAGGGACCACAATGGAAATAAGTCCCCAACTTTATTGTGCGTTCCCGGTCACTTTTAAAAATCTGTGTATATATGTATTTTTTTTAAACTAACAAATAAAATCAATCGCTCAATCAATTCAAACTGTTGATGAATGGAAAGAGACATCTGAGACGTCTGTTAGAAAACACCAAAAGGTTTAATGACATTCGGAGATTGCCAAGCCTTCGATACTGGGTAAGCCTACAAGGTACAGTAGGGAGGGGTGTATTTCCTGTTTGTCCAGATTGACAGTCTATTTATTGTGGTTTTGAAAACGCAAACCATGATATTGAAGTGCCCGAAGTCGGTATGCTTTGTTTATTGGTTGTGTGGTCCATTGGCACAGAAACCTGTTGGTGGAAAATTCATTGCATTTATTTTATATAATTATAAATATGGCATCAAAATGTTGAAAATCAGATTCCCCCTAGCTGACCATTGTCTGCAACCAGCTCTGATAGTGAAGTAATGAAACAGGCAGGGAGAGTGCGTCTGTGGTGGTAGGTGAACCCTCAGCCCTGCGTTGCATCGACTGTGCCACAAAAGCATGCTGAAGTGGCAAAGTCAATATCCACGTTTATAAACACAGGGTTGCTACAGTTATTGTTATTTGTGGTCATAAATATTATTTTGAGTTAATTCTATGAGGGGGGAGAGTGTTCAATTTATTTGAAAGTACAAGGGGAGGGTCATGTGAAAATATATTTTACTTTGGGGAGGGGGGTGCATTTTTTTTGGGGGGTGGGCTGACACTGGACAAACACCCTGTCGTTCTCTGCAAGCCCCTGCAACTTATCCAGAATGCTGCAGCCCACCTGGTATTCAAACTTCCCAAGTTCTCCAATGTCACCCCACTCCTCCGCACACTCCACTGGCTTCCAGTCGAAGCTCGCATCCGCTACAAGACCATGGTACTTGTCTACGGAACAGCAAGAAGAACTGCCCCTCCCTACATTCAGGCTATTCTCAAACCCTACACCCCAACCAGAGTACTCCGTTCTGCCACCTCTGGTCTCTTGGCCCTCCCACCCCTATGGGAGGGCAGCTCTCACTCAGCCCAGTCAAAGCTCTTCTCTATCCTGGCACCCCAATGGTGGAACCAGCTTCCCCCTGAAACAAGGACAGCAGAGTCCCTGCCCATTTTCGGAACCCTCCCCCCTTGCACCGCTCCTTTCGTGAACGAACACTCACACTTGATTTCTCCCCCCTACTAGCGCTGCCTTTGTTGATATCTACTTTATTTAGGAAGAATGTACTTACTATGACTGAGATATGTGGTTGTCCCACCTAGCTATCTTAAGATAAATGCACTAACTGTAAGTCGCTTTGGATAAGAGCGTCTGCTAAATGACTAAAATGTAAACTGTAAAATAAACCATGTTAAACTGGAAACCTAACTCAGACATCTCCCCATCTGTCCTACCGTATACTTCAAGTCTGTAGCTTGCCAGCACTAGTACCCATTTCTGTCATCCTTCAATATCTGTTTGATCAGGATGTTCATTGGCATCAAATACAATTTCTTTGGATCACTAGAAAGAAAAAAGATGGATCTATTCCCGCCGGTGAAATCATGGGACACATTTATCATCACAACATTACAAACCTCTGAAGTCTATGGAGTCAGACTAATAGAAAACATTAATCACAATGCCTTTCATATTCAAACTACATTTACATTTTAGTCATTTAGCAGACGCTCTTATCCAGAGCGACTTACAGTTAGTGAGTGCATACATTTTTATTTTATTTTATTTCTTTCATACTGGACCCCCGTGGGAATCGAACCCACAACCCTGGCGTTGCAAACGCCATGCTCTACCAACTGAGCTACATCCCAACTACGGAAGGACTTGAAAGATAGATATACCACTATACATTTTATTTAAATCTTCAATTTAACAAAATATTTGACAACTATGAGTCATGTGACCGTAGCGTACATGTAGGTACATTATGTATGACAGGACCAAATCAGAGAGATAAGTAGGAGCAAGTCCATGCAATGCTTTGTAGGTTAACAGTAAAACCTTGAAATCAGCCCTAGCCTTAACAGTAAGCCATAGAGGCTAGCACTGGAGTAATATGATCACATTTTGGGGTTCTAGTCAAAACATCTAACAAGAAATGGGAGTCTGGGGGCTGAATGGAGGGTAACATAGGTATTGTCTGAAGAGATGGTTTGTGAGTCTGGTTTTAAATATGCAAATGGCATGATGAATGCTCCAGGAGTTTCAGAGGAGTGCAGCTGAGCGGAAGGCAGTGAAGACAAGGTCCCCAGTGGCCAGGAGTCTGGTGTTGGGGTTGATAAGAAAGCCGGAGTCAGATGAGTAGAGTGAGTGACAAGGGATTTATGTGTGCAGCATGTCAGAGAGGTAAGAAAGAGCCAGGACAAGGAGAGATTTGTAGGTGAGCAGTGGAGTCGGTGGAGAGTGGATGTGATGTTTTCCCAGGTTTTGGTGCGGAAGTAGGGAAGTTTCAATTTCCAGTGGTGTGAAATAAAGGATCCAAGGAGAGAGCGAACAACGATGGTCTTTTAAAGGTTAATAGCATTCAGACAATGTGCACAATGATGAGAAGTAGCCTGCAAAGTTCTCCAACGGTCCGCAGCTTTACCTGATACCATAACATCAGAGAAGGACCCAGAGGAGGGAGAACACTATCTTTTGCCTTCCCACTGCCAGCCCTTCAGAATGCCTGCAAACAGATTGAGCCATAATGGTAACGCTGAAATGGTGTACCCTTCAGGGTGAGCACTGAAGCAACAGAATTCTGAACATATTGAAGAGGGTTGACAGAAAGGCTATAGAGATGAGCATTGCAGTAGTCCAGGTAATAGGTGAGAACCTGACAAATTGTTCAACACAATACTATTCAGAATGCCTAAAACCTGGCGGTCCAACTTTGCAGAGCAGAAAGTCTTATTGTTGTGTGAAACTGAGGGAGTCAGAGAGTTACAGCTCTAATGTTGTGTGCTTTATGGGAAAACCAAAGGAATGTGTGTCCCTACCCTCTGAACAAAGCTGGTTTGAGGTGTCTAGGTCACATGGTCAAGGAGCTATTGAATTAAGTGATTTTGTATATACAGTACCAGTCAAAAGTTTGGACACACCTACTCATTCAAGGAAGGATTACTTTATACTATTCCAGGTATTCCTTAAAGAGGTAAGGTTTCAAGTGTCTCCGGAAGGTGGTCAGTGACTCCGCTGTCGTGGGGGAGCTTGTTCCACCATTGGGGTGCCAGAGCAGCAAATAGCTTTGACTGGGCTGAGCGGGAACTGTGCTTTCGTAGAGATAGGGGAGCTAGCAGGCCAGAGGTGGATGAATGTAGTGCCCTCGTTTGGGTGTAAGGTCTGATCAGAGCCTGAAGGTAAGGAGGTGCCGTTCCCCTCACAGCTCCGTAGGCAAGCACCATGGTCATGTAGTAGATGCGAGCCTCTACTGGAAGCCAGTGGAGTGTGCGGAGGAGCGGGGTGACATGAGAGAACTTAGGAAGGTCAAACAACAGACAGGCTGCAGCCCAGCCAACAGCGAGTTGCAGTAATCCAGACGGGAGAAGACAAGTGCCTGGATTAGGACCTGTGCCGCTTTCTGTGTAAGGTAGGGTCATACTCTGCGAATGTTGTAGAGCATGAACCTGCAGGATCGGGTCACCGCTTTGATGTTAGAGGAGAACGACAGGGTGTTGTCCAGGGTCACGCCAAGGTTCTTTGCACTCTGGGAGGAGGACACAATGGAGTTGTCAACCGTGATGGCGAGATCATGGAGCGGGCAGTCCTTCCCCGGGAGGAAGAGCAGCTCCGTCTTGCCGAGGTTCAGCTTGAGGTGGTGATCCGACATCCACACTGATATGTCTGCCAGACATGCAGAGATGCGATTCGCCACCTGGTTATCAGAAGGGGGAAAGGATCAAATTAATTGTGTGTCGTCTGCGTAGCAATGATAGGAGAGACCATGTGAGGATATGACAGAGCCAAGTGACTTGGTGTATAGAGAGAATAGGAGAGGGCCTAGAACTGAGCCCTGGGGGACACCAATGGTGAGAGCACGTGGTGCAGAGACAGATTCTCACCACGCCACCTGGTAGGAGCGACCTGTCAGGTAGGACGCAATCCAAGAATGAGCAGCGCCGGAGATGCCCAACTCGGAGAGGGTGGAGAGGAGGATCTGATGGTTCACAGTATCAAAGGCAGCGGATAGGTCTAGAAGGATAAGAGCAGAGGAGAGAGAGTTAGCCTTAGCAGTGCGGAGAGCCTCCGTGACACAGAGAAGAGCAGTATCAGTTGAATGACCAGTCTTGAAACATGACTGGTTTGGATCAAGAAGGTCATTCTGAGAGAGATAGCAGGAGAGTTGGCTAGAGACGGCACGCTCAAGAGTTTTGGAGAGAAAAGAAAGAAAGGATACTGGTCTGTAGTTATTGACATCGGAGGGATCGAGTGTAGGTGCAACTCTCGCTCTCTTGAAGACGGAAGGGACATGGCCAGCGGTCAAGGATGAGTTGATGAGCGAGGTGAGGTAAGGGAGAAGGTCTCCGGAAATGGTCTGGAGAAGAGAGGAGGGGATAGGATCAAGCGGGCAGGTTGTTGGGCGGCCGGCCGTCACAAGTCGCAAGATTTCATCTGGAGAGAGAGGGGAGAAAGAAGTCAAAGCATAGGGTAGGGCAGTGTGAGCAGGACCAGCGGTGTCATTTGACTTAATAAATGAGGATCGGATGTCGTCATCCTTCTTTTCAAAATGGTTGATGAAGTCATCCACAGAGAGGGAGGAGGGAGGGGGAGGAGGAGGAGGATTCAGCAGGGAGGAGAAGGTGGCAAAGAGCTTCCTAGGGTTAGTGGCAGAGGCTTGAAATGTACAGTGGTAGAAAGTGGCTTTAGCAGCGGAAACAGAGGAAGAGAATGTAGAGAGGAGGGAGTGAAAAGATGACAGGTCCGCAGGGAGTCTAGTTTTCCTCAATTTCCGCTCGGCTGCCCGGAGCCCTCTTCTGTGAGCTCGCAATGAGTCGTCAAGCCACGGAGCAGGAGGGGAGGACCGAGCCGGCCGGGAGGATAGGGGACATAGAGAGTCAAAAGATGCAGAAAGGGAGGAGAGGAGGGTTGAGGAGGCAGAATCAGGAGATCGGAGGGAGAAGGATTTAGCAGAGGGAAGAGATGATAGGATGGAAGAGGAGAGAGTAGTGGGAGAGAGAGAGAGAAGGTTGCCACGGCACATTAACATCTGAGTAGGGGCAGAGTGAGTAGTGTTGGAGGAGAGCGAGAGAGAAAAGGATACAAAGTAGTGGTCGGAGACTTGGAGGGGAGTTGCAGTGAGATTAGTAGAAGAACAGCATCTAGTAAAGATGAGGTCAAGCGTATTGCCTGCCTTGTGAGTAGGGGGGGACGGTGAGAGGGTGAGGTCAAAAGAGGAAAGGAGTGGTGGAAAGAAGGAGGCAGAGAGAAATGACAGCCACACAGTGCCTCCGACCACATTTTCGAATCAAGTATAAGTTGGCTCTTACTACACCATTTCTGTGTGATTATGAAACTCGGGTTGGAATCGGGAAAATAAGACCTGTGCAATGTTTTACATATTTTTTTCCCTTATAGAGAGCCTAACCTGAGGTATGTAGCTCAAATCGTTCATGAGCTATTAATGTTTGAAGGTCTGAATATTGAAACTCAAACCAACTTTACCACGGTATGGCTGTCTTCTACATTATCCTTCATCCATTTGCTGTTTCTTCAATACTCTTCCTCTCATGTATGGTACATAATTCCTCTGCACAAGCCCCTGTCTGCATGACTCCATTCCCCACTTCCTCATTCTCCCCATCCCTCTGTATTTCCATTATATTCCCATTCCTCCTCTCTGCCTGACTGTTTCTTGGATGGTGCAGCTGCAGCAGCAGAGTTCTCTAAGTACCATGAAGTCATCAGTGACATCAGTTCCAGTCCCAGCTGCAGACAGACAGACAGATACACCCAGACAATTTCCCCCTCTGACTAAACTCAGCCCACTGCTTATTTGCATAAGTGTGAAGCCACCTGTTGATGTTTTCGTTCTTGATTTAAATGGTCTAATGAGTGTACATTACCATTAACCCTGTAGTTGTATGGATGTTCCTGATGAAATATGTCTGGACAGGAGTACTTAGTAGAAATGTCTGTCTGTCCATTGTGTTGAAGCAAGGTCAATCCCCTAGCTCCCTCTAGTGCCCATATAGAGACAGTAGCAGAGGTTGGAATCCATCCATGTTCCTTCACACAGTAGTCATCTTCATAAAGTCTGAAGACAACAGTCATTAGTGGTCAATGTTCCTAAACTCAGATTACCAGACATGTTGCTTTGTGATATGACTTTAGTTACATTTTGACAACATTGTATCTATGGAATTGCATATGTAGACAGCTTTTCCCTGCAATGACTGCATCGCACACCACGTAATTTCAACGTGGAAATTCAGGCAATATTTGGTTGAGATGTTGATCAATGAGATTTCAGCCTTTATTCACCCACTCAAAAAGGACAGCCAGAAGTTTGTTTAATTCCCAATGTGTTATCACTATGGGCGGCAGGTAGCTTAGTGGTTAAGAGCGTTGTGCCAGTAACCGAAAGGTCGCTGGTTCTAATCCCCGAGCCGACTAGGTGAAAAATCTGTCGATGTGCCCTTGAGCAAGGCACTTAACCCTAATTGCTCCTGTAAGTCGCTCTGGATAAGAGCGTCTGCTAAATGACTAAAAATGTTTTTGTTTTTTTTATCTAAAAGCACAACCAAATTTCAATAGAAAAACAATGTCAGATTTTTGGTTTAGTTGTCATCTAAATGTGTTATCACTGCGCTTTCAACCATTTAAAAGCACAACAAAGTTAAAATGGGGATACAACGTCAGATATTTTTTATTTATACAACAATTTAATGTGTTGTCACTGTGCTTCATCTAATAGCACAACCAAATGACCTGGATTGCAGTTGATATGACATTAAAAGTACATAGTGCAAGTGCTCAATGCTGTTCGAGATTCTGCGCAGATTATTACAGCAACTGTGAAGATTTCTACAGACCTGCGACCTTTGCATGCTATGTTGAACATGCACAGTTTCTATGTTTACATAAGCAGACATTTATAGTTACAGTAACCTCCAAATGTGGCCATGGATGTGTTGTGTTAATCATTTTAAGGTTGAATAAATACTGTTAAACTAGTTAAGATAGTGTTAAATTTTGGCGATTTACTGTATTACAAAAGTAATATTGAATTGTGTTTGGTTGACAACGTAACCAAATATCAACATTTAAAAGAGATATCTATTGCTTGGATAGTTTCATCTGAGCCACTGGCTTAATCCTATTCTTTCATTTGTATTTTTGGTTTAGTTGGAGACATGAATCCAACATATAATTTGTTAACTTGTCGACAAGTTCATAGGCTATTTACTGTATTGCAAAAGTGATACTGAATTGTGTTTGGTTGTCAATGCAACCAAAAATCATCATTTGAAGGAGATGTATATTTTGTGCCACTGACTTAGTCTGGCTTTAATTCCGGTTTCTCTACAAATTGATATGTTGGCTTCACGTCTGCATCTCAATCAAAAAATCAAAGTTAAAGAATAGGACTTTATTTAAAGTGCATTTAAAGTTTGATTTGATTTAGTCCAATTCTTTAACTTTTTTTGGTTGAGATGGAGAGGTGAATCCAACATGTTAATTATTAACCTGAATATTAAATTAGAAATCAACCAAAGCTTGAAACCCTAGGCCTATATGTAGTCTATGTTTAGTTGAACCCTGGGTTGAATTTAAAACAAAAGCTGTTGATGACTTCGCAAATGCTATATAGGCCTAAATAGTATCATCAATGATTTGACTTATAAAGTATGGTTACATTTCATTTGCTCTGTTAAACCTACCCTTTGGAATTACTTTGATAGCAACAGTGAATCTATTAAGTTATTAAGAGACCTCTCAACAATCATTCTCACGATAGCACATTGGTAGTAGTCAGTAACAAATACCAAAGCTAAGGAGGGCTGGGCTTGCTTAAAACCCTGGATGGGAGACCAAAACATGAATGAAGCTGTAGATAGATGAACTCTCCAGTAGGTGCTGCCCAGCCTACCTTTTTTTCTGATAGTGGATATATATCGTTGTAGATCTGACGTTGTTTCAAAGGTAGAGATAAAGGCGAAAGAAACGCACACCTATTTAGGCGAGGTGCTGGCTGACGGCGTAAAACACTTCAAAAAGAAAAGGAAAGCCGCACACTCTAGGAGCTCAGATGCAATAATGTAATATCTTAATAAGGTTATTAAGATATTACATTATTGCATCTGAGCTCCTAGAGTGTGCGGCTTTCCTTTTCTTTTTGAGTTGTTTCAAAGGTACAAATTCAACATACAGTATGTTATACAAGGTTTGTCTATGTTGAAAATTGGTTACCATGAGGACATAATCCTGTGGTTGAAATTTCACCCTCAAAACAGTTGATGACCTTTTTCAAATCCAATGTATTTTCCACGTAGATTCCACGTCACAATACTTTGATAAATTACGTTGAAACAACGTTGATTCAACCAGTTTGTGCCCAGTGGGATACTTCCTAGCCTACTCTGAAATGTTTTACCAAATGTTATTCATTTCACCCCAAAGCATTTCCTTTGTAAATGTGGTTACATACTTCACATGCAGTCCTTTGTCCTTTTCAACCTTTGTGAAATGCAGAGCTGCATTAACAGCAGTCATTTCATTTCTGTTTGGGATAAATGCATAGTTCCATTTTGTCTGGAAGGGAGACTAATTCTAACTTGCATACTCCATCATGACTACTGCCAAGCTTATGATGTTCTAAACTGTGGTCAAAAACATTCCCCAAATGCATAGATCCAGAATTTCAGAGCCACTCAAAATAGCAGGGTAGATTCTCATAACTTTGTAAATGTAATGGATGGTTAGTAATTGGCATGGCAGAAATGTGTCTTATTTCCCTAAAATAAATCTAATGTTTCCCTTGGAAACATAGCACAATTCTGCAAGAGCACTGAATATTGTAGGTGTACAAACATTTTTACATTTTTGTCATTTTAGCAGACGCTCTTATCCAGAGCGACTTACAGTTAGTGAGTGCATACATTATTTTTTTATACTGGTCCCCCGTGGGAATCAAACCCACAACCCTGGCGTTGCAAACGCCATGCTCTACCAACTGAGCTACACCCCTGCCGGCCATTCCCTCCCCTACCCTGGACCAATTGTGCGCCGCCCCATGGGTCTCCCGGTCGCGGCCGGTTACGACAGAGCCTGGATTCGAACCAGGATCTCTAGTGGCACAGCTAGCACTGTCGCTGCAGTGCCTTAGACCACTGCGCCACTCGGGGACACAAACATTAGCATTCAGTCAACATGACTCACACAACTGAGTGCAAACCAAGTGATTTCAGTAGACAGGCCTGTAGTGTGATTATAATACCACTGAGCTGGGTTATATAAATCTCTCTGTGTTGTTGAGAGGAGAGCCGTCTGCCTGCCTGTCCATCAGAGTGATGGAGCCACTAGAGCAGACGGGGAGAGGAGAGGAATTATGCACACCCAACCTTTGCTCACAAGCTGGACAGAATAATATGCCCACAGAAACAAGATAAAATGTCTGTTCTGTTTGCGGCTTCCAAGTATGTATTATGAAAGATCACTGGAGCAGATTGCCCAGCAGAAGGAGCTCTCGGTGTGGCCGGTGCACACAGAGAGAGGGGGAAGGAGGGAGGAAGTGGGATCTGAAGTCCCATCCTTTCATTCTTCGAGGGCACTCAGCCACAGATGGTGGAAGAAAACACTCCATGGGGTCAGAGGGTAGAGGAGAGAGTCTCAGACACAAGTAGTCTGTCACGTACAGCCTCCTCTCCTCTCACAGCTATACATACGGTAGGGCCTATGTGTACTATACCAAAGTGGATGTTACTGCTCCCTCCCTAATCATGTAAAGTAGATACAGTACTTGTATGACAGGCCCTATTCCCAGGAGAACACTACTGCTACATACTGGAAGTGTATGACGCGAGTTCTCAGACTTTCTCCCATGGAAAGAGCCTTTAGTACTTAGGAGAGGCGCGCTGTGAATGCAAATGCATTTCAATCCATTATAGTGCATCTGTAACTGTGGCTCCTCTGATCGGAAGGGTGTCGGCCTTGGTAATCCAGTGCATATGGATCAGCATCGCAAGGCTTTACATACAAATAGGGAGACAGTTGGAGAGGCAGAGACAGCTACTGCAGTGGATATAGAGCCAGAAACTAAGAGCTGCCTGCGGGTGTGTTAGTTGGGTAGAAGGAGAGAGATGGAGAGAAAGGCAGAGAGCTAGAAGCTGCTGGATTGAGTTAAGAGTAATAGCTGAGTGAAGTCATGCTGGCAGAGCAGAGCGTTCACTAGACGGAGCCAGCAGTCTCACTGGGAGAGAGACCAGCCAATAGGGGCAGAGCTAGAGCCTGCCAATCATCATAAATCCCCTCCCCTCACCAGGCACCGCTCCATCACTCACCTTCACTGGGATCTCACAGTGACTCACAGAACCAGTAGCCCCTTGTCCACCCACAGTTCCAGATGATAAACCTCCAGGAACTGTGTGTGTGTGTGAAGTGAGGTGTGCAACACACTGCAAACTGGGGCTTAAACCTCTCTCAGCCAGACTGCTAGAACATGCTGTACCCTAATGAGCGCACACTCACAAGGGAAGGGAGGTGTTTATTGGGTTCTTACCTCATTGTGGAAATAACATAGTCTTGCCCATATTCCTGTCTGAGGTTAACGGGCAACATCAGTCTCTCTGGCTCCCTCTCTCTCCCTTGGCTGGCTGTGAGAACTAGGCCCACTGGGACTCTCTCTCTCTCTCTGTGCTGCTGTACAGTGGTTGCTGATGATGATGATTATTATTATAATAATATGTGCCCCTGTGAGCAAGACAGAGAGAGAGTGTGTGTGTGATCCGCTCCAGCCCATTATGAGGAATGGTAGCACTATAAACTAACACTCAAAACCTGTACTGGTTTCCAAATTAAACAAATCCACATCCATCCCAGTGACCCACTAATGACTCAAGGCAAATTGAGAGATCTCAGATTTCTAACATATTAGCTATCGATAGTTGTGAGAATGCATTACATAATGTGGAAGTTCCTCCTGCATATTCTTTAACCTCTTAAGG
The DNA here is from genome assembly GCF_020615455.1 of Coregonus clupeaformis. NCBI lineage: Eukaryota > Metazoa > Chordata > Actinopteri > Salmoniformes > Salmonidae > Coregonus > Coregonus clupeaformis. Next base: position 44,300,202 of record NC_059211.1, on the reverse strand, counting down.
ATCTGACCCTTTTTTAAATTTATTTTTCACCTAAAATGACATACCCAAATCTAACTGCCTGTAGCTCAGGACCTGAAGCAAGGATATGCATATTCTTGATACCATTTGAAAGGAAACACTTTGAAGTTTGTGGAAATGTGAAATTAATGTAGGAGAATATACTATATTCTATTTTGTTTCAACATCTTTGAAATGCAAGAGAAAGGCAACAACATAATATTGCAGTTTAGGCACAATTTAGATGTTGGTCACTAGATGGCAGCAGTGTGTGTGTGCACAGTTTCAGATTGATCCAGTGAAGCACTGCAATACTGGACTATTTTGTATCAAGTCTGCCCAAATGTGCCAAATTGGACAATTGATACATTTTCAAGGACATAACTATAGAGAACATACAATAATGATATGGTAATACAAAAGGTAAGTTTACACACTCCCAGGAATGTCATACATGATGGATCATTAGCTTATACACTAACTTCCACACATCTAGATGGCCGGGTGGGGTGGGTGTGGAGCCAGAGACAGCAGGGGTTCAAAATGTAGAACCCAGTTCCTACATTTGAATATAAAAATGGATTTTATCAAACATAACTATGCTACATTTTATCGCTGGGACCTTTAGGATGACAAATCAGAGAAAGATTACTGAATGTAAGTACATTATTTACCTTCAGGAGGTGAATGTATCAACCCAGTTGCCGTTATAGGTTTTTTGTTGTTGTGCACTCTCCTCAAACAATAGCATGGTATTTCTTCACTGTAATAGCTACTGTAAATTGGACAGCGCAGTTAGATTAACAATAATTTAAGCTTTCTGCTCATATAAGACATGTCTATGTCCTGGAAAGTTTGCTGTTACTTACAACAGTCGTGCTAATCACATTAGCGCATGTTAGCTCAACCGTCCCGTATACGGGACACCGATTCCGTAGAAACTTTCCAGGACATAGACATGTTTTATATGGGCAAAAAGCTTAAATTCTTGTTAATCTAACAGCACTGTCCAATTTACAGTAGCTATTAGTGAAAAAATACCATGCTATTGTTTGAGGAGAGTGCACAACAACAACAAAAGTATCACAGCAACTGGTTTGATACATTCACCTCTGAAGGTAAATAATGTTCTTACATTCAGTAACCATGCTCTGATTTGTCATCCTAAGGGTCCCAGAGATTTTTTTATTTTTATTTAACCAGGTAAGCCAGTTGAGAACAAGTTCTCATTTACAACTGCGACCTGGCCAAGATAAAGCAAAGCATTGCGATAAAAACAACAACACAGAGTTACATATGGGGTAAAACAAAACATAAAGTCAAATACAACAGAAAATATATATACAGTGTGTGCAAATGTAGCAAGTTATGGAGGTAAGGGAATAAATAGGTTATAGTGCAAAATAATTACAATTAGTATTAACACTGGAATGATAGATGTGCAAGAGATGATGTGCAAATAGAGATACTGGGGTGCAAATGAGCAAAATAAATAACAATATAGGGATGAGGTAGTTGGGTGGGCTAATTTCAGATGGGCTGTGTACAGGTGCAGTGATCGTTAAGGTGCTCTGACAACTGATGCTTAAAGTTAGTGAGGGAGATAAGAGTCTCCAGCTTCAGAGATTTTTGCAATTCGTTCCAGTCATTGGCAGCAGAGAACTGGAAGGAATGGCGGCCAAAGGAGGTGTTGGCTTTGGGGATGACCAGTGAGATATACCTGCTGGAGCGCATACTACGGGTGGGTGTTGTTATGGTGACCAATGAGCTAAGATAAGGCAGGGATTTGCCTAGCAGTGATTTATAGATGGCCTGGAGCCAGTGGGTTTGACGACGAACATGTAATGAGGACCAGCCAACAAGAGTGTACAGGTCACAGTGGTGGGGAGTGTATGGGGCTTTGGAGACAAAACGGATGGCACTGTGATAGACTACATCCAATTTGCTGAGTAGAGTGCTGGAGGCTATTTTGTAAATGACATCGCCGAAGTCAAGGATCGGTAGGATAGTCAGTTTTACGAGGGCATGTTTGGCAGCATGAGTGAAGGAGGCTTTGTTGCGAAATAGGAAGCCGATTCTGGATTTAACTTTGGATTGGAGATTCTTAATGTGAGTCTGGAAGGATAGTTTACAGTCTAACCAGACACCTAGGTATTTGTAGTTGTCCACATACTCTAGGTCAGACCCGTCGAGAGTAGTGATTCTAGTCGGGTGGGCGGGTGCCAGCAGCGTTCGATTGAAGAGCATGCATTTAGTTTTACTAGTGTTTAAGAGCAGTTGGAGGCTACTGAAGGAGTGTTGTATGGCATTGAAGCTCGTTTGGAGGTTTGTTAACACAGTGTCCAATGAAGGGCCAGATGTATACAAAATGGTGTCGTCTGCGTAGAGGTGGATCCGAGAGTCACCAGCAGCAAGAGCGACATCATTGATATACACGGAGAAAAGAGTCGGCCCAAGAATTGAACCCTGTGGCACCCCCATAGAGACTGCCATAGGTCCAGACAACAGGCCCTCCGATTTGACACATTGAACTCTATCTGAGAAGTAGTTGGAGATAAAATGTAGCATAGTTATGTTTGATAAAATCCATTTTTATTTTCAAATGTAGGAACTGGGTTCTACAGTTTGAACCCCTGCGGTCTCTGGCTCCACACCCACCCACCCCGCCCGGCCATCTAGATGTGTAAAAGTTAGTGTATAAGCTAATGATCCATCATGTATGACATTCCTGGGAGTGTGTAAACTTATATTTTGTATTACCATATCATTTTTGTATGTTCTCTATAGTTATGTACTTGAAAATCTATCAAATTGACCAATTCGGCACATTTGGGCAGACTTGATACAAAATAGTCCAGTATTGCAATGCTTCACTGGATCAATCTGAAACTTTGCACACACTGCTGCCATCTAATGGCCAAAATCTAAATTGTGCCTAAACTGCAATATATTGTGGCCTTTCTCTTGCATTTCAAAGATGGAACAAAAAATTAATACAAAACGCATGTTGTTTTGTTTGTATTATCATTTACCAGATCTAATATGTTATATTCTCCTATATTAATTTCACATTTCCACAAACTTCAAAGTGTTTCCTTTCAGGTGGTATCAAGAATATGCATATCCTTGCTTCAGGTCCTGAGCTACAGGCAGTTAGATTTGGGTATGTCATTTTAGGCAAAAATTTAAAAAAGGGGTCAGATCTTTACGAGGTTAACAGATACATCCAGTATTTCCATATGTCTCACACTGAATAGTAGTGATTGGGGTGGAAATTATGTTTGACAATATCACATTATTTTTGCCCTGGTTGGCTGTACCTGCACCAAAATTCCAGTATTTTTCCTTCATAGCTTGTTCTCCAAAGTGTTTTCAGCACTTTTATTTCCATGATTGATCAAAACTCGTTTATCATGGGTCTTTCGCCTCTCTGCAGCAGACATATGGTGGGCCATATGTTTGGAACATCAAATCGCAATAATATCACAGTATCGAATCACAATACATATAGAATCATGAGAATTGCAATACATATCGTATCGGTACCTAAGTATCTGTGATAATATCGTATCGTGAGGTCCCCCATATCGTTAGGTCCCCCAGCCCTATTGAATAGGCTCTTTGTAATTCATGATGCCTCAGGTGCAATTCTGATATTCTACCACCAGATGGCACAAAGCATCAGTCTTGACCAGAATGTGTCTCTACGCTCCACTTATATAAACTGCAACATGGCTTTGGGAACAGTACCAGAGGAAAATCTACTGACTCTTCAATCCAACGGTGATGTCAGCATGAAACGACTTTCCTTACTGTAACTGTTAACCACACACCACCTCTGAGTCACACAGATAGATACACACAGCAGATGAACAGCTCCTGTGTTTTTATTTTAATAGAAAAACAAAAAGTATTGAAAATCAAATTAAAAAGGAACGATCCAGTAATCATGACAGAAGCACAATCAGGGCTGTGTCTCCCAGGCAACCACACCTCTTTTCCTTTAAATCTCACTTCTTAGTCCATGAAAAGGCTGTGTGTGTTTGTGTGTGTGTCAACAGAGGGTGACTCCACTCTGCCAGTAAGCGTCAATACTGCTGAGTTGAAGAGAAGCGGCGACTGAGCTACCAATGCAGAAGAAAGAGCAATAAACACTGCAGGTGGACATGAATAAGTCCAGCAGCAGAAAGCAACCAACCCACAGCTGCTGGTTCCAACATTCACCCAAACCCCTCAACATCACAGCCTATCGACATACTTACATAACACTCGGCTAATGAAATGACAGGAATACAATGGCATATGTGTGTGTATGCGTCTATCTGAGTTTGTCTGTCCGTATGAGTGTGTGTCTGTGTCTGAATGTATGAGTGTGTATTTGTGGGTCTGCATCTATGAATATGAAGGTGAGTGTGTGTTTCACATAGTCAAGGTCTGGTATAGTAGCGTTGAGGGTATATTTAAGAGGACAGGTTGTCTAGCAACACAGAAGCTCTGACCTATAGAGCTGCAGCCTGCAGGAGGTGATTCACTATGATAGAAGCCAAATTAAAAAAAACATGAAAATAAAATAAAAATAATTAACTGGATGAACATAATAAAAAAAGTCCTTCAAAAAGGCAGGAGTTCAGAGTTTCAAAATAAGCCACTCACTGACTCTTCTTTCTCTTATTAAAATATCTAGATTTTTCTTTTCCCCCCCCTCCCTTCCTTCCTTCCCTCTGTCTGGCCCACTGCAGCAACGAGCCTCCGTTGTCTGATGGGGGCTGGTGGGGGTTATGGAAGTGACCCCCTTCCCCAGCACCCCTCTATCTCTATCCACATCTCTGCTCCTCGCAGGTGAAGCACAACAGCCAGGGCCATTGAAGGTAGAAACCAGGAGGGTGTCTCCCAGACTCCAACTCCCATAATGCTCGTTCCTCTTCTGTTTGTCCTCCTTCTCCATGTTGTAGTCATGAGGGGGTGGTATACACAGAGCTGGACCAGGGTCCACAGAACAGTTCACTGGGGTGGTAGTTGGGGTAGAGGGGAGGGTTTCTCCATAGTCCTGCGGGGGAGCAGGCACACTGGCATGGCTACAGTGAGTCCACATGTCTGTCTGTATGTCTCCTCATTCGTCTCTCCCTCCAGTAATTCACTCAGGGGCCCAATGGGACGACAGCCAGTCTGAGAATAGCTTGCCCTCTCTCTCACACATACACACAAAAAACCTACATGCTCACACAGACACATACAGAATCACATACAAAGGCAGTCAAACATACATAGACACACACAACATACAAACACTGATTCAGTCTAACATGCACACACACACACACACTCTGGGAGGCTCTCTGTAGGGGGTTGAGTCGGGGGCCTGTTAGCTATGTCCCATCCTCTGCCTCTTCTTCCTCTGAACAGTAATCCTGTCCCTGTGGGCACACACCACAGATGAGAGAGGGATGAAACAGAGAAGACAGTGATGAGAGGGAGGACAGATAGCATCTCCGTAGGATAAATGGAGAGGATAGAGAAGACAGGGGTGAGGTTGATAGGAATAAAGTAGTCTTTTAAAGTCCTAATCTGGATGTATCTCAACTTGAAGTATTTCCTGCCTGTCAGAGCTGGCTTTTAGCAGCCCCAAATCTCACAGGAGACCGTCTCTTTAAATGTTCAGGCCCTGCTGCCCAGTCCCTCCCTCCCTCCCTCCCTCCCTCTCTTCCGCCCCTCACCTTCTCAATCTTCTCATCCAGCATCCTGAAGAACTCCTGCTGGCTCTCTGACGTGTGGATACTGTGAAAGAAAGGGAGAGAGTGAGAACGAGGGAGCGAAATAAAGAGTGAGAACGAGAGTGAGGGATTGAGAAAGAGAATGAAGGAGGAAGTTAGACAGGGAGGAAACGGGAGGCAACAAACACCACTAGAATTTTCCATTACACCCCCCACACAGGACACACACACACACACAGTTCTAAACCCCCGCTTCGGCAAGAGCCTTCGTGGTTGTGGAGGAATTTGAATAATCATTTTATGGAGTGCTCCCACAAAGTATATAATCCAAAAGCAAACTAAATACAGCTACAGCACCCATGCTAATCCACACAGAAATAGAGCCACATTACACGTCTGGAAACAAAAGACACTAACCACTCAGGTCCACTACAGTGATAACAACACACTGCTTTAAATCACACTGCCTGATACCATTTATGAATACATATAAAAGCGCAGCAATGATTGTTAAGTAACACCAATGACTAGCTGATAACACGTGCACGCAGACTCACACAGCGTTATTACAGACATTTTATTACACACACTTTGTCTCACACACACACTCTGTCATACACACAAACATGTTATCACTCACTTTGTCCTGTTGGCGTTGGCTCCAGAGCCTTCTTTGTGTGGTTTTCCCCTGTACTGTAAAGAGCTCTTCTCCTGAAACGCACAAAAACACACAGATCAGCTCATAGCCCAGAGACTATACACAGAGCCCTCCGAACCCCATCCTGCCCATGTAGTAGGCCAGAGGCTGGGGAGAGAAAATATACCTGCCCCCTGCCAGCCAGGGCCCTAAGGTTGGAAACATCCGTACCCTGCTGTGTTGTGTGTCACTATGGCTAAGGGGAGTGACAGGTCTGTGGCTGGAGGTAAGAGTTGCCTGGCCCAGCTGTGGCCCTAAGGCTGGGGATAGAGAGGCTGCCTACCCCTGCTGCTGGAGCCTTGGAGCTGGGAAGAGACAGGCTGCCATGTAGGCCCCGTGCAGGAGAGCCTGGTCTGCTCTGCTCTTGCCTGGATCCAGACACTGGCTGGGATGCTAAGAGGCTGGAGGCCAGTGGGACTGACCAGGGGGAAAACCTCCTCACCGGCCTGGATCATTAGAGGTGCTGGCTGTGCTTTGGAGGAGCATGGCATGCCAAGGTTTTAGTGTGTCTTAAACTAGGAGCTGCCCTCTCCTCAGGCTTTAGATCACCCTGCTACTGCGTATGCTCACTACAAGAATTCATGGATATGCAGCGTCACACATAAATCTGTTTGGTTGTGTGTGTGCACTTTGACTCTGCAGGATTAAATGTGCGTCTGTGAGAAACGGTCCCCTGTGAGTACTTTTCGTTAAGCTTTCTAAAAATAGTAAGTCACTTCTGAAAATGACATTTGTTCTCCTGCATGTTTTAAGCCAGCTACTATGATGATGGCAGCACAGTCACAACAATGGTGGAATAAAGAGACACTGAAATGACAATCAATAGGAGGGTAGGACTTTCATTTCTCTCCAGTTTTGATTCCTTTCCTTCAATTGTTACCTCATCCAAAAGGGTGTGCACCTTTTCTGGTTATTTTACAGTGTTTGTAGGAAATAATAAATCGTAGCTATTGCTCACAAAATGTAGGCCATGAAGGAGAGGAGCAGGTTTAAACAGCCTTTAGTGAAACTCCCACATTCCATACACGCCAACACGTTGTCTCTACCTGCTCGGGAGGCACCATGGCTGTGTGTGTGTGTTTTCATTTTCATTTGTGTGTAGTGTGAGTGTGTGTGCATGGGGGGGGGGCTTCTGTGTACGTGTGCATTTAGCACAAACACCGTCTGTTTGCATGTGTTGATGGAATGTCAAAGAGGACTGTGTGTTTTCTATGTGTGTTGATGGACAGTCAGAGACTGTGTGTGTGTGTGTGGGGTCGTTCCTCTCTCACCAGGTTCTCCTGGTTGCGTGCATTCACCCGGTCCTCCTCTCCACGCATGTACTTCACCTCCTCCACTCCCTTCATCTTGTACTCGTCTGTATGGAGAGAGAAAAAACGGAGAGAGAGTAGTTAGATAAATAAATAAATAACTACTCCTGCATACGTGTGGCACTGCAAATACACACAGAGAGAACCCCACCCAACAGTGGACAGAAAAAAAACAGTTAACTATATTCCTGAGTAGATGACCACGGTTTTCTGATAAAGCAGCACACACACACACACCCCGAAACACAAAGACACACTGCACGCTAATAAAACACACTGCACGCCCTGTCTTATCAGCTCCATTTGGTGTATTTTGCCCTTTCACTGAAATAGACTCATCAGACTGATATGAGGGAGTGGGAGGGAGGGAAAGGCACCTGCCATGTGTAGTCAGTCTATCTGAAATGTCTCTGCAGCCTGTATACTGTTCTACTCCTCTTCCTCTCACCGCCCCACTCACTCTGTTAATCTCTCTCCTTCTCACATGGTCTCACTCTATTCCTCTCACTGTCCCACTCACTCTGTTAATCTCTCTCCTTCTCACATGGTCTCACTCACTCTATCCTCTCTTCGACTGTCTCTGTGCTTCAGTCCCTCTGAGATGCAGCCGCAGTATCCTCCCTGACACCTGTATCACCCGTGTGTGTGTGTGTGTGTGTGTGTGTGTCACACTGTGCGTCATCAGTGTGTGAAAGACATCAACATCAGATCAGACAACCTAGAGGGCAGACAGGCCTAACTATGAGGAGCGATGGGGGATGTGGGGGGATAGAGATGGAGAGAAAGAAAGAGGGAGCGTTGTTTTCTCTACTGCTGCCTGCCTGGGGAATGTAAACATGCCAGAGCAAAGCAGCCCGTCTGAACACGCCTACACACACTACCTCAAACAACACACAGTGAATCAACCATCAGTCACTGTGGCTTAGTAACAGAGACAGGTAACAGGAGAAGAAATGACTAACACCGAGCAGACATTAAAGGCACATAAACACATTAAGAGTGAGCCTATAAGGACAAAGAAAAATGACTATATTTCATGGATAATTATTTTGAATCTATTCACATCGGTCTTCTTTTAGCCTGGTCCCAGATCTGTACAGGTATGTGCTTGTATGGCATGACAATAACAATGACAGTCAGTTGGCTAAAGCACATAGAGATCTGGGACCAGGTTGCCTACATTTGTCCATATTGGAGAGGATGTGTATCAGTGAGTGTGCGTCTCCACTGGCACTGACTGTGACAGACGACGGAGTGAAACAGAGATCGTCATTTCCACTGAGGCGACAGGGCTGCTTGCTTCGTCATGATGATGATAGGGCCATTTTAGGGACAGAGACAGAGAGAGCGATTCTATTTTGAGAAAAAGTGATTCTCTAATGTGGACGTCTTTCTCATTAGGCGCTGGAGCTCTGTGTCGACCTTTAAGAGCTGACAGAGTGACTGTGTGTCAGATGCAACTAGTGTGTGTGTGTGTGTGTGTGTGTGTGTGTGTGTGTGTGTGTGTGTGTGTGTGTGTGTGTGTGTGTGTGAGTGAGTCAGTTGAGCATGAGTGTGTGTCCATTTGAGTGCACAAGTGTGCATCCATTCCCAGTCAGGCTGAGTGGAGTGGTCAGGGCAGGCTGTGTCACTCTCTCCGTCCTTCAGTCTGCCAGTCAGAGCCCCCTGCCTGGCCAGGCTGCCTGGCTCCCACCCAGCTCAAACTCTGTCTCCATAGGACCTAAGCAGACATGACATTTACACTGACCCTGCCCTGCCTGGTAGAGAACGACCGATAATCGTCCGAGCCGATATATTGGGCCGCTATTAGCCTTTTCTAGTCTATCGGCCCTTCTCTAGTCCCTCTACATAGCAAAACTGTTGCTATGCCAGCCACCACTCACCGCCTGAGCCACGAGCACAATGCAGAGGAATGTCTAGCTGGGAAATATCAGCAGCAAGCAGCAAGCTAGCTCATTCTACAACAGAAAGGTGCAGTATTGAGAAACTGATTAACTGACACAGTGACCAAAATCGAACTCCTGTTGCAAATATTAGTTACGTTTAATTCACTAATAATAAAGGCTCGTGCCGACGTGCCTGGACATGCATGCAATAACAAAGCTAGCTAGCTAAGCAGATTGCTAACAGGTCACATAGCTAAGATTACGGATAACTAACCCTTTCATCTGTTGTGTTAGCTACTGTAGCTAGCTATATTAGCTAATATGCTAGCTAGCTGGCTAGATAAACATGGTGCTAAGATATCAGATAGGAGCTAATAGCCAATATAGCTAGCTAACGTTAGCTGGTTATCGTTTTGAACATGCACAATTTTTCGCCAATGAGCCATCTGACTTGCGGTGTAACCACAGAGTTTCTAAACCTTTTTGGTGTAATGCTATTTTACTGGTGTGCTGATTTGATCAGCCGCAATCATATCCGTAAATTGAAAGTTTATAGTCGGATTAGATGATTGTCGTAATAGGGAAACAAAGTGTTTTAAAATGCCTAAATAAAGGTTGGCAATAAGTTTAACTCAAGTACATTCAGAGACTTGTCCCGAAGCCACTCCTGCGTTGTCTTGGCTGTGTGCTTAGGGTTGTCGTCTTGTTGGAAGGTGAACCTTCGCCCCCAGTCTGAGGTCCTGAGTGCTCTGGAGCAGGTTTTCATCAAGGATCTCTCTGTACTTTGCTCCGTTCATCTTTCCCTCGATCGTGACTAGTCTCCCAGTCCCTGTCGCTGAAAAACTTCCCCACAGACTTATGCTGCCACCACCATGCTTCACCGCAGGGATGGTGCCAGGTTTCCTCCAGACGTGACGCTTGGCATTCAGGCCAAATAGTTCAATCTTGGTTTCATCTCCCTGACCAAGACCCTTCTTCTTGCAGCCATTCATCTCCCTGACCAAGACCCTTCTTCCCCGATTGCTCAGTTTGGCTGGGCGGCCAGCTCTAGGAAGACTCTTGGTGGTTCAAAACTTATTCAATTTAAGAATGATGGAGGCCACTGTGTTCTTGGGGACCTTCAATGCTGCAGACATTTTTTGGTACCCTTCCCAAGATCTGTGCCTCGACGCAATGCTGTCTCGGAGCTCTACGGACAATTCCTTCGACCTCATGGCTTGGTTTTTGCTCTGACATGCACTGTCAACTGTGTGTGCCTTTCGAAATCATGTCCAATCAACTTAATTTACCACGGGTGGCCTCCAATCAAGTTGTAGAAACATCAAGGATGATCAAAGGAAACAGGATGCACCTGAGCTCAATTTCGAGTCTCCTAGCAAAGGGTCTGAATACTTATGTAAATAAGGTATTTCTGTTTTTTATTTTTAATACATTTACAAAAGTTTCAAAAAAATCTGTTTTATCGCTTCGTCATTATGGGGTATTGTGTGTAGATTGATGAGGAAAACAATTAATTTTTTTAATCAATTTTAGAATAAGGCTGTAACATAACAAAATGTGGAAAAAGGGAAGGGGTCTGAATACTTTCCGAATGCACTGCATCTGTGACCATCAGATGCATGTCTGTATTCCCAGTCATGTGAAATCCGTAGATTAGGGCCTAATTAATTAATTAATTAATTTAAGTTCACTGATTTCCTTATATGAACTGTAACTCAGTAAAATCGTAGAAATTGTTGCGTTCATTTTTTATCAGTGTAAAATCAGTTAGATCCGTTCTGAATTACATAATGTAGTGAGCTGCGTGACGCTTCATATTTCATTTGCAGTTCTGAATGTCGATACAACAACAGGCCAATAGCGACTATATTTACACTACAATGCAACTAATACGCCCACTCACAACAGTCTGGCCAACTACAAATCAAATCGTTAAATTGCAACATGACAACAAGTGACGTGCTAAAACAAAAAAATAAGGCAACACACTTCTTCAGAAAGTGTTGCCATTTCCTCTCTTTTCCCCAGTGTTTGTGTAAGGGAGCTCAGCCTTTCCTGTTATTGTGTGTGTGAGTAAGTAAGGTAACGATGGACGGAGGAGGGGAGGGAGCCGTGACCCAATGCTGCGATAGGGGAGAGAGGAAGAGATGGAGAGGAAGGAAAGGGAGGGAGTCGTTGAAGCGGCCGGGGAGGACATGGAGAAGAAGGAGAGAGATGGTTTAATACGGAGAAAGAGAGAGAGGAAGGAAGGAAGGAAGGAAGGAAGGAAGGAAGGCAAGAAAGTGAAGCCTTGGAGAGGAAAGGGAGGAGGAGATGCAGATGAACCGAGAAGGGAAAAAGAGAATCTTTAACCCACGTCATCTTCCTCTCTCAAGGAATATTTCCCCTCCTCCTCCAATCAATTGTCACGATGCAGCCATTCCTTAAAAAAAGAGGAATGACTAATAGAGGGAAGGATGGAGTGAGAGGGGGAGAGTCAGAAAGAAAGTCAAAAGGAGAGAGGGACAGAGGAATGAGAGAGGCACAAAGAAGGTCAGACCAATGACTGTATGTGTCCAACAGAGAGAGGGAGGATAGAGAGTAATAGAGGGAGGGATAGAGTGATAGAGAACGAGAGAGAGTGAGGGAGGAATATAGTAATAGAGAGGGAGAACAGACCGAGGCCTCCCGTGGCTCGTCATCTGCCATTTCCTGTGTGGTTATTCCAGCGTGTTGCTCCTAATTCTTAATCTGTCTCCAATCCCTCATCCTCTCTCCCTCTCTCTAAACCTAGCCACAGCACCCAGCAAGCAGCTATAATTGATGCTGTTAACTAGATACACTTTCTTAACCCTCTCTCTCAATGTCCAAGCTCTAAAAGTACTAAGAGGACACAACACCAAAACCACTCAGCTATCCTAGAGGCTACTGCACCAAGTAATTTTTGCACAGGTGGGAGGAAGAGAAATAAAATGGGTAACATGACACTAATATTGCCTTTTTCTCAAATCTGCACTGCCCGTGTCGGAAACTTTGCATTCATTAATAAAATGTATAGCCAGATGTACTCATTTAAAAAAGTCAGACTAGAGGTGAAATTGTCAAGCCGCCCATGTAGAATAAAGATTGGGTATAGAGTGAGACTAGAGGAGAGGTAATACAGGTAACATAGCCAGCAGGCCAGTGTGTGTGGAGTGGACATGGAGTAGATGGATTACAGGAAGGATATCGTGTAAATCTATTTCTATGGGATATCCTACAGATGGGGAGGATGTTTTACAGGTAAAGGTAGCCTGGTCAGCAGCTGGCGTAGAGTGTAAAGATATTAGACAGGCAGGTGTATATAGACATGGCTACAGGTGTGGCTGGAGTGTAGAGTGTGCACTGTATGATACTGTGTGCTGACTGATGAAAAGGTCTCTGTTGCTGTAGGCCTTGCCCCGGCCCTCCTCATCGCTAGTGTGTGTGTGTGTGTGTGTGTGAGAGAGATGTACTGACCGGTGAAGAGGTCTCCGTTGCTGTAGGCCTTGCCCCGGCCCTCCTCATCGCTGGGCACGGCCGACACCTGCTTAGCAGAGGTGCAGCCCATCGCCTCACTCTCTGGCTCCTCTCCACATCGCACTCTCACCTAGAGACGGATAGAGAAGAGAGAGGTGGTGGGTGGGAGAGGGAGAAGAGAGTGGAAAGACAGAGACATAGCAGCTTTTGAGAGATAATTACATTGGTTGACAGAGGCATTGTATTTTAATGATGACTGGGAGAAAGCTACACAATCCCAACCTCTCAGCCTGTCACTGAGGAGAAGGAGTGTCAGTCGCACGTACAATGTCACAGGCACAGACTATCAGACTGTCACACTGTCAGTCACGGTGATACACTGTCACAGGCAGACTGTCAGTCACACACTATTGTCACAGGCACAAAGGAAAACACTGTCACAGACAGCATGGCAGCAGCAGCCACCACCAACACCTATAAACCCACAGGCAGTCAAATAATACAGAGGCTAAGTCCTGTTGATGAGACAGAGAGATACAAAGAGAGATAAATACAGATACAGAGATAAATACAGAGAGAGATATACAGAGACAGAAAGATACAGAGAGAGAGAGAGATACAGAGAGAGAGAGAAAGAGAGAGATACAGAGACATACAGAGAGAGAGACATACAGAGAGATACAGAGACAGAGAGATACAGAGACAGAGAGCTACAGAGACAGAGAGCTACAGAGACGGAGAGCTACAGAGACAGAGAGCTACAGAGACAGAGAGTGACAGAGAGCTACAGAGACATTCAGATACAGAGACATTCAGATACAGAGACATTCAGATACAGAGACATTCAGAGACAGAGACATTCAGAGACAGAGACATTCAGAGACAGAGATACACAGAGAGAGAGAGAGATACACAGAGAGAGAGAGAGACAGACATTCAGATACAGAGAGAGAGCGATACAGAGAGAGATACAGAGAGAGAGAGAGAGAGATACAGAGAGAGAGAGAGAGATACAGAGAGAGAGAGAGAGAGATACAGAGAGAGAGAGAGAGATACAGAGAGAGATACAGAGAGAGAGAGAGAGAGAGATACAGAGAGAGAGAGATACAGAGAGAGAGAGAGATACAGAGAGCGTGAGAGAGAGATACAGAGATACAGAGAGAGAAAGAGAGCGATACAGAGAGAGAGATACAAAGACAGAAAAGAGGGGGTCAGATAGGAAGAAAAATACAGAGAGAAACAGGATGGAGAGAGAGAGTAAAATGGAGAGAGAGTAATGGGAGACCAGAGAATAGATGAGTAGAGAGAAATGGTCGAAAGCATCAAAAGGCTGCCGACACTCCTCCTCCTCTCCTTGTCCCTCCTCTGTGTTCCTCCCCTCGTTTGAAGTTGACAGGAGGGCATTGTTTACTTCAGACCCAGCTTTCCTCCAGCGAGCTGTCTGGCCACTGCACAAAGCACCAGGTGTGCAGAGAGGAGTGTGTGTCTGTGTGTTGACTGAATAGTGTGAGCGTACAGTGAGGGAAAAAAGTATTTGATCCCCTGCTGATTTTGTACGTTTGCCTACTGACAAAGACATGATCAGTCTATAATTTTAATGGTAGGTTTATTTGAACAGTGAGAGACAGAATAACAACAAAAAAATCCAGAAAAACGCATGTCAAAAATGTTATAAATTGATTTGCATTTTAATGGAGGGAAATAAGTATTTGACCCCTCTGCAAAACATAACTTAGTACTTGGTGACAAAACCCTTGTTGGCAATCACAGAGGTCAGACGTTTCTTGTAGTTGGCCACCAAGTTTGCACACATCTCAGGAGGGATTTTGTCCCACTCCTCTTTGCAGATCTTCTCCAAGTCATTAAGGTTGAGGCTGACGTTTGGCAACTCGAACCTTCAGCTCCCTCCACAGATTTTCTATGGGATTAAGGTCTGGAGACTGGCTAGGCCACTCCAGGACCTTAATGTGCTTCTTCTTGAGCCACTCCTTTGTTGCCTTGGCCGTGTGTTTTGGGTCATTGTCATGCTGGAATACCCATCCACTACCCATTTTCAATGCCCTGGCTGAGGGAAGGAGGTTCTCACCCAAGATTTGACGGTACATGGCCCCGTCCATCGTCCCTTTGATGCGGTGAAGTTGTCCTGTCCCCTTAGCAGAAAAACACCCCCAAAAGCATAATGTTTCCACCTCCATGTTTGACGGTGGGGATGGTGTTCTTGGGGTCATAGGCAGCATTCCTCCTCCTCCAAACACGGCGAGTTGAGTTGATGCCAAAGAGCTCGATTTTGGTCTCATCTGACCACAACACTTTCATCCAGTTCAACTCTGAATCATTCAGATGTTCATTGGCAAACTTCAGACGGGCCTGTATATGTGCTTTCTTGAGCAGGGGGACCTTGTGGGCGCTGCAGGATTTCAGTCCTTCACGGCGTAGTGTGTTACCAATTGTTTTCTTGGTGACTATGGTCCCAGCTGCCTTGAGATCATTGACAAGATCCTCCCGTGTAGTTCTGGGCTGATTCCTCACCGTTCTCATGATAATTGCAACTCCACGAGGTGAGATCTTGCATGGAGCCCCAGGCTGAGGAAAATTTAGTTATTTTGTGTTTCTTCCATTTGCGAATAATCGCACCAACTGTTGTCACCTTCTCACCAAGCTGCTTGGCGATGGTCTTGTAGCCCATTCCAGCCTTGTGTAGGTCTACAATCTTGTCCCTGACATCCTTGGAGCTCTCTTTGGTCTTGGCCATGGTGGAGAGTTTGGAATCTGATTGATTGATTGCTTCTGTGGACAGGTGTCTTTTATACATGTAACAAACAGATTAGGAGCACTCCCTTTAAGAGTGTGCTCCTAATCTCAGCTCGTTACCTGTATAAAAGACACCTGGGAGACAGAAATCTTTCTGATTGAGAGGGGGTCAAATACTTATTTCCCTCATTAAAATGCAAATCAATTTATAACATTTTGTGTTTTTCTGGATTTTTTTGTTGTTATTCTGTCTCTCACTGTTCAAATAAACCTACCATTAAAATTATAGACTGATCATTTCTTTGTCAGTGGGCAAACGTACAAAATCAGCAGGGGATCAAATACTTTTTTCCCCTCACTGTATGTGTGCACTGTGGTGTCTGTTCTGTTTGCATGTTTGTATGAGCGGTATGTGTGGGTGTATTTTTGGTGTATGTGTGTGTCTTTCACAGCTTTCTTGGCTAAATAGCATTAATCTTCTGAGGTTGAGGGGAGCTTACACAGGTCTTTCGTAAAGGTCCAGCGAGTGAGAGGGGATTCTTCTGGGGGGGCGGGCTAGAGGCACACACACACACAGTTATCTCATTGGCAGCAGCCCAATTCTGCCTGACTACAGAGGATGGGTTGGTGGCCAACAGAGTCACCTGTCCCTTATCACTGCAGCCCAGGCTGCTCAGGCACTGTGGACTG
Organism: Coregonus clupeaformis; assembly: GCF_020615455.1. NCBI lineage: Eukaryota > Metazoa > Chordata > Actinopteri > Salmoniformes > Salmonidae > Coregonus > Coregonus clupeaformis. Next base: position 44,283,683 of record NC_059211.1, on the reverse strand, counting down.
CATGTTCGTGTCAGGGTTGGAGCAACTCAATTATGGCTCAGACCATGGAGTCTGGCTGGGCTCATTTCTTAAGAGTGCAGACGGTGTGAGGGCAGACAGTGTGAGTGAGTGAGTGAGAGAAAGAGAATGAAATCCTCTAGCTCTCCTGACTGAATCTTATGGGATAATTGTGTGAAAATTCCTGTTCCAATGAATGGATATCTAGTTAGGAATGTCACTGTCCTCGGTGTGCAATCCTAGCCAGGTCAATAGTGTTTGGGCTGTGTGTTAGTAGAGCAGAGGGGATGTGGACAATGCAGGCCTGTCAGCTAGGAACAGATGTGGAAGTGTGTCAATGTGACAAGCTTGCACTGCCAGCTAAGACACAAGCCGGATCCAGCACTCACTCACTCACTCACACACAACCTTCATTTACACACACACACACTCTCATCCGATGATATCAATACAAAGATACAGTTGAAGTCGAAAGTTTACATACACTTAGGTTGGAGTCATTAAAACTCGTTTTTCAACCACTCCACACATTCCTTGTTAACAAACTATAGTTTTGGCAAGTAGGCTAGGACATCTACTTTGTGCATGACAAGTAATTTTTCCAACAATTGTTTACATACAGATTATTTCACTTATAATTCACTGTATCACAATTCCAGTGGGTCAGAAGTTTACATACACTAAGTTGACTGTGCCTTTAAACAGCTTGGAAAATTCCAGAAAATCATTTGAGTCAATTGGAGGTGTACCTGTGGATGTATTTCAAGGCCTACCTTCAAACTCAGTGCCTCTTTGCTTGACATCATGGGAAAATCAAAAGAAATCAGCCAAGACCTCAGAAAAAACATTGAAGACCTCCACACTCCTTGGGAGCAATTTCCAAACGCCTGAAGGTACCACGTTCATCTGTACAAACAATAGTACGCAAGTATAAACAAAATGGGACCACGCAGCCGTCATACCACTCAGGAAGGAGACGCGTTCTGTCTCCTAGAGATGAACGTACTTTGGTGCGAAACGTGCAAATCAATCCCAGAACAACAGCAAAGGACCTTGTGAAGATGCTGGAGGAAACAGGTACAAAAGTATCTATATCCACAGTAAAATTAGTCCTATATCGACATAACCTGAAAGGCCGCTCAGCAAGGAAGATGCCACAGCTCCAAAACCGCCATAAAAAAGCCAGACTACGGTTTGCAACTGCACATGGGGACAAAGATCGTACATTTTGGAGAAATGTCCTCTGGTCTGATGAAACAAAAATAGAACTGTTTGGCCATAATAACCATCATTATGTTTGGAGGAAAAGGGGGGAAACTTGCAAGCCGAAGAACACCATCCCAACCGTGAAGCACGGGGGTGGCAGCATCATGCTGTGGGGGTGCTTTGCTGCAGGAGGGACTGGTGCACTTCACAAAATAGATGGCATCATGAGGAAGGAAAATGATGTGGATATATTGAAGCAACATCTCAAGACATCAGTTAGGAAGTTAAAGCTTGGTCGCAAATGGGTCTTCCAAATGGACAATGACCCCAAGCATACTTCCAAAGTTGTGGCAAAATGGCTTAAGGACAACAAAGTCAAGGTATTGGAGTGGCCATCACAAAGCCCTGACCTCAATCCTATAGAAAATGTATGGGCAGAACTGAAAAAGCATGCGCGAGCAAGGAGGCCTACAAACTTGACTCAGTTACACAAGCTCTGTCAGGAGGAATGGGCCAACATTCACCCAACTTATTGTGGGAAGCTTGTGGAAGGCTACCCGAAACGTTTGACCCAAGTTAAACAATTTAAAGGCAATGCTACCAAATACTTATTGAGTGTATGTAAACTTCTGACCCACTGGGAATGTGATGAAAGAAATAAAAGCTGAAATAAATCATTCTCTCTACTATTATTCTGACATTTTACATTCTTAAAATAAAGTGGTGATCCTAACTGACCTAAGACAGGGAATTCTTATTAGGATTAAATGTCACTGCTCAAAAAAATAAAGGGAACACTTAAACAACACAATGTAACTCCAAGTCAATCACACTTTTGTGAAATCAAACTGTCCACTTAGGAAGCAACACTGATTGACAATACATTTCACATGCTATTATGCAAATGGTTAGACAACAGGTGGAAATTATAGGCAAATAGCAAGACACCCCCAATAAAGGAGTGGTTCTGCAGGTGGTGACCACAGACCACTTCTCAGTTCCTATGCTTCCTGGCTGATGTTTTGGTCACTTTTGAATACTGGCGGTGCTTTCACTCTAGTGGTAGCATGAGACGGAGTCTACAACCCATACAAGTGGCTCAGGTAGTGCAGCTCATCCAGGATGGCACATCAATGCGAGCTGTGGCAAGAAGGTTTGCTGTGTCTGTCAGCGTAGTGTCCAGAGCATGGAGGCGCTACCAGGAGACAGGCCAGTACATCAGGAGACGTGGAGGAGGCCGTAGGAGGGCAACAACCCAGCAGCAGGACTGCTACCTCCGCCTTTGTGCAAGGAGGAGCACTGCCAGAGCCCTGCAAAATGACCTCCAGCAGGCCACAAATGTGCATGTGTCTGCTCAAACGGTCAGAAACAGACTCCATGAGGGTGGTATGATGGCCCGACGTCCACAGGTGGGGGTTGTGCTTACAGCCCAACACCGTGCAGGACGTTTGGCATTTGCCAGAGAACACCAAGATTGGCAAATTCGCCACGCCACTGGCGCCCTGTGCTCTTCACAGATGAAAGCAGGTTCACACTGAGCACATGTGACAGACGTGACAGAGTCTGGAGACGCCGTGGAGAACGTTCTGCTGCCTGCAACATCCTCCAGCATGACCGGTTTGGTGGTGGGTCAGTCATGGTGTGGGGTGGCATTTCTTTGGGGGGCCGCACAGCCCTCCATGTGCTCACCAGAGGTAGCCTGACTGCCATTAGGTACCGAGATGAGATCCTCAGACCCCTTGTGAGACCATATGCTGGTGCGGTTGGCCCTGGGTTCCTCCTAATGCAAGACAATGCTAGACCTCATGTGGCTGGAGTGTGTCAGCAGTTCCTGCAAGAGGAAGGCATTGATGCTATGGACTGGCCTGCCCGTTCCCCAGACCTGAATCCAATTGAGCACATCTGGGACATCATGTCTCGCTCCATCCACCAACGCCACGTTGCACCACAGACTGTCCAGGAGTAGGCGGATGCTTTAGTCCAGGTCTGGGAGGAGATCCCTCAGAAGACCATCCACCACCTCATCAGGAGCATGCCCAGGCGTTGTAGGGAGGTCATACAGGCACGTGGAGGCCACACACACTACTGAGCCTCATTTTGACTTGTTTTAAGGACATTACATCAAAGTTTGATCAGCCTGTAGTGTGGTTTTCCACTTTAATTTTGAGAGCGACTCCAAATCCAGACCTAAAGAAAAAAGTATTTAATAAGATTATTTCATTCATTCAGATCTAGGATGTGTTATTTTAGTGTTCCCTTTATTTTTTTGAGCAGTCTATTTGGCTAAGGTGTATGTAAACTTCCGACTTCAACTGTATGTTGCAAGGGCAGAGATGGGCCTAACTAACAAACAAATATGCAAGTTGCAAACCCACTCCAAGTACTCCGCCATTAGGCCTATCCCTACAATTATACCAAAGGTCTACAGCTACTGCACACTAAAAAAATACTATTAGATTGCTTGCATCATGCTTTTTTACACAAGGATCAACAAAAGGCTGCAGGCCACATTTCAGCGTTTTACCACACACACACAGAGCGTTACCCTACCTGCAGGTCTGTGAGTAGTGGAACTGAGGGGATACGTGTACACGCACAAGCGCGCTTGCATAAACACGTGCACAAAAGCTCCATAGTGGCTCTCTGTGTGTGTGTGGTAAAATGCCACGTTCAAAAGACACGCACGCACACACACAGGCTCAGTAGTGTGTGTGAACCTTCTCAAACGCACGGCTGTGCCAGGAGCTTTCAGCCACCACAGAGCCTGAAAAACTGGCTGAGCGGGCCCGCCTACCCTGTAAAGGGAAGGAGCAAAGGACAGAGGAGGGCCTCAGAGTATGGTTAAGGGCCAGGTCTCTGAGGCCCATCGTCAGCCATGATGACAGGGACCAGGACAGAGCCAGCAGTGGGAACAGGGCTGAAACTAAGACCCTGTGTTCTGTCTCTCTCTGACAAAACAGGACAACTCCTGAGCCAAATCACCATAATATTTACACTAGCCAGCAGCAAACCCATGTAGCTCGCCGCTCTCACTTGTCCCAGTTTAAACACTACATCAGCCTGACAAGCCGGCAAGCCATGCCAACACACACACACACGCTCGTAACCTCATACACCCTCAGAAAAAGAATACCTCTTCTGAGTGTGGTGTTATTTTTTTTTGTTTTTAGTTTTTTAGGGGGTAGATCAGCTTTAATATTGCAGATAGATTGTAACTTCCATCAATGTAATTGTCTGCATCACTTCCAATCCCCCATATGTTTTTTTTCTCTCACATACATACATATATATATATATATATATATACACACAGTGGGGGGGGGGAAGTATTTAGTCAGCCACCAATTGTGCAAGTTCTCCCACTTAAAAAGATGAGAGAGGCCTGTAATTTTCATCATAGGTACAGGTTACCTATGACAGACAGATTTTTTTTTCTCCAGAAAATCACATTGTAGGATTTTTAATGAATTTCTTTGCATATTATGGTGGAAAATAAGTATTTGGTCACCTACAAACAAGCAAGATTTCTGGCTCTCACAGACCTGTAACTTCTTCTTTAAGAGGCTCCTCTGTCCTCCACTCGTTACCTGTATTAATGGCACCTGTTTGAACTTGTTATCAGTATAAAAGACACCTGTCCACAACCTCAAACAGTCACACTCCAAACTCCACTATGGCCAAGACCAAAGAGCTGTCAAAGGACACCAGAAACAAAATTTTACACCTGCACCAGGCTGGGAAGACTGAATCTGCAATAGGTAAGCAGCTTGGTTTGAAGAAATCAACTGTGGGAGCAATTATTAGGAAATGGAAGACATACAAGACCACTGATAATCTCCCTCGATCTGGGGCTCCACGCAAGATCTCACCCCGTGGGGTCAAAATGATCACAAGAATGGTGAGCAAAAATCCCAGAACCACACGGGGGGACCTAGTGAATGACCTGCAGAGAGCTGGGACCAAAGTAACAAAGCCTACCATCAGTAACACACCATGCCGCCAGGGACTCAAATCCTGCAGTGCCAGACGTGTCCCCCTGCTTAAGCCAGTACATGTCCAGGCCCGTCTGAAGTTTGCTAGAGTGCATTTGGATGATCCAGAAGAGGATTAGGAGAATGTCATATGGTCAGATGAAACCAAAATAGAACTTTTTGGTAAAAACTTAACTCGTCGTGTTTGGAGGACAAAGAATGCTGAGTTGCATCCAAAGAACACCATACCTACTGTGAAGCATGGGGGTGGAAACATCATGCTTTGGGGCTGTTTTTCTGCAAAGGGACCAGGACGACTGATCCGTGTAAAGGAAAGAATGAATGGGGCCATGTATCGTGAGATTTTGAGTGAAAACCTCCTTCCATCAGCAAGGGCATTGAAGATGAAACGTGGCTGGGTCTTTCAGCATGACAATGATCCCAAACACACCGCCCGGGCAACAAAGGAGTGGCTCAAGAAGAAGCACATTAAGGTCCTGGAGTGGTCTAGCCAGTCTCCAGACCTTAATCCCATAGAAAATCTGTGGAGGGAGCTGAAGGTTCGAGTTGCCAAACGTCAGCCTCGAAACCTTAATGACTTGGAGAAGATCTGCAAAGTGGAGTGGGACAAAATCCCTCCTGAGATGTGTGTAAACCTGGTGGCCAACTACAAGAAACGTCTGACCTCCGTGATTGCCAACAAGGGTTTTGCCACCAAGTACTAAGTAATGTTTTGCAGAGGGGTCAAATACTTATTTCCCTCATTAAAATGCAAATCTATTTACAACATTTTTGACATGCGTTTTTCTGGATTTTTTTGTTGTTATTCTGTCTCACTGTTCAAATAAAACTACCATTAAAATTATAGACTGATCATGTCTTTGTCAGTGGGCAAACGTACAAAATCAGCAGGGGATCAAATACTTAATTCCCTCTTTAAAATATATTTCCCTTTATTACTTTCCAACCCCACCACCCCTTCCCTAATTGGAGTAAACTAGTGAACAACAATGCTTAGGCCTCTACTTCCAGCTTATACATACTATATACATTTTATGGACACAGTCAATTTTACAATAATTCTATTTTGTTTGTTTTTACTCCTGAACTTCCTCTACCCTCAACCTCTCCGATCATTTTCATGATGTCCATCCGGTTTGCTTCTATATGCCATATCTTTCTAACGGTGCTCTTTCACAAAAGCTCTCAACCTATAACCTATATACTTATTATGGACACAGTATGCTTACATTATTAGTTATCTTGTTGTTATTAGTTGTTGTTAGTTGTTATTAGTCCCATCCTTCAACTCCATTCAACACCACCCATCTATCTCTTAACACCATCCATATTGGATTTCTATTTGCCATATATTTTTCAACTGTACTGTGATGTTTTACAAAAGTTCTGAACCTGGTGTTATTGTTATCTATGCATGTCTCCATTCTCGTGTTCTGCTTGGAGCACCTCTTTTTACTCTCCCTCCATTGTAGTGGGCACGAGAAGTGGCTGGGGGGGAGGGGGGAGTGAGGGACTGTGAGAGATTCAGAAAGTAAAAGTAAAAGATTGAAGACGTATTGTTGTGTACACGTTGGCACCAGGGCAGGACCATTTTTTGTCAGGCCAATAAAACCAACTGAGTTGAAAATGAGATGTCTACATGGCTCACTGTATTTATACTGTGCTGTGTCTCCTCTGTGGCTTAGGGCAAGAGAGAGGGGGAGAGAAGGAAAGAGAGAAAGAAGGAAAGAGCGAGAGAGGGAGGAGTGAATGAGCAGAGCTCAGAGGGCCACTGTTAATTACCTCAATAATCAGAAGAGTAATTGAAATATAATGTTGAGTTCAGATCAATTTAACCTAGTGTTCAGTCGCAGCCCTGGGGAGCTATACAAAATATGACTTTGGACAGTTTCATAAGACAGAGAGAGGTTCATAAAAGGGAAAACGGACAGTTAACTACTGTTCCCTTAAGGAAGAATTGAGGTATACAGTGGCTTGCGAAAGTATTCACCCCCCTTGGTATTTTTCCTATTTTGTTGCCTTACAACCTGGAATGAAAATTGATTTTTGGGGGGGTTTGTATCATTTGATTTACACAACATACCTACCACTTTGAAGATGCAAAATATTTTTTATTGTGAAACAAACAAGAAATAAGACAAAAAAACAGAAAACTTGAGCGTGCATAACTATTCACCCCCCCCAAAGTCAATACTTTGTAGAGCCACCTTTTGCAGCAATTACAGCTGCAAGTCTCTTGGGGTATGTCTCTATTATAAGCTTGGTACATCTAGCCACTGGGATTTTTGCCCATTCTTCAAGGCAGAACTGCTCCAGCTCCTTCAAGTTGGATGGGTTCCGCTGGTGTACAACAATCTTTAAGTCATACCACAGATTCTCAATTGGATTGAGGTCTGGGCTTTGACTAGGCCATTCCAAGACATTTAAATGTTTCCCCTTAAATCACTCGAGTGTTGCTTTAGCAGTATGCTTAGGGTCATTGTCCTGCTGGAAGGTGAACCTCCGTCCCAGTCTCAAATCTCTGGAAGACTGAAACAGGTTTCCCTCAAGAATTTCCCTGTATTTAGCGCCATCCATCATTCCTTTAATTCTGGCCAGTTTCCCAGTCCCTGCCGATGAAAAACATCCCCACAGCATGATGCTGCCACCACGCTTCACTGTGGGGATGGTGTTCTCGGGGTGATGAGAGGTGTTGGGTATGCGCCAGACATAGCGTTTTCCTTGATGGCCAAAAAGCTCAATTTTAGTCTCATCTGACCAGAGTACCTTCTTCCATATGTTTGGGGAGTCTCCCACATGTCTTTTGGCGAACACCAAACGTGTTTGCTTATTTTTTTCTTTAAGCAATGGCTTTTTCTGGCCACTCTTCCGTAAAGCCCAGCTCTGTGGAGTGTACGGCTTAAAGTGGTCCTATGGACAGATACTAAAATCTCTGCTGTGGAGCTTTGTTGCCTCTCTGATTAATGCCCTCCTTGCTTGGTCCGTGAGTTTTGGTGGGCAGCCCTCTCTTGGCAGGTTTGTTGTGCTGCCATATTCTTTAAATTGTTTAATAATGGATTTAATGGTGCTCTGTGGGATGTTCAAGGTTTCTGCTAAAATAAATTACAACCAAACCCTCTTCTTCTCCAACTCTACCTTCCTTGGTCTTCATGGGCCGCTTGCTTGGTGGCCCCTTGTGGTGTGCACGGGCCATTCAGAACAGGTGTATATATACTGAGATCATGTGACAGATCATGTGACACTTAAATAAAGTCCACCTGTGTACAATCTAACTAATTATGTGACTTCTGAAGGTAATTGGTTCCACCAGATCTTATTTAGGGGCTTCATAGCAAAGGGGGTGAATACATATGCACGCACCAATTTTCCATTATTTCTTGACTTTTTTTAACTTTATTTTTTTCATTTTACTTCACCAATTTGGACTATTTTGTGTATGTCTATTACATGAAATCCAAATAAAAATCAATTTAAATTACAGGTTGTAATGCAACAAAATAGGAGAAAATATGCCAAGGGGGATGAATACTTTTGCAAGGCACTGTAGATTGGTGATGAGGACAAGCTCCGCGGACTCTTAGTGTCCGGAAATAATTTAGCCATTGCGATCTGTACAGTTGCTTTTTTCTCGTGTCAATTAACTCGTGACATTCCTGGATTACTCATATTAGTAAAGTCTGATTTAAAAAAAAAAATATGATAGTCAGTTGAAAAAAGGTTAAGGGTACAAGACTGTGTACATATGTTTATGTGTTGGCAAAATCACTATGTATCCCATCGAGCTAAGAGGGGAGAGGCTACCCGTTGTCACAGCTCCAAGACCAGTCAGAAACGTCCAGCTAACCCTACGACAATGATGCCGGTGGATCTCAAAAACTGAACTTGGATCCGCTTTAAGTAGTAACGATATCCTATCTTGAACCAGTCATGACTATTCAACAAAACAATACATAATTTTCAAGTTTCTTTCCAGTAAATTTTTTAGTTACATGATTGTATAGCTAGCAAATGAGTTTTGAAGTTGAGGGTGCAGTATTTATGAAGTCAGCTAGCCAGCTAGTTTAGCCAGGGAAAACCGAAGAAAACTAGCTTGGGCCTAGTGTTTGTGTGTGCCAGCTGGGCACACATGCACACTAGGCTAATTCAGGAGACAGATTGTAGTTTCTATGTCCTGATATCAGGCACTGGCGGCGGAAAGTTTGATTAAACAATTCAGAGACTGAAATGAATAAATCAGATGACATATTTAAGGAGAGCAAATTGATATACAATCCCCAAATCAGCTGTAACTGGCAATAGTAAAGTAAAGCGATGTTTGAGTGAACCCTGTACACCGAAAATGAATGGTGAATTCGCTTCCGGACACACTACACTCCTCCTCACCACACTATAACATACTATAGGGAGTCAACGACAAATCATATTCACCTGAAGAAAACTGAAATCAGCCCAACGGATGCCAAGACCGCCCTCGGAAGCCCCACCTTCCTGGCTATAATACTGGGGCTCGCATTCCTTTCCTCAATTCAGTACCTGACGGCGTGGGGCTAAAATATGTATACCTCATTCCCTCCTTCAGGGAACAGTAGTTATATTCACAACTGTACGTTCCCTTTCAGTCGGTCACTGTATAACATACTATAGGAACATACAATCACCCCACAAGACGGCTAAGAGGGTACCAAACTAGGAGGCCCATGGCAGCCCAAGCACACGTTCCACAGGCTCCAAAAAGGGGTCAGAGCCTTATGACGCCTGAACTGTCAGAGCACCATATAGGGAACTTGGTAAACATGCACACGCGTGCTGCATAGCATTGACCAGAGCCGATGAACCACGGCAGCCCGAGGCTCAAACCCACAGGTTCCTGCAATAAACTGGAAACTGTGTACTCGCGCGCTGCCACGGCAGCCCAAGGCTCAAACTCACAGTGAACATTGGTAACCTGGATAACTTGCGCACTGCCTAACACCCACTCCCGGAACCAGCCATAAGAACACTATGAGCCACACTGGGAGCAGTTACATCTAAGCGATAAAACCTCACACAGGCATGTGAGGAACCCCAACTCGCTGCAGCAAGATATCACCAATCGTCATGCCCCTGAACAATGCCCAAGAAGCCGCCACACCCATAGTGGAGTGACCGTGCACAACGCTAGGAAACCCTTGTCCTTTGCTGTCATAAGCCAATTAGAAAGACGCTGCTTAGAAAGCTGGATTAGCGAAACAGACAAAAAGCTGGTCACAAACGCAGATATCCTTGGTCCTATCCATATACGTGCGTAAAGCGCACACCGGACACAGGTCATGCTACCTCCGTTGTTCACTGGAAGCAAGCGGAGGAGGTGAGACAGGGAACAGCTCAAACCTGTAAGACCTTGGGAGAAAAAGCTGCATTAGGACATAACATCACTTGAGTTGCCAGGCGCGAACTCCAAACAGGAAGAGGGTACTGATAAGTGTGTGGAGATCCCCAACACACTTGACTGATGCCAAGGCCATGAATAGGGCAGGCTTGTAGGAAAGGACCTTCAGGTCCACAGACGCCAATGGTGGCTCACACAGAGTGTCGAGGACCAAAGCCTGGTCCCAGGTCGGTGCCATAGGCTTAGACACTGGTCTGAGCAGGCGCACACCTTTCAGGAACCGCACCACCAGAGGATGATACCCCGGAGTAGAGCGTCAATCCCTACGAGACATGCCAAGATATCTCCCTTATAAACCTTAAAATGTGGAAAAAGAAAGGCCCTGCTTGAAAAGCTATTGTAACATAAAAATGTCCACCAAAGAGCTCTGAAAAGGAGAAACCAACCCTCAAACGCACATGACTTAGATGTATACAATCCTCTAGTAGAGGACGCACACGCCGACTATATCGTCGTAAATCCCGTTAGAGCGGGTAAACCCCTAGGCGTCAAATTCAACCTTTCAGGGGCCAAACACACAGATCTCATATCTCTCCCATGCGCCTGGGATAATAGATCCCGATGACACGGAACCCTCCACGGGTCCCCGACCAACAGGGGGATGATCTCCGGGAACCAGGGTTGTCTGCACCAAAGGGGAGCCACCAGAATCAACAACAGACCCTTCTGTCGGACCCTCGCCATGGTGGCATGAATCAGGTCCACCGGAGGAAACGCATAGAGCATGTTCCGAGGCCACGGATACACCAAAGCATCCGTTCCCAATGGAGGGCCCAGATCCATCATTGAGAAGAACAGATCACAATGCGTGTTTTCTCGCAATGCATAAAGATCTACATCAGCCCTGATGAACCGGTCCCATATCTGGGCAACCACCGAAGGGTGCAGTTGCCACTCCGTAGAGAAGTAGATCCGCACCCACGTTGAGAGATCTGGTAAGATACGTCGCCCTGAGCGACAGGAAATTCACACTGCTCCATATGAGCAGATAATGGGCATGGTTTAGGAGAGCGAGAGCGCGTCCCCCCCTGCCTGTTGATGTATGCCACTGCCATCCTGTTGTCGGATCCTCAAACATCCGAAGGCAACGCCTCAACGCTAGCAAAACAGTCAGTAGCTCTAGGTAATTGTTATGCAGCGCAACCAAATCCCTCTTTCCGAGTAGCCCACACACAGCTCTCCCCATCCCAGTAAGGATGCGTCTGTCAAGATCACCCTGCGGGACACTCCCCTGCTCATGATAACCCCCAGCAACAGCAGTCGCGAGTCCCTCCAAGGAGTCAATGCCCTTAGGCAAGACGGGGATACCTTGAGCAACTGATGACAGCGGAGTGATGCATCCAGATGCGTAGCAATCACCCAGCGCTGAAACAGACGCATCAACAAAAAACTCCCAGAGGCACCACAGCTATCAGAGGCCATCATACCCAATAACTGCAGGCACAAGTGAAAAGGCACTCAGTGCCCCAGCTGAAAACGTGACAGACAGAGCCGAAATGAGACCCTCTGTTGGGAGAAAAACACATGATTCAGAACCGAGTCCAGAACGAGACCCAGAAACTGAAAGTGCTGAGCCGGAGTCAAACAATTTTTCTTGTGATTCACTATGAACCCCAGATACTAAATATGGGAAACCAGCGTGGCAGTGTGGCGCTCCACACGTGTTCCCTCAACGCCGCTACGACCAGCCAATTGTCGAGATAGGCCAATACTCTGATCCCAAAGCTGCCTCCACCATCATAGAAAAGGTGTGGGGCGATAGGGAGAGCCTGAAAGGCAGGACCAGAAACTCGTAGGCCACACCCTCTAAATGAAACCTAAGAAACGTCCTGTGGGAAGAATGTATATCTACATGAAAATACGTATCCTTCACCTCTATGGACGTGAACCAATCGCTGGGACGCACCGACTGCAATAGCTTGCGAAGTGTGAGCATTTTGAACTTGCAAACCTTGAGGTGCCGCAAGTCGAGGACGTTCCATCGCTTTGGGAACTAAGAAGTACCGGCTGTACCAACCACTCTGTACTTCTGACACAGGGACCACCCGAATAGCCTGCTTTTGAAGTAGAAAGGAAATCTCCTCTCTTGAGACAGGCACTAGGACCTTGGGGACCATCGATGTAATGATGCCACAAAAAGGAGGAGGAAGCACAGCGAACTGCAGACCGTACCCCCTCGTCATCATCACCAATGGTGAAACTGCGCATGCCCACCACTGGACAGAGCATGCTGCCAGTCTCCATACATTATCTCCTGAAGGGGCAGAGCGCCACCCTGAGGACTGAGATAATTCATTTTTTTTGGGGTCATGCTTCTTTTCATATCCACCATACTTGATAACCGTGTGTCAATGTGGGGAAGGAACTGTATTTATTATGCCCACCCCTGGATTAGGTACCAACATTTTAGTTACGATACGATACCAGGCCAAGTATCAAAATACAGAGTAGTGTCACGATATCACGGGGGAATATTCAGTGGCCTAGCGTCGAATTTAACGTCACACTGAATGTTTACATGCACAATAATAATTTGATATTAAACTGATTAGCCTATGGCAGAAGGCCAAGTATGGCATTAGTCATGTAAACACCTTACTTTGCTTATCTTAAATTGGCGTACAGTCATTAAAACACCAGATTTTCTGAGCAATCTTTCAAATTATTAGGACATGTAAATAGTTTAAATCGCCGTTTCAGCAGTGTATTTGATCTGCGCATGTGTCAGCATTGGGTAGCGCAAGCCTACCTCTTTTGCGCAAGTGAAGTGAGTTCGGAAAAACTGAAAGTATGCATCACATACAAACTTTATATGTCCGACCTCAAAAATAACATGGTCACTGTGGTAGAACGTTTATTTTGATAGACGATTTTCTGCATTTATCAAAATTCCCATCAGGTAGCCTGATTTCAGATGTGTCCATGTAAACAGGATTATTAGGGAAATCGTTCTTCTTGCAAAGCATGTCAACGTTTTAAATGAACTAATATATTAACCCGCCTATCCACAATAAATCGCATTATTGTGTGCATGTAACCGTGCTTGCTCACTGTTCACTATAATACTGCATAGAATGCCTGATTTGCTCATATTTGGAAGGAATATACATGCATAAGGAACGAAGGAATATACATGCATAATGAACTGCATGTCATTGTGGCAGCAAGGGAAAACACTGCATGAAACCTTCTTTACTCTTCAGTTGTAACACACACACACACACACTCTCCCCCTCTCACACACACACTGCTCCCAACTTTAAAAACGTTAGGCACCTAACAAAGTAAGGATCACCAAAAATAAATGTTTGATATAGTTAAGGCTTACATTAGGCCTATATGAATCCTACCTTTGAAGCACATCTCATGAGAAGCAGACCCTTTTCCTTTTCTTCTAGTGCCAATGAAAAATTGCCTAGACCTACTGTCAAGTTACCACATTGTTAGCTAGCTAGGTAACATGACTGAACAACGTTGTTTGTTATCAAACCAATAATTATCATACCGTGATTAGTTTTAAATGGCTTGTGACATGGTTTGTGAAATTATATCGAAATCGTGCAGGAAGAACAAAAAAAAGTTGCTCCGGTTGTATGGTCATATGAACTTGCAAAGCCTACTCAGACTGGCCTGTGCACTGGTTATACCAGGGATGAAATGATATACAATGTATCAACTTTGCTCGCTCTCCGTGCTGCTCCAATGTATCAAATGTACATATGTAACAACAGAAGACTGATCAGGGTCTGCATCACCGCTCGCCATCACGGCTAAATTACATTTTTAAAGCTGGAGGAATAAATGAGCAGGAAGCGTGGACGGAGAGAAGCAGGTGAGTGATGGTTGGAAGGGGATGCGGCTGGCTGATTACAGCTGCCACATGTGATATGCGCATGAAAGTGAAGTGGACATTATTGGACTGGTGCACACAAGAGACTAGCTGCTGTTGCTTCTTTTTTTTTACTGACTTTATAGAAACATTTTATAACAGGCGCCAGTGGGTTCTTTAGATCGGTAGGGCCGAAAAATTTGGTAGTATCATATGAAACCGTACTCTAAAATGTTGGTATCATAAGTATCATGATGTTTTGGTAATGTGATATTACCGTGGTACCGGTATACAGCGCAACACTAACCTGGACGAAACCGCACTTTCGATACCCCTGAACACAGAGGAATCTTGGGTAGAAACAATGTACTTTCGTGGTACCACCGCTCTGATACCAGGCCCACACCGGGTTCAGGGACTTCGGCGACCAGTAACTTGCCCCAATTGACCAAGCCACATGGGAGCACTGTTGCCACAGTAAATGCTTGGGGAGGAGGGCCCCGAGAACACGCCCCCCTCTCCCGGCCTCCAGGTTTGCTTCTTCCCCCATGCAGCAGAAGAACCCCGCTCCCCTTCGATTCAGCACAGAGTCTGTGCCAAGACATCCGCCGCTGCCCAGAAGCACCAAGACTGTCAAAAACAGACCTCGAAGCCACCCCCTGGCCCGGGGCAACCCGCCTATGACCGAGACCCTTTCCTTCACGCCCCGGGAACTGACGAGCCATCGCCGCAAAGGATTTTCGTGGGACAAGGACCTGTAGAGCTGCGTCGTATTTTTGTTTCTCCTCGAAATGGGCATGTAAGGACTCCATAGCGGTGCCAAACCTTTTTTTACAAGGAGCACGTGTGTGCCTAAGTTGGAAAATGTAGGCGTACACAAAGAAATGTAGGAGCACAATGAAAGATATTGGAGTTAATAAAGCTAGAATCCTACATTTTTCTAGGAGCATTCTCCAACATAATCCAGGTAGAGTTAAGCATTCCCCAGGGCAGCTGGCTAGGCCCCTTATTTTGTCAATCTTTACTAATGTCCTTCCGCCGGCACCGAGTAAAGCCTGTGTGTCTATGTATGCTGATGACTCAACACTATACACGTCAGCTACCACAGCAAGTGAAATCACTGCAACAGTTAACAAAGAGCTGCAGTCAGTTGTAGAATGGGTGGCAAGAAATAAACTAGTCCTAAATATTTCAAAAACTAAAAGCATTGTATTTGGGACAAAACATTCACTAAACCTCAACTAAATCTTGTAATGAATAATGTGGAAATTGAGCAAGTTGAGGAGACTAAACTGCTTGGTGTAACCCTGTATTATAAACTGTCATGGTCAAAACATATTGATGCAACGGTAGCTAAAATGGGGAAAGGTCTGTCCGTAATAAAGCACTGCTCTACTTTCTTGACATTGTTATCAACAAAACAAGTTAGTTTTGTCGCCCCTGGACTACTGCCCAGTCATATGGTCCACTGCCACAAAGAGGGACATAGGCAAATTACAGTTGGCCCAGAACAGAGCAGCACGGCTAGGCCTTAAATGTACACGAGAGAGTTAACTTCAATAGCATGCATGTCAATTTCTCCTGGCTCAAAGTTGAGGAGAGATTGTCTGCATCACCCTCTCTCCCTCCCATCCCGGAGGACCTGAGCCCTAGGATCATGCCTCAGGACTACCTGGCCTGATGACTCCTTGCTGTCCCCAGTCCACCTGGTCGTGCTGCTGCTCCAGTTTCCACTCTTCTGCCTGCGGCTATGGAACCCTGACCTGTTCACCGGACGTGCTACCTTGTCCCAGACATGCTGTTTTCAACTCTCTCTCTCTACCACACCTGCTATTTCAACCTCTAAATGCCCGGCTATGAAAAGCCAAGTGACGTTTACTCCTGATGTACTGACCTGTTGCAACCTCTGTGATTATTATTTTACCCTGCTGGTCATCTATGAACGTTTGAACATCTTGGAGAAAAATCTGGCCTTAATGGCCATGTACTGTTATAATCTCCACCCGGCACAGCCAGAAGGGGACTGGCCACCCCTCAGAGCCTGGTTCCTCTCTAGGGTTCTTGCCTAGGTTTCTGCCTTTCTAGGGAGTTTTTCCTAGCCACCGTGCTTCTACATCTGCATTGCTTGCTGTTTGGAGTTTTAGGCTGGGTTTCTGTATAGCACTTTGTGACATCTGCCAATGTAAAAAGGGCTTTATAAATACAATTTGATTGATTGATTGATTACTTGTCTTTGTGAAAGGTATTGACATGTTGAAAGAACTGAGCTGTTTGTTCAAACTACTAGCACACAGCTCAGACACCCATGCATTCCCCATAAGACATTCCACCAAAGGTCTCTTCACAGTCCCCAAGTCCCGAACAGACTATGGGAAACGCACAGTACTACATAGAGCCATGACTACATGGAACTCTATTCCACATCAAGTAACTCAAGCAACCAGTAAAATCAGAAGGAAAAACCCCTGGATAAAACTACACCTTATGGAACAGCGCGGACTGTGAAGAGACATTCAGACACAGGCACACACAAGCATAAGCACACGCATGCTAGCACACACTCTACACACAGGTACATTGTAATATTGTTATACTGCTGTATTATGGATTCGGTATTGTAGATATGTTGTGGTAGAGTAGTGTGTAATAATGTGTTGTGTGATGTACTGTTTTATTTGGTATATAATTGCCTTAATCTTGTTTGGACCCCAGGAAGAGTAGCTGCTGCCTTGGCGGCAGCTAATATGGGGATCTGTAATAAAATACAAATAGTCACACGAACTGGTCTGAGCCAAAGCCGCCTAAGCGTGTTTCCACCCCAGGCAAGCAGGACAAAACTCATGAGTATCTTACATTTTTATTGTGAAACCACCCTAGGGCAAGGTCGGAGCTTCACACTCAGCTGGTTAGCCTTTTTGAACTTACTCTTACCACTGCCCATCTTACTCAAGCAAGGAAGCACTGGCTACACAAGCAGAGCAGAAAGTAGTGGGTTTAAAGCAAACACAAAAAACGATACCCAAAACTTGCAACATCTAGGGGGACGAGTACTCTCTCCCCACTAACAGACAGACACCTAAGTCGGAGCCGAATCTCTTAGTCTTTGTGCGCTTGAAACGTTTGTAAATTGCGTGACACGTTCTACCTTCAGGTGAGCTGAAATGCAAAGAATTTAGGAAATGAATGCGAGCCCCAGTGTTCCCACATGGCAGTGTTGAGGATTAGGGCCAGGAGTTTTACAGTAGGACCAGATATTTTCCTCATGTCAGTCACGTGGTCAGGGATACACTCCTGACCCTATTTATGGACTTATTATCACAGTGTCCTGGTACAGTAGTATCGCTGTGTCTTAACTCACTTACCATGTTATCACCTTCTCTAGAGCTGCTCCCTGCTCCCTCCCAGACATGCCCTCCCAGCTCAACAAACAGCAGAGCTTAAGTCAACCACTCCTGTTGTTCTCTTTCACGCTGCTGCTCCAGATCCATCAGAATCACTCTGACAAGTCTTGGCGGACAAATATAGTATGACCATGAATGTTCATTAGAAATAATTACCACTGCATCAGATACAGTATATTTCAATCTGGATCTAATTGCGTCTCTGCAGTAGGATAATTGGTGAAGCAGTTTCCTGTGTGTGACTGTAACCAGGGCAGGGTGGGTTTGTATTGTAATTATTATTTCATTTGCAGGGTGGAAAACCTGAATAATAGAATAGAGTTGGAAGATGGGCTACCTTTATGTAGGTGCCAACAAGCAGAATCATGTCTCAAAATGGTGATGCATATTTCCTGTCAAATTATAAAAAATTTTGTGAGAAGATCATGTCACTGCAAACAAGTAGGCTCTTTCCAGTGCTGTGTTCTGTGTTCTCTTACAGTGGCTTGCGAAAGTATTCACCCCCCTTGGCATTTTTCCTATTTTGTTGCCTTACAACCTGGATTTAAAATGGATTGTTTGGGGGTTTGTATAATTTGATTTACAACATGCCTACCACTTTGAAGATGTAAAATATTTTCTATTGTGAAATGAGACAAAAAAACAGAAAACTTGAGCGTGCATAACTATTCACCCCCCCCAAAGTCAATACTTTGTAGAGCCACCTTTTGCAGCAATTACAGCTGCAAGTCTCTTGGGGTATGCCTCTATAAGCTTGGCACATCTAGCCACTGGGATTTTTGCCCATTCTTCAAGGCAGAACTGCTCCAGCTCCTTCAAGTTGGATGGGTTCCGCTGGTGTACAACAATCTTTAAGTCATACCACAGATTCTCAATTGGATTGAGGTCTGGGCTTTGACTAGGCCATTCCAAGATATTTAAATGTTTCCCCTTAAATCACTCAAGTGTTGCTTTAGCAGTATGCTTAGGGTAATTGTCCTGCTGGAAGGTGAACCTCCGTCCCAGTCTCAAATCTCTGGAAGACTGAAACAGGTTTCCCTCAAGAATTTCCCTGTATTTAGCGCCATCCATCATTCCTTCAACTCTGACCAGTTTCCTAGTCCCTGCCGATGAAAAACATCCCCACAGCATTATGCCGCCGCCACCATGCTTCACTGTGGGGATGGTGTTCTCGGGGTGATGAGAGGTGTTGGGTTTGCTCAATTTTAGTCTCATCTGACCAGAGTACCTTCTTCCATATGCTTGGGGAGTCTCCCACATGCCTTTTGGCGAACACCAAACGTGTTTGCTTATTTTGTTTTCTTTAAGCAATGGCTTTTTTCTGGCCACTCTTCCGTAAAGCCCAGGTCTGTGGAGTGTATGGCTTAAAGTGCTCCTATGGACAGATACTCCAATCTCCGTTGTGGAGCTTTGCAGCTCCTTCAGGGTTATCTTTGTTACCTCTCTGATTAATGCCCTCCTTGCCTGGTCCGTGAGTTTTGGTGGGTGGCCCTCTCTTGGCAGGTTTGTTGTGGTGCCATACTCTTTCCATTCTATAATAATGGATTTAATGGTGCTCCGATGTTCAAAGTTTTAGATATTTTTTTATAACACAACCCTGATCTGTACTCCACAACGTTGTCCCTAACCTGTTTGGAGAGCTCCTTGGTCTTCATGGTGCCGCTTGCTTGGTGGTGCCCCTTGCTTAGTGGTGTTGCAGACTCTGGGGCCTTTCAGAACAGGTGTATATATACACTGAGATCATGTGACACAGATTGCACACAGGTGGACTTTATTGAACTAATTATGTGACTTCTGAAGGTAATTGGATGCACTAGATCTTATTTAGGGGCGAATACATGTGGATGCACCACTTTTCTGTAATTTATCTTTTAGAATTTTTTGACAAGTTATTTTTTTCATTTCACTTCAACAATTTGGACTATTTTGTGTATGTCCATTACATGAAATCCAAATAAAAATCCATTTAAATTACAGGTTGTAATGCAACAAAATAGGAAAAACGCCAAGGGGAATGAATACTTTTGCAAGGCATTGTATCTGGTTATACTCTGAGATCCATATATTTTCGTGAGTTCCAGGTTATATGGCCTGCAACAGAGCAACACCAATCTTCTGTTCTGGGAGCCCTGTTCTGCAACGCCTCCAGGCTCCAGTACCACTCTGCACTGTTGGTGTACATATTACCTCAACTAACACATTGACTCGGTACCAGTACCCCTTGTATATAGCCTCTTTATTGTTATTTTATTGCTACTCTTATTTTTTTTACTATGGTTTGTATTTTCTTAACTGCATTGTTGGTTAAGGACTTGTAAGTAAGCATTTCACGGTAATACACCTGTTGTATTCGGCGCATGTGACATAAAATGTGATTTGATCTCCTGCTGCAGCAACAGCAACAAGCAACACGTGCAAAGTCCCTCTGTCTAGGGTTGGGCGATATCCATATGTTCATACCGTTTCTGTATCATACCAGGGTATACGGTATTACCGAATGTGCACACAAGGGGCTCTATAAAAAAAGAAAAACAGGGATCTTGATCCAGGAGGGGATTGATCCAGGAGTGGATGGAATGTATCTGCTGTAACCAAGAAGCTTGATCTTGACATCAAGCTACTTAGCTAGCAAGTTAGCAAACCAAATGCATAGCCCTGAGCTGGATATAATTTATTTGACACATCTTAGATTTCTTAGTTATACTTAACTTATAGTTAGTTATAAGCAGTTGCATAGTCCCATGTAGCTCAGTTGGTAGATCATGGCGCTTGCAACGCCAGGGTTGTGGGTTCGTTTGCCACGGGGGACCAGTATGAAAAAATGTATGCACTCACTAACTGTAAGTCGCTCTGGATAAGAGCGTCTGCTAAATGACTAAAATGTAAATGTAAAATGTAGCACGCACCCCAGCAGCCCCCGGGAGGCGAAAATCATACTGTATTTCGGAATTTCCCTGGTATATTGTATAAACGGTATGTCGCCCAAGCCTACCTCTGTCCAAAACAAAGTAAAATACTCTGGCCTGCCCCCATGTACCACTGGTTCACTGGACTCTGTAAACACCATGTACACACTGACACAGATTTGGGAGAGAGACAAACACACACACACACAGCAATGTGCATCATGCAGCCTGCAGTGCCTGAGCTTTGTGAGTCAGTACCTAGAGGGATCAGGTTGTGCTGGCCTTGTGCTTTCTGCACTGCACTGCAATACACCTCACCTGACACCTAATGCCACTCAGCAATGCCAATGACCGACCACCACAATTAGCATGTGCAGAGGTACTAACACACATGCAGTCAGGACACACACACACACAGAGAGAGAACCCCAATAATAACAGTGCCCTACTGTATGTACCACATTCATCGATTATGCGTAAGTACAATAGCTTTCGTCCAGTTTTTCACAAATACTCATATTCTTGCTAGTGGTTATACTAAATTTGCTTTTGTTTACATTGTGAACCTAGCTAGTCAATGTAGCTAGCTAGCTTGTAGTAGCTTCTTGACTTCATAAATCTTAGTAAAATAACCAGTGGTGTATAGTCGAGGCCATATGCAACCAAAATCTACTTTATTTCCCATTATTTCAATTCACAAGATAGAATGAACGTGCACGTCAGCCATCAAGAATTTATCCTCTGCAATTCTTGAGCTTGAACGCTGCCATTGGACGTGGAGCAGCTTTCATTGACGTCAAAGGAAGCATTTCCTCAACGGCTGACGGCAATGCCGTACGCCAGATGGCTATAGTGTAGCAGTGGTATGTAGGCCAACTTATTAGGCAGCCGGCAATCGCGGCAGATTGATGAAGGCGGCATTTTCTGAGCTAAACTGACGAAGAGGCAACTCCAACAACAACAACACATAAAACCTCACATAATTCTGCAGAAAAACAATGACAATTTCTCTCAACCAGTGGCATGTGGACATTTAGGTGAGCGCTGATGCCACCCGGTGATAAACAGTGCCCTCTGGGCGCAAAATATTTTGCTTGTCCATTCCCAGCGCTCCTCTCCAGGGTGCTGTTGAAGAGACACATCGCTGCAGCGCTCCACCAACGTTCTGTCAAATAAATCATCTAACATACAGTACCAGTCAAAAGGTTTGGACACACCTACTCATTCAAGGGTTTTTCTTCATTTTTACTATTTTCTACATTGTAGAATAATAGTGAGACATCAAAACTATGAAATAACACATATGGAATCATGTCGTAACCAAAAAAGTGTTAATCAAATCAAAATATATTTTATATTTGAGACTCTTCAAAGTAGCCACACTTTGCCTGGATGAAAGCTTTGCACACTCTTGGCATTCTCTCAACCAGCTTCACCTGGAATGCATTTCCAACAGTCTTGAAGGAGTTCCCACATATGCTGAGCACTTGTTGGTTGCTTTTCTTTCACTCTGCGGTCCAACTCATCCCAAACCATCTCAATTGGGTTGAGGTCGGGTGATTGTGGAGGCCAGGTCATCTGATGCAGCACTTCATCACTCTCCTTCTTGTTCAAATAGCCACTACACAGCCTGGAGGTGTGTTGGGTCATTGTCCTGTTGAAAACAAATTATTGTCCCACTAAGCGCAAACCAGATGGGATGACGTATCGCTGCAGGATGCTGTGGTAGCCATGCTGGTTAAGTGTGCCTTGAATTCTAAATAACTCACTGACAGTGTCACCAGCAAAGCACCGCCACACCATCACACCTCCTCCATGCTTCACGGTGGGAACCACACATGCGGAGATCCGTTCACCTACTCTGCGTCTCACAAAGACAAGGTGGCTCGTGCTTACTGGAGTGTAGCCTATCATGTCGGAGGCAATGGAATTTTATGAATGCCCATCCATCTGGTAGGCCCACCATTTGTAACACAGGCCGATGCATTGGTTTTATTGATTCATGTGACTAATCAATTTGGCTATTTAAGCTTTGAATATCAGCTACCCGACTTTATCAGGAGTTATCGTGAGCCTATTTGCAATGTGTTTACACAGCGAGAAAGTCCATTTTTTGTTGGTGCTATGATCAGCTTGTCAAAAAATGATGGATACAAACTTGAAACCACTGATCATGACAATGGGGTGAAACTCCTGGACAACAGTTGTGATTGTCCATTCCATATTGTCCATTTACTGTCCTGTTTTTAGGATATGTTTATTAACATGACAGCACATTTTTTATTTGATTGGGCGCCATTTAGGTTAGGCCTCCCGAGTGGTGCAGTGGTCCTGCTGTGCCACTAGAGATCCTGGTTCGAATCCAGGCTCTGTCATAGCTGGCCATGACCGGGAGACCCATGGGGCGGCGCACAATTGGCCCAGCGTCGTCCAGGATAGGGGAGGGAATGGCCGGCAGGGATGTAGCTCAGTTGGTAGAGCATGGTGTTTGCAACGCCAGGGTTGTGGGTTCGTTTCCCACGGGGGGCCAGTATGAAAAATAAAAAAAAGTATGTATGCACTCACTAACTGTAAGTCGCTCTGGATAAGAGCGTCTGCTAAATGACTAAAATGTAAATGTAAAATGCTATTTGATCTGAGAAACCTGCATGATGTAAAAAGTGTCCATCTCATTACATTGTCATACGTTTTATTTCCAGCCTGTAGGCTACAGAAAAGGCCACATACTCTTTCTATCATATCCTACAGTGGGGGAAAAAAGTATTTAGTCAGCCACCAATTGTGCAAGTTCTCCCACTTAAAAAGATGAGAGAGGCCTGTAATTTTCATCATAGGTACACGTCAACTATGACAGACAAAATGAGATTTTTTTTTCTCCAGAAAATCACATTGTAGGATTTTTAATGAATTTATTTGCAAATTATGGTGGAAAATAAGTATTTGGTCAATAACAAAAGTTTCTCAATACTTTGTTATATACCCTTTGTTGGCAATGACACAGGTCAAACGTTTTCTGTAAGTCTTCACAAGGTTTTCACACACTGTTGCTGGTATTTTGGCCCATTCCTCCATGCAGATCTCCTCTAGAGCAGTGATGTTTTGGGGGCTGTCGCTGGGCAACACGGACTTTCAACTCCCTCCAAAGATTTTCTATGGGGTTGAGATCTGGAGACTGGCTAGGCCACTCCAGGACCTTGAAATGCTTCTTACGAAGCCACTCCTTCGTTGCCCGGGCGGTGTGTTTGGGATCATTGTCATGCTGAAAGACCCAGCCACGTTTCATCTTCAATGCCCTTGCTGATGGAAGGAGGTTTTCACTCAAAATCTCACGATACATGGCCCCATTCATTCTTTCCTTTACACGGATCAGTCGTCCTGGTCCCTTTGCAGAAAAACAGCCCCAAAGCATGATGTTTCCACCCCCCATGCTTCACAGTAGGTATGGTGTTCTTTGGATGCAACTCAGCATTCTTTGTCCTCCAAACACGACGAGTTGTTTTTACCAAAAAGTTCTATTTTGGTTTCATCTGACCATATGACATTCTCCCAATCCTCTTCTGGATCATCCAAATGCACTCTAGCAAACTTCAGACGGGCCTGGACATGTACTGGCTTAAGCAGGGGGACACGTCTGGCACTGCAGGATTTGAGTCCCTGGCGGCGTAGTGTGTTACTGGTGGTAGGCTTTGTTACTTTGGTCCCAGCTCTCTGCAGGTCATTTACTAGGTCCCCCCGTGTGGCTCTGGGATTTTTGCTCACCGTTCTTGTGATCATTTTGACCCCACGGGGTGAGATTTTGCGTGGAGCCCCAGATCGAGGGAGATTATCAGTGGTCTTGTATGTCTTCCATTTCCTAATAATTGCTCCCACAGTTGATTTCTTCAATCCAAGCTGCTTACCTATTGCAGATTCAGTCTTCCCAGCCTGGTGCAGGTCTACAATTTTGTTTCTGGTGTCCTTTGACAGCTCTTTGGTCTTGGCCATAGTGGAGTTTGGAGTGTGACTGTTTGAGGTTGTGGACAGGTGTCTTTTATACTGATAACAAGTTCAAACAGGTGCCATTAATACAGGTAATGAGTGGAGGACAGAGGAGCCTCTTAAAGAAGAAGTTACAGGTCTGTGAGAGCCAGAAATCTTGCTTGTTTGTAGGTGACCAAATACTTATTTTCCACCATAATTTGCAAATTAATTAATTAAAAATCCTACAATGGGATTTTCTGGATTTTTTTCCCTCAATTTGTCTGTCATAGTTGACGTGTACCTATGATGAAAATTACAGGCCTCATCTTTTTAAGTGGGAGAACTTGCACAATTGGTGGCTGACTAAATACTTTTTTTCCCCACTGTATATCGGCTACATGATTTATGTTAGATGATTTTTGACGGAACGTTAGTGCAGCGCCTCAGCGAAGTGTCTCGCCAACAGCACCCTAGGGCTGGGAATGGACCAGCAAAATATTTTGCGCCCCTGCCTTTGACAAAGTGGCCACTGTTTATCACAAGGCGGCATCAGCGCTCACCTAAAAAGCCAATATGACACTGGTCATTGTCATTGTCATTGTCATTGTCATTGTTTTTGGGCAGAATTATGTGAGGTTTTATGTGTTGTTGTTGGAGTTGCGTCTTCGTCAGTTTAGCTCTGAAAATGCCGCTCTTGTCAATCTGCCGCCTAATCCTGCCTAATGAGCAGCCGGCGGTGAGGCTACACCCCAGTAAGCACGAGCCAATGTCTTTTGGACCCCTTTTTTTAGTCCTGTCCGGACATACTTTCTGGGTGTTTTACAAAAACGGTAGACTTACCACATAGATGGGCATTCATAAAATTCAATTTCAAGGCTGGACCAAACATAGACATCTATAAATTACGTTTTTTTCAACTTTCATTCAGAACCGAAAATGAACCCAATTTCAACATCCGGAAAATACGTATTTTTCCTACATCCAGAAAATTTGCCTTTTCAACATCCTGGAAAATATGTATTTTAAACATACGGAAAATATGCATTTTCACCTTTTATTCAGAACCTAAATTGAACCTAACATCAATGTCTGGAAAATACATATTTCCAGTGGCGCCTGTTTTGAGCCCCACCTGTTTAGCAAAAAAAAAAATATATATATATATATATATATATCTAAAACTTTTGGGGTTGCTTGTTTTGCATGTTATTTTGGCATTAATACGTGTCACATCAGTTTGCAAACAATGTAAAAATATATATAATTGAGTTAATAAAGCCGCATACAAACATGGTCTCTTTTTTTGCTTTCTTGAGTAAGGCAGCTCCAAAATGCAGGTGTTTCAGCCTAGCTCAGTGCTTTCTGTGGTGGTGGGGCAGCCAGCGGAAAATACGGAGTTTAGGGGTTGGTATTGTTCTCTAGTTGCGCCGTGATTGGCTCAGTGTTCTGTTACTCATGGGGGCACTACGTCACCGCAAAATCTATGGGGAGAGCTCGAAAATTCAAACCCCTTGGGTGCAGCCTTAGAGTTACATTAGAAGTGCCCATCCAAGGCTCAAGGTCATTGGCCACAGATAAAATGATGTCAAATCACGTTATATCTACAGTAGCTTTGATTGGACTGATCATGTCAACCTCATACTTTCAAAATCTTAGCTAGCAAGCAGTCATCATCATGAATCAAGTGGACAATCTACTAGCAAATCCTTTTCAATCGAAGAGAAATTATAGATTAAATGTATCGGTGCTCATCGGCCATTGGACATAAACATTACACAACAAGTTGGTAATCGCAAATTCAACAATGAATGGTTTAGAAGGAATCAGTGGCTAACTGCATGTGTTGCAAAGCAATCACTAGCCTGCTATTCAGTGGAGTTGGTGTGTGGTCTAATTCTGGGTTTAAGGGTCTCTTTTCCAAGCTTAAAAGGATAAATATTCAACACCTTGGGCCAGAAAAGGTTGAATACATTGGCCATGCTGTCAATCCAGCATAACTTCTGCCGTGTTCAAAACAACTGGAAACTCGGAACTGGGAAATCTCAGACTTCAGTGAGTTCAAGACAACTGGGAACTCGGACAAAAACGAGCTCTGACTGGGAAAATATGTTTTGAATGGTCATCTAACTCTGAATTCCAAGTCGAGAACTCTGGCCTATTTCTAGAGCTCCGACCTGAAGATCACTGACATCATGATTCAACCTTGTTTTTCCTGAGTTCCCAGTTGTCTTGAAAGCACCATAAATCCAGAGAATGACAGACTTTGATGACAAAATTTGCCCACAAGAAGGACCGCCGCGCCACCTTCCTGTTCAAGTGAACACAGCACAACAAGGTGAGTCCAAAAATGTCTTGTATGCTGCCGCATAAATTATGTATGTCAGGGAGATATGTATACTGTAGCTAAGAAAGTAATACTAAATGTCTGTTGTGTAGTAAGCTGTTAGTAGCCCATGTGCCTCACCCTAATAATTTGGTCCCTTTCCCCCTCATAACTTAGCCTACTGTTCTGACTTGGTGGTGCACATGTAGTCTATAGCCTGTTTTAGATAAATGTAATCATTGAATATTGTAAGAGCTTTCATTGTCTGCTTATATGCCCCCTTTATTTATCCTACGGTTCTGACTTGGTGTACAGGGAGAATACTGTAAGAACGGCCCATGTTCTGAATTCTGTCACTGTACATTTCAAAAGTGCTGAACAAACAGTTGTTATTGACTGTCTGTCCTAGCTCGCTCATTAATGTACATAAATTACGTATTGCTTCTTATCCGCTCATCTTCCCCTTATGCCATAGTTTGTACATATCAATTGTCAGCAGAAACCACATTTGTTTAAGAAAGTATACATATCAGCTATGTTTTTTAAAAAGGCAGTAAATGAGGCTGAATTAACAGTTTCGCTGCCAGACAAGGCTCCGCTGATAGCCAGGTGTAGCCGTGGTAAGGATTCACTCCATGGTGC
The DNA here is from genome assembly GCF_020615455.1 of Coregonus clupeaformis. Lineage (NCBI taxonomy): Eukaryota > Metazoa > Chordata > Actinopteri > Salmoniformes > Salmonidae > Coregonus > Coregonus clupeaformis. The sequence goes on along the minus strand of NC_059211.1, from coordinate 44,255,999 downwards.
TGAAAAGAAAGCTCTGCTGTTGGGACAGCTTTATGTAGGCCCTAACAGTTTGTGGGCACCATTTAGTTTAGTGTTGTGGCTTTGCTGGCATGCATCAACAAAACAAATTACTGAGTTTGCCCCACCAAGATTGACATGCTAAAATCGCCACTGCATATTTTACAAGTATTTTCAACTTCCTTTTGCTTACTGGGACTATTCTAGTTTTGGAGGGCTGCATTTTTTGGTCTTGCCTAGGGCGGCAGAACAGCAGAGACCGGCCCTGAGCAGGGCCGTTAGTGACGTCACGTTAACGTTGCATCATATCAATCCTAATTATGGTTGCCTCTGCCAAAGACAGGCCAAAATCACCACTTGAGATTCAGACAGTGGCCAGAGAAGGGATGGAGTGAGAGAGCACAAATTGAGAGATTGAGAGGAAGAGAGATGGGCAGATGAGCGAGGACAGGACAGCTAATAATAGATATCTCTCTGCCTGGAGGGAACGCTGACTTCAGAGCAAGCTGTGCGCTGTATTTTTCTGCCGCCGGAACAAAAGCCATATGCGAGCAGCGAATCATACACATCGCATTAACGGATGAGGGCTGCAGATGGAGGCATACAGATAAAACCAGACAGATAAACGTAGATTGCATGGTCATGTAATCACAACAGTGCAGAGGACTATATTAGCCCATGTATAAGCTGCTAGCCGAATATAGTGCCTTAGCAATAAAGCAAATACACCCATGTTAATGCATGTGCATCGGTCCAATTATTGCAGTGGACCAGCAGCAGGGGGTAGCATCCAGCGACTAACCAGCAAATCAGTAAGCTGCACAGACTACTGTTATGTTATTGTCAAACGAAAGGCTGTGTCTTTTTGGCGATGTAACGTAAACACAAAAAATTATCCTACGTTGCCCAATACTATGGTTGCTGAAGCCACATCACTAAAGCACATCAGTGGCCAGAGAATATAGAGCTGTATATGTCTTGAGGATGAGATATGATCGCCTGTGGGCTCATGAGCAGTGACACTGTCAGGTAGCCACAGACATACAGACAAGCATCTCGAGCACCCCCAATTCACCCCGTTGAGAGTCACCGTTCAGTCTCAGAGGAGCCGTAAGATCTCGACACAAGTCATGTGTATGCATTAAGAAGGAGTCAATTGATACTATTGAGCTGCGCCGCCAGCCCAGGTCTAGCGTGGCGGAGCAAAGTTGCTGCTCGCCTGAACACACAGTTGTGTCCAGCTGCGCTGCAGAGAGACACTGGGCGCATTGTTTCCCGCAGGGAAAGAGAGTACCGGCTCTACGTGTGTACACACACACACATACCTAGATACTGCCAGAATGTGTTTGTCTTTATGACACCACAGGTGTCCTCTATTTATGTTGCTTCAAGTCCAGAAACAAACGGCATTGGAGAAGAGAGAGAACGAAGGGGCAAGGGGGGCAGACAGATTTTTTTGTACTTTTTTAAAAATGGTAAAGCATTAAAGCCATCGAACGGTATCCAACCGGAGCATGATGCTAAACTAAACTGTAAACAAAACACATACCTACTACAGTACTCCATTTCCCCTATAGTCTCCTTTCTCCTGACGCATGCAGATATGTCGAACACAGACATGTCCGAGAGCCGAACCCCAAGACACAGGAAGGAAAGCGCCAGGCAATCACAGCCCGACTCAGGGAACAACAACAAAAGAGAAGGCTACGAAAGAAAGAAATAATATGTGCACGTTCATTTTTGAAGCTAATAACGTGTTAAACTAATAGCGAGTATTTTATGAATGTAGCTACTTACTTTACTGAACCGGTTCCGCTCGGTCCACTTGAGATTCGCCGAGCTTCACGCGGACAGTCAGGCGGAAGCTGGCGTGTGGATGGGAACCGTATTACCACTTCACTGAACGTAAACTATGGTTTGCGTCATTTTACCAGGACGCCACTATTTCGCGCAGTAATGCAGCCATCTTGCTTAGGACTTTACTGTTTAATGTAAATATTCGGTTAATTTTTTGGCAATAAGAATGTAAAAGGGATATTTTGTGAACTCAAAAATTATATGTAAAAGGTGGCTAAATAAATGAATACATTTGACAACAGAAGCAAGTAGTAGCATGTGAGAGGGACTACTTTTCTGGGAAATGAGATCGACAGGTACATTATGACTGCGTTTAGACAGGCAGCCCAATTCTGATCTCCTTTCAATAATTGGTATTTTGACCAATTAAATCAGTTCTGAAAAATATCTGATGTGAAAAGGTCTGATGTGATTGGTCAAATGACCAATTAGTGGGAAAAAGACCAGAATTGGGTTGTCTGTGTAAACGCAGCCTTTGAATGTAGCAGCACTGTGTCCAAATGAAATGTGCATATTTTATTTTAATTTTTTATGCATGACATCTTGTTCCTCGAAATTGGCCAAGACGCAAGATCATGGACGGAGAGGTATAGTTCAACCATGCCAGCTCAGTAGTTCTCTATGGAGAGAAAAGTAGAAGTTTTGAGAAAAATGTGAGCATTGATTCTAGCACAGAATAAAAGCAATGCCTTAACTGGCATAGGGCCCATAGACCTAAGACAAAACGAGACATTCTATTAAATATGTGTTGATAGGGGTACATGCCACAGGAGGTTGGTGGCACCTTAATTGGGGAGAACAGGCTCATGGTAATGGCATCAAATACATCAAACACATGGTTTCCAGGTGTTTGATGCCATTGCATTTGCTCCATTCCGGCCATTATTATACACCATTCTCCCCTCAGCAGCCTCCTGTGGTACATGCAATGATGTGTATAAACCCTGTTTTTCTGATGATATATAAATGGCCAATAAGAGGCTTTGATGCCACCAGGCCACCATATTGGCACTCCCCAGAAGGGGCAGTCCTCCATAGGAATATATGGAATTCTACATTATTGCAATAAAAAAATGTAAGGACAGAAGTTAAGTATTTTTGTTGTTGTAGTGGGGACAGTAACATTTGTTTAAAAAATATATATAAAAATCGTATGTATTGGGTACACAGCGTGATCCATGCAGATTAAGCATCAGAATTGATTCATAAATATTGTATATTAAACCATAAAAAAAATATTGAAATCACTGATGTGTCTCCCTAATGTCTCCATTCCCTTTTAATACCAACCCAGAGAAGAGGTTATATCATATAAATAAAAATACTGTCTATGGTTCCACTATAATTTCCAGTCATGTAATAGTCTAAAACCAATAGAAACCTCTAATCTAACACTGCCTGAAACTTTTTTTTAAATTGAGATGGATGACAAAACACTTTTGTTAATTTCTTTATCAATTTTATTAAAAGTTCATTACATTGTTGGCTGTTTTGTTTGCTTGGTCTTCGTCAGTCAGCAAGTTTCAGATCAGTATGTTGCCTCAAACAAGGATCCCCTCTGCTGGCCAGCCAGTGGTACTGTCTGCCATAGATATAGAACATGGTATATCCAAAGACAGTTCAGTATTTTATATTTTGATATAGTTTTGCAACAGTTGGTTTTGTTGCTAAACAACCAACCCGTCTATGCTGTCTGTCCTCCTGTCCCCATGACGACAGAGGGCAAGGGTAGGGCAGGTTCATCCCATGTGGACCAGAGGGGTGATCTCTCATACAGACCAGAACCTGCGCAAAGCAGCACTGTATTTCAAACTACCTTGGAAATAACTGACAAATACATATTTACAGTCACACTTATAACTTCATATATTCCTGGATAGTGCCAGTGCTAAGTGATTCTCAGCACTAGCCTTTTATAGACTGCTTCTCACTGCAGTCCTTCACAGCCAAGTAGCTTAATATTGACCCCACAAAAGAAAATAGTAAATGTTACAACAACATATCACAGTTAAATAAACCAATCAATCAACCAGTCAGTGGATTATTATTCAACCAGCATTCAGAATCTGCTCTCATATGTCAGTGACCCAGAAATGTATTTGGAGGAAGACGCGAAAAAAAGACCAGAAAATAGTGAGACTAGAGCAGAGGTCCATGGTGACAGTAGATACCTGGACTGCAGTCTGTTCTGTTATGAGCCAATAGAGATAGGCTAATTAGGCTGAGAAGACCACCCAGAATCTGAAATATGAGATGGGCAGATGTATGTCAGGGGAGCAACTGGCACGTTGACACCTGAGAAACTAGTGACAGGTGAAGAGAAAGAACAGAGTGGAAGTCATTGTATTCCATCCTGGTAACCGTTCCTTATCAAAACATCTCCCCACTAAAATGTTATCCTTTAAGAGGCACAGTCAGCCATCCTCCAGGCCAATACTGTGGTTGGGAAAGATCAGAGTGGGGAGGAGGATGAGGGAGGGGGGACTGTGGAGGCTGTCAAAGCTCATCCTCCATCTGCTGGAACGCCTCTAAGTCCTCCTGCCAATCAGCCATCATGGCCTCCACTGATTTGCTGCTAGAGTCCTTTTCAACTGCAGGCTCCTCCTCTGGCTCAGGGTTCCTCTTAAAGGCAGGTCCCACATCCTCCTCAGGAGTCACTTCCTCATTGTCGGGAGCCAATTCAGGAGCTGATTCATCCAGCTCCACAGTGCTCACGTGTGACCGGTCGAGAGTTGCGGAGGAGGCGGGTGAAGTTTGGTCATTCTCCTGAACGTCCCCACCTAAGGAAGGAGAGAGGGATGAGCTCAGTCCATTTTCAGATCACATTCCACCACAATAAATAAGCTGTATCCTGCACAATCATCCATATAGTTTCCTAGTATCCTACATAACAACACAGTCATACATTGTTTCCAACTCACTATCTACGTACATCTAACACAAGCACCCACACCGGTCACTCCCAGACAGAAATAGAGCAGTGTTGCAGTTCACATGAGGCAGCGAACTATAAACAGCATGGTACTGATGCGTCATGGGCAGCACAGACAAACAGTATCATGCTCCTGAAGAGTTCTGAGATGGCCAGCTATTTACACAAGACTAACCTGCACTGAGCTGCTCTACCACATATAAATAATGGAGGGGGGAGGAAAGAGGAGGGCGATACTTACTGCTCTCCAGCAGGATGCCAGGGAGAGGTTTACCTTTGAATATGGAGGCTGCTCATCCAAAGGGTGAAGGGAAAAGAAAGAGAGAGCAGAGGAAAGTTACACTGTTACAGTCCACCACAGGGAAGGAGAGGAGAAGGAAGAACAATGGAAAGGGAGCTGTATCCTGTATCACATATCACACTGGTTGCTTCCCATTACCTATCTCCACCAAGGCTGCTACTGTAAAGTGGCCACAGGCCCACTATTTTGAGTCACCACTGAACCCTGAAATACTGGCCATTTTGAAATCTTTGCAGAATCAAATCTGGTCTCTAATGAGATTAAATCCATTATAAGGACCCATGTTCTGAACATGTCTTCATCCAGTCAGTAGCACCCTCCTGTTCTGTCCAGTGGATCTCACCTCTGTCTCTGGCCTTGTCGCTTAGCAGCACCTCCACCTCCCTGTACTCCTTAAGAGCCTCCAACAGGATGTTTCCCTCCTTGTAGAACAGGAAGAGCAGGGGCAAGGTGACGTCGTCCGTGTTGCGGCCGTCGCCGGCCATCTGGAAGAGGGGAGCCGTGTCACTGCTGCTGCCCTCGTTGTCATCTGTTGGGGAGAATGAGGGGGTAGTTAGCAGGGTGAAAGAGGATCCTATAAATGGTCATATGTCCGTTTATTAAAGGTTATATACACATGATGAAAGTGTCATGAACATTTATAAATGTCAGAAGTAGATTCATTCAATTAAATTGAGATACTGTGTCAGTTGGTCATCCTCACCGATGACGATGCCTCCGATGGCTCCAGCCTTCATGATGTGTCTGGCCTTCTCAGCGAACATACACTGGCCCCGCTGCAGCAGAGCGATGCGGCCCTGTACAAAGGCAGCATTGCTCAACTCCACACAGCCACTGTAGGGCTCAGCCACTGTCACAAACCCACGCACCTACACACACAGAGAGAGAGAGAGAGAGAGAGAGAGAGAGAGAGGGGGGGGACATGTTCAAATGTCACTCAGAACACCGAGAATAGAGAACGTCTGGCGCCTAGGGACAAGACAGGAAAAACAAACAAGCAGACAGGCGCCCATCCATTGGAAATTGGCACACTGAAACAAACTCACCCCCGTGATGCTCTTGGAAAGGTCTGTGCCAAACTGTGCTGGGCCAGCGGTCAGCACCACTCTGCCGAAGAAGGGGTGGGAGACGATCTGCACGGCGCGTGGAGGGAGCTGCTCCTTCTGCTGCTGGCTGGACAGCTCCATCATCTCCTGCATGAAGCGCATCCCGTCCTCTGCTGCCACAGCACTGACCGCCTAGAGAGAGATGGAGAGAGAAGGACGAAGATGGAGTTTGAAAGGAGAGGGCAGTAGATGGAGAGAGTAGGGGAGAGACTTAATAAGACTCATATGGGGAGTTGGCAGTGGTCTTATGACACCAAAAACATGTCTCCCGGCTTGTATTGTGCATGATTATTTACCTGTGTAGCGTGTTGGACCAGCTGCACTCTGCCGTCCTTCAGGTGTATAAGGCTGACTCCCATCCTCCTCAGCAGCTCCAGGTGATCAGGGTTGTTGGCCATAAAGTCCTGAGCCCTCAGAGGGGGACGACCCATCCCTGGCTCACTGGACGAGAGGGTGGAAGGGGGTGGAGGGCATCAATGTTCACACTCCGTATGGTTGTGACAAGAACAATATTCTGCCATATTTTAGTACAAAAAGCACTTTTAACATGATTCCTCACGTTAGGCATAATGTCCCTTACCGGTGAATGGCAGGGCGAGGACAGCTCTTGTCCACAGCACTTCTGATTGGATCTCGGAGGTTCCGAGGGAAGGCGGGGTCAGGGAAAAGGAGGCGTGTGTTGGGGCAGGTCCAATCAAAGTTGGAGTCATCCAGCTCTTCCTCTGACTAAGACAGAGGGGGAGAGAACAAACATGACTAACTCATCTGAATATTATTAGAAGTCGTATCATTAGAACTCTAACTGATCACAGCATGTAATCCTACTATACCAACCCAAAGAGATTTGACAGAGGCGGACAGATGAGGCAGAGATGCGGCCTGTACCGTGGTGTTGGCGGGAGGAGAGGGGGCGCGAGGGGCAGTGGACAGGGACAGGGGCAGGAGGTGAGCCTCGGTGGTGAAGATGTAGTCCTCAACATTAAACGGCAGCTCTTCCTCCTCTGCAAACAGCAGGAACAGGTACTTGAACATCTCTGCCAGGAAGAAGGAGTCCATTCTGAGAGGAGAGAGAGGAAACAGGCCAAATTTGGAGCAGCAGGGCAGACACCACATAAACCATTTCGATTTAACTACCTGCCTGGCACACTGTTGCTCAGCCACTAAAACCATCCACCTCTGTTTACCGCCCTTCAGTCAGACCCTCCCCATCCCTGGGATATTCCCCTGGCTCTGGGCTCTCACCGGTCCTCGTGGCTCCCGGTGCGGACATCCTTCATGGCAGCGAAGCCGCAGGGGACCCGGGCAAAGCGGTTCAAGTTGTCCAGCACAGTGCGGCCTACCTCCAGGTAGTAGGGGTCTTTGGTGGCCTAGAGGGGGAACAGTGGGACCAGGGTTAGACACTGTACTACTGAATTAGGCAATAAGGAAGGCCACTGAGATCAAAATGTATGTTCATGTATCTATGTAAACGTCTAGACTGCATGTCTCCACAGTCCTTACCTTGTACAGGAAATAGGTGCTCTCTGCAAACTCAGGTCTTAGTGGATGCTGAGCCCAATGTACCCTGAAATCAGTGGTGAATGCCTGGGGAACACAGGGGGTGTTAAAGGCTACAGCCTGAGTGAGAGAATAGAAAGATGTGGAGAGGGAGCATAAAAAAATGAGCTAACCTCTGGGAGGAAGTTGTGTTTCTTGGTGACTTGATACAGCATCTCATGGGTCTCAATGGCCGGCCGGATATCTCCCTTCAACACCTGGGGGATTCATTAACAAGGTTAGGAGGAAAATAAATGTCTTAAATTTGTCTCCATAATCTCAGCACTATCTTTATGTACTAAAACCCCTGCTTAGGCAACTGGTCTGTTAGGGACGCCAGGCTGAGTGTCTCACCTGCAGCCCAGGGAAGAATGCCAGGAGGGAGTCCATCCAGGTGCGAGCAGGCAGCAGAGGCTTGTGGATGTGAACGTCCAGCAGGAGAGGAGGCTGGCTGATGTACTTCATTATAGACGCATAGTGCTGGAAACACAAATAATGAGAAAATATGACAAGCTGAGGATGAGAATCGAGCATACTTTCTATGTATTGAATTCCATCATAATAAAGACATAACAGCATTCCATGATCTCGGCTGGAGACGTCACTCACAATGTTGAAGCGCTGCAGAAAGAGGTCATCTCCCAGGAGAATGTAGGCCTTCAGCAGGTACTCATAATATGAGTCGATCCCTGCTCCCACTCCGCTGTCTGGAACAATACAACAGTGTACCATTTCATACCTCAGAAACACTAATGGCCTATTTCTACAAGTACAGAACATCAGCTCCTACCCCCTTGCCCATTCACTTCTACCACACCCAATACACTGTCGTTCGCCGGATAAATCCATGTAAATCCTCCTTTATGATACAGTAGATACTAGTTACGGCCTGGGACTGGTTCCCCCTCTCACCCCTGCGGACCCACTCTCCTGAGTGGATGTTGATGGTTGTTCCCACCAGGTTGCTGTTCCTCTGTCTCTTCTCCCACAGGAAGTTGAGGGCTCTCCGTGCCTGGACCTGTGTATGATACAATACATAAAAATAAAAATAAACATTTAGCAGAATATTTTATGCAAAGCGACTAATTAATGCATGCATACTTTTTTTAAACGTATGGGTTGTCCTGGGAATCAAAACCCACTATCCTGGCGTTGCAAGAGCCATGCTCTACCAACTGAGCTACAGAGGACCATGAATCAATATCATTCAGACACACTGGGATCTCCGAGAGTCAACAAGCTGGACTGCCCCTTTAAGGTCTAGTACCGCTGCAGTCTAGTCATGCATCAGCCCTGATCTGAACACGCATTTTAAAGTAAAATAGATGATCGTCCTATACCTCAAACACAGGGTCCCCAGTGAAGCGACTCAAGGCAGCGAACTCCAGGATAATGGTACCAGCACAAGCTGTGCAGGTGTCCGTCTCTGTGCCTGTCCGAGACTCAGGACCCCTGACGCCATGCTTCAAGTTTACCTGTTGAGTGGAATTATAAGGCTCAATATAGCAGTCATGGACTGAAATACACAGCTGTGTTCCAAGACATTGTTCATGTGAACTATACAGCCATATAAAATCCTTCCTCTGAAAACTATGGCAGCTGCAAGCAGAGCACTGAAGCAGAAAACACAATTATGCAGTCATAATCTGAGAGGGCTGCTGTATTCTTGCCCACTAGCTGACGGCATCCTTTTAGCTAATGTGCTTGCCAAAAGTTGCCCTCTCAACCTTATGGATGTATGTACATGCTTGTGTGTGTGTGTGTATGACATATTATGGTAAAAACACAACAGCCGTGGCCTTATGTTCAGACTCTATGTATGGGTTGCATGTATAGTCTGAGGGCTCACCCTGGGGTAAGGCAGGCCACTGCTGGTGTTGAAGGCAGGCAGGAGTCTGAGACCCAGGTCTTTGGCCATGTGGAGCAGCTCATCCTGGTACCACTGCATGTAATGCCCTGCATCCTTCAGCATTACAGCCATGGAGTGGCCCCCTAGCAGCCCCCTGGAAACACGAGAAATGTCACAGTGGTCACAAACACACGTACGCACATATGCATGCACACGCACACATGATGTCCATCCACTCAACAACTGGCTTTTATGTTTTTTCTTACCCCAGCACACGGATGTTGGTCTCAAAGACAGACACCACAATGTCATTGTCAAGTCGCACATCTTTCAGCACTCTCCTCACTGCTGCTTCAAACTCTGTTGTCTTGTTTAAGAGCTGGAAGTAAATTCAGGAGGAAGTCAATGAAAACCAAAGCATCCCTACACACGGAGGCTGAACAAAACCAACAAGGCAGCTTACTGGTCGGCAACACATACTAAAGAGATTGTACTCACCACTAGAGTGTCCAGGGTGTCGATGAGGGTGAGAGAGAACCTTAAAAACACACAGAGACAATTAAATCAATCACTGTCACAGTCCCTTATGGCTAGAAGATATCTACATAGAGACTCAGAGTATTCCAGTGCCAACAGGACTGGTTCTCCTGTTACCACATCCTACTCAGGCCTGCAGGCAGGCAGACACTTACATCCCCAGTGCGTCATCCACGTCTCCCCGACTGGGCTCCAGCCCACGCACCCTTCCCCGACACGTCAGAGGCATCAGCTCATCTGCTGGGTACGCATGGTCCTGGAAAACACAACCAATAAGGATCAATGGTAGTGTGTAAATGTGGAACATGTCAGACAGAACTTATTAACATACAGTTGGCATAAATAAGGTTCAACTAGTTTCCTTGCAAACACTACCACACCAAAATCAACACATTCACATCTGTTCCTGGCAAATACAGCAGAAATGTTAACCACTTGCCACGCACTCTGGGGACACTTTTTGACAGCTGGTCATTTCCATGTAAAATGACCCATGAGCACAAACATGTGAAGTTCATGGGAGCATGTCAAATGAAAGCAAAGTGTCTATTTTTATTTATTAAGGCACATAGAAATGTTGCAACCATTTTTCATCTTAAAAATTAGGAATAAGCAAAGGCTTTGATGTCTGGTCAAACAGATAGAAAAGGGGTCTTAGAAAACATCTACCAGAAAAAGTCTGAAAGTATTCATACCCCCCTTGACTTTTTCCACATTTTGTTGTGTTACTGCCTGAATTTAAAATGGATTAAATTGAGATTGTGTCACTGGCATACACACAATATCCCATAATGTCAAAGTCGAATTATGTTTAGACATTTTCACCAATTAATTAAAAAAAATTAAAGCTGAAATTAGTCAATAAGTATTCAACCCCTTTGTTATGGCAAGCCTAAATAATTTCAGGAGCTAAATATTTGCTTAACAAGTCACATACTACATTTCATTCTGTGTGCAATAAGTGTTTAACAGGAATTTTGAATGACTACCTCATCTAAGTACCCCACACATACAATCATCAGTCAAGCAGTGAATTTCAAACACAGATTCAACCACAAAGAACAGGGAGGTTTTCTAATGCCTCGCAAAGAAGTGCACCTATTGGTAGAAGGGTAAAAATGTTAAAAGCAGATATTGAATATCCCTTTGAGAAAGGTGAAGTTATTAATTACACTTTGGATGGTGTATCAATACACGCAGTCACTACAAAGATAAAGGAGTCCTTCCTAACTTGGTTGTCGGAGAGGAAGGAAACCACTCAGGGATTTCACCATGAGGCCAATGGTGACTAAAACAGTTACAGAGTTTAAATGGCTGTGATAGGAGAAAACTGAGGATGGATCAACATTGTAGTTACTCCACAATCCTAACCTAAATGGCAGAGTGAAAAGAAGGAAGAATACAAATATTCCAAAACATACATCCTGTTTGCAATAAGGCACTAAAGTAAAACTGCAACAAACAAAATGTGGCAAAGAAATTAACTTTATGTCCTGAATACAAAGCGTTATGTTTTGGGCAAATCCAACATACCACATCATTGAGTACCACTCATCATATTTGCAAGCATGGTGGTGGCTGCATCATGTTATGGGTATGCTTGTTATCGGCAAGGACTAGGGAGTTTGTTTTTGTTGATAAAAATAAACAGAATGGGCCGCCCGAGTGGCGCAGCAGTCTAAGGCACTGCATCGCAGTGCTAGAGGTGTCACAACAGACCTGGGTTCGATCAGCATGGCTGATCAGATGGCTGTCTAGCAATGATCAACAACCAACTTGACAGAGCTTGAAGAGTTTAAAAACATAATAAATGTGCAAATATTGTACAATCCAGGTGTGCAAAGCTCTTAGAGACTTACCCCAAAAGACTCACAGCTGTAATCGCTGCCAAAGGTGATTCTAACATGTATTGACTCAAGATATTACATTTATTTTTAAATTCATAGAAAAAATATTTTACAAAAAAAATCTAGTTTGACAGAGTATTTTTTGTAGATCGTTGACAAAAAATTACAATTCAATCCATTTTAATTCCACTTTGTAAAACAACAAAATGTGGAAAAAGTCAAGGTGGTTGAATACTTTCTGAAGGCACTGAACAAAATGAATAGTCATTGAACACTGGTCACCTTAATGTTTACATACTGTTTTACCCACTTTATATGTACAGTGCATTCGTAAAGTATTCAGACCCCTTGACGTTTTCCCAAAAATAAATACGTTACAGCCTTGTTCTAAAATGGATTCCATTGTTTTTGTTTCTCAATCTACACACAATACCCTTAATGACAAAGCAAAAACAGGTTTAGACATTTCTGCAAATGTATATAAAAAAATATAAAAATATTATATATATATAATATATATAATATATATATATATATATATATATCAGATGCTTTACTCAGTACTTTGTTGAAGCCTTGAGTCTTCTTGGGTATGACGCTACAAGTTTGGCACACCTCTATTTGGGGAGTTTCTCCCATTCTTCGCATCCTCTCAAGCTCTGTCAGGTTGGATGGGGAGCATCACTGCACAGCTACTTTCAGATCTCTCCAGAGATGTTCGATAAGGTTTAAGTCCGGGGTCTGGCTGGGCCACTCAAGGACATTCAGAGACTTGTCCCAAAGCCACCCTTGCGTTATCTTGGCTGTGTGCTTAGGGTCGCTGTCCTGTTGGAAGGTGAACCTTCGCCCCAGTCTGAGGTCCTGAGCGCTCTGGAGCAGGTTTTCATCAAGGATCTCTCTGTACTTTGCTCCGTTCATCTTTCCCTCGATCCGGACTAGTCTCCCAGTCCCTGCTGCTGAAAAACATCCCCACAGTATGATGCTGCCACCACCATGCTTCACTGTAGGGATGGTGCCAGGTTTCCTGCAAACGTGACGCTTGGCATTCAGGCCACAGAGTTCAATCTTGGTTTTGTCAGACCTGAGAATCTTGTTTCTCATGGTCAGAGTCCTTTAGGTGCATTTTGGCAAACTCCAAGCGGGCTGCCATATGCCTTTTACTGAGGAGTGGCTTCCGTCTGGCCTCTACCATGAAGGCCTGATTGGTGGAGTGCTGCAGAGATGGTTGTCCTTCTGGAAGGTTCTCCCATCTCCACAGAGGAACTCTGGAGCTCTGTCAGAGTGACCATCGGGTTCTTGGTCACCTCCTTGAGCAAGGCCCTTCTCCCCCGATTGCTCAGTTTGGCCAGGTGGCCAGCTCTAGGAAGAGTCTTGGTGGTTCCAAACTTCTTCCATTTAAGAATGATGGAGACCATTGTGTTCTTGGGGACCTTCAATGCTGCAGACATTTTTTGGTACCCTTCCCCAGATATGTGCCTTGACAAAATCCTGTGTTGGAGCTCTACAGACAATTCCTTCAGCCTCATGGCTTGGTTTTCGCTCTGACATGCACTGTCATCTGTGGGACCTTATATAGACAGGTGAGTGCCTTTCCAAATCATGTCCAATCAATTGAATTTACCAAAGGTGGACTCCAATCAAGTTGTAGAAACATCAAGGATGATCAATGGAAACAGGATGCACCTGAGCTCAATTTCGAGTATCATAGCAAAGGGTCTGAATAATTATGTAGATAAGGTATGTTTTTTGTTTTTTTTTATACATTTGCAAAAATTCTGAGAACCTGTTTTCGCTTTGTCATTATGGGGTATTGTGTGTGATGAGGAAAATTATTTATTTAATCAATTTTAGAATAAGGCTGTAACGTACCAAATGTGGAAAAAGTCAAGGGGTCTGAATACTTTCCGAATGCACATTATATACTGTATTCTAGTCATGGCTCATCCTATATAACTACTGCTATACACACAATGTCCATACACACCATTCACATACATACAGTATACACTCTGTGGCCAGTTTATTAGTTTTATGAAAATGGTTCGCTCCTACTGTTCGAGTGAATGTTAGAATGGGCAAAACGGGTGACCTAAGCGACTGAGTGTGTTATGATAGTCGGTGCCAGGCGCGCCAGTTCCAGTATCTGAGAAACGACAGGCCTCCTGGGCTTTACACGCACAACAGTGTCTATGGTTTACCGAGAATGGTGCGACAAACAAAAAACACCCAGTCAGCGGCAGTCCTGTGGGTGAAAACAGCTTGTTGATGAGAGAGGTCGAAGGAGAATGGCAAGAATTGTGCAAGCTAACAGGCAGGCCACAAACAGATAAGTAACGGTGCAGTGCAACCATTGTGTACAGAACGGCATCTTGGAACGCACAACTCGTCAGTCCTTGTCACGGATGGGCTATTGCAGCAGACGACCATACCGGGTTCCACTCCTAACAGCTAAAAACAAGAAGAAGCGGCTCCAGTGGGCACGCGATCACCAACACTGGACAATTGAGGAGTGAACAAAATATATATAAAATCGCCTGGTTCGACGAATCCCGGTTGCTGTTACGTCATGCTGATGGCAGAGTCAGGATTTGGCGTAAGCAGCATGAGTCCATGGCCCCATCCTGCCTGGTGTCAACAGTACAGGCTGGTGGCGGTGATGTAATGGTGTGGGGAATGGTTTCCTGGCACACGTTAGGTCCCTAGATACCAAATGAGTAGCATGTTCATGCCCCCAAATAATTCAGGGTGTTCTGGAGGCAAAGGGGGGGGGTCCGACCCGGAACTAGATTGGTGTACCTAATAAAATGCCTGCTGAGTGACTCTGGTCCGGAAGCTAATTTCCTGCAATTCTATAAATTTTTCCATGGTGTTTTGTAAGGCATATTTAAATACTCTATTCTCGACATAGCTCATTCTAATATTTCTACTACTGTATTTTATTAGGATCCCCATTAGCTGCTGCAATCCTGGGGTCCACACAAAACTTGAAACATGACATAATACAGAACAACAGCTCAAGGACAGAACTACTTTTTTTTTTTTTAAAGGCACACGTAGCCTACATATCAATACATACACACAAACTCTCTAGGTCAAATAGGGGAGAGGCGTTGTGCCGTGAGATGTTGCTTCATCCGTTTTTTGAAACCAGGTTCGCTGTTTATTTGAGCAATATAAGATGGAACGGAGTTCCACGCAACATTGGCTCTATATAATACTGTACGCTTTCTTGAATTTGTTCTGAATTTGGGGACAGTGAAAAGACCCCTGGTGACATGCCTGGTGGGGTAAGTGTGTGTGTCAGAGCTGTGTGTAAGTTGACTATGCAAACAATTTGGGATTTGCAACACATTATTTCTTATAAAAGGAAGAATTGATGCAGTCAGTCTCTCCTCAACTCTTAGCTAAGAGAGACTGGCATGATTAGTATTTATATCAGCCCTCTGATTACAATGAAGAGCAAGATGTGCCGCTCTGTTCTGGGCCAGCTGCAGCTTAACTAGGTCTTTCCTTGCAGCACTCGACCGGACAATAATCAAGATAAAACAAAACTAGAGCCTGCAGAACTTGCTTTTTGGAGTATGGTGTCAAAAAAGCAGAGCATCTCTTTATTACGGCCAGACCTCTCCCCATCTTTACAACCATTGAATCTATATGTTTTGACCATGACAGTTTACAATCTAAGGTAATGCCAAGTAATTTAGTCTCCTCAACTTGCTCAACAGCCACACCATTCATTACAAAATTCAGCTGAGGTCTAGAACTTAGGGAATGATTTGTACCAAATACAATGCTCTTAGTTTTAGAGATGTTCAGGACCAGTTTATTCCTGGCCACCCATTCCAAAACAGACTGCAACTCTTTGTTAAGGGTTTCAGTGACTTCATTCGCTGTGGTTGCTGATGCATATATGGTTGAATCATCAGCATGCTTTGTTTAATGCCAGTGGCTGGTCATTGGTAAAAATAGAAAAGAGTAGAGGGCCTAGAGAGCTGCCTTGCGGTACACCACACTTTACATGTTTGACATTAGAGAAGCTTCCATTAAAGAAAACCCTTTGAGTTTTATTAGATAGATAGCTCTGAATCCACGATATGGCAGAGGTTGAAAAGCCATAACACATACGTTTTTTCAACAACAGGTTATGGTCAATAATATCAAAGGCTGCACTGAAATCTAACAGTACAACTCCAACAATCTTCTTATTATCAATTTCTTTCAACCAATCATCAGTCATTTGTGTCAGTGCAGTACATGTTGAGTGCCCTTCTCTATAAGAATTGCATTTTAGTTACACTGTTTATACAGCCTGCATATTTATTTATATACTGGATTCTTGACATAGCTCACTCTAATATATCTACTGCTGTACATGTCATTCTTAGTATATATTGTGTAAATTCATCCGGTGTATATACATATAGATAGCATTTGGATTTGTGTTACAGTGCTATTTGGGTTGTTAATTGAATTAGTTCTGACATTTCTTAATTTCTTGTTGCATTTTTTGTAATATTTATTTATTATTATTTGTGTACTTGTTTGGCATTTTACTGCATTGTTAGGAGCTAGTAACATAAGCATTTCACTGCACCTGCTAGAACATCTGCTAAACTGTGTATGTGACCATTAAACTTTGATTTGATCTCAGTTATATGAAGGGGCAGGTGAGGTGACGAGACTTACCATATAATTCGAATAAGCATGGTCAAACATCTCGACCACTTGGTTCCTTGAGGGGAAAGAACAAGTCAGCTTAGCTCATTCTCCTCCATTATCTGAGGCAGTCAGAACTTGTCACACATCTAGCCCAGAACCAGACATCTTTCTCACTTACCTCAGCTTGAGCTTCTCCTCTCGTGACATAGACTGTCCAAGCCTGCATAAGGTGCTCAGCAATAGCAGCAATGGGAACAATAGGGTCGACATTGTTGCGGGGCGAAACCACAACACCGTCCACATAGCTACAACCTGGCTCTTTCAGTCAAGTACAACTGTAACCTATCATCACATTAATATAGGCCTAGACACCACAACACTCTCTGATAAACACAAACACACTGAGATCTCATGTTCACATATTCAGCACTAGGGGACACGTCAGGCACAGTCTCTGTCTGGTCCAATGATTATTTAATGCTTCCAAACAACACATTGAGGCAGTGCTGTTTATAAGGCCAACAATACTGTTACTAATAAGATTATTGATGCCCATTTAGACACCATCTTTGACTCACTCCACCTCACCAGTCATACAGTACAAATCTAGGTTATGGCAGTGGTGTGACAAGACGTTGGACATACAAATGTATCTAAAATCAGGCTCACAAGCAATCTATTTATTTGACAGATTGTAGGAATGCTTTAACTATAATGTAAACTGATATCAGTGATCTCTCATAAGATGCGTCTCATTATCTAAGACAAAGTTATACCAAGACGTTAGCGCACACTCCTTCTTTGACTCAGTGTCAAGTCCCTTAAAACCGCGTTCACCTGTTGGTCATACCTGTTTGCTTCCCAATCACTCTGACACACGCGGCACCCGGACCTACAGTAGCGTGTGACACGTTGTCAAAGCTTCAGTCAACACAAAACAGCATTCACATACTGTTAATCCCCGCTGTCTGTGGCGTTTTCTAACGGGTAATCACATGATTGATTACTGACAGTGTAACGTTATTCCTCAAGCCACTCAAAACTCTCCTTCTGTATTACTTGACATCCGTGTCGAGTAAGCAGACACCATAGCTACTGCCAGTAATACTGAAGTCGAGGTACATTCTCGCTTTCTGATTAACGTTAAACTACCAAATAATTAGCTAATCATTAACTAATTCCTATAACGTTAGTTTATCACAACAATAGCTGACTATAAAGTTGTTCCGTTGCTATCGACTGTAGCCCCATAGAGAAGATCTAGCTAATGTTAGCTATAAGTATTTTCCTAGAACAATTAGGATATCCGTAAAGTAAGCTAGACGAGAAAGCTAACTAGCTGTTGTTATTTCATCCTTTGACAGTTCTCCTCTTTCGTCAGACAGTTGTGGAGCCTCCTAGCCAGCTAGCTAGCCAGCTTGGCCGGTAAACGACAGTCCGAAAACAAGCGAAGTAGGGAAGGTGCCGAGTCCATTTCAGCCGTTGAGCAAAGCACCTCGGGCAGTGTCTTCTGATCTTCTTGTTATATTTGGTCGTTCTCTGTTGCCTTGAGCATGAACCTTTAGCCGCCAGCTAGCCGTGAAATAAAAGCAGACGTTGCTGTTAAGATAAACGTCACCAACATCCGCATCCGGTTAGGATGTAGGTGCCTCCCTCAGCCCCGCCCAACACCTAAATGTTGTAGTTTTGTTATGCAGTATTGTTCAATGTACATTACTTCAGTCGTTATACATTTGGAGAGAATATGCCTTAAAAAATGTGATGGCAATATACATAAAGGTGGACGTTTGTCAGACATTGGAACGAATCTCCCACCATTTTTGGTATTCACTACATTTCCCATCTAGCCTAGCGAACTCATGTGCAACGTCTTGTCTCACATGTCCTCCTTGAGCTTTGACGTCAAATCCATGTTGAAAACTCTCTGGCAGAGGAAGAAGGTAACTCAGGCTCTCTTCAACAGGAAAACGAAATAAAGGCGTGCATCATATTTCCACCTATTTGTTCAGGATCTACTGGAGGAACAAACAAAACGGGTAACAAAATATTTAGTACTGTATGCATTGCATGCCTAACATGACTGATAGTTTCAGGTTGTATTGTCACGTGCACAAGGACAGTGAAATGCCGTTCTTGCAAACTCTTTCCCAACAAAGCAGTAATCAATACCCGTAGTACTATAGAGTAAAGTAGAACAAAAACACACGATAAATAGAAATAAGAAGTACACGAGAAAGTAAGTAAGTTAAGTTATTTACAGGGTCAGTGGCAATACCATAGCTCACTGTTTGCTTGGCATGTTGGTGTAAGTTTTAGGGGAAAGTCACTAGGCTGAATGTAGTTTGAAGAGTCAGACCTGTTATTGTAAAGCTTTGAATAATTTTCATATCATCCATTCCATGGTTGTTTTCATGTTGTAGTGCAGAATTCTACTGTACCCACTGGGCACAGACATCAGTTCAACGTCTAGTTTACATTTACATTTGGTTGAGTTGTCAACTATTGTGAATTGAACGTGAAATCAACAAAAATGCCACCATGTCATTGGATGTAGGTGAAAAAAATATGAAATGCCCTTACATTGATGACTTTTTGCAAATCCAATGAGTTTTCCATGTTGATTACATTTAATCACATAGATTGTTTCCACATCATTTCAAACAAAAACAATGTTAATTCAACCAGTTTTTGCCCGGTGGTACTCTTTTGTAGTACAGGATTCAATTCAATTCAGGAAATGAACAGATCCCCCCCCCCCCCCAACCAACCAACCAACCATGCACAGTCAGCATATTTTCTCTCACTCAGCCATGACTCCTGTTGTTGGCAGGAAGGCCACTGGGCTTGTAGCTGCCACATTTACACCGCTCACTCCTGAAGGGTAGGTGATCTGACTTCTTTTATGGGTCATGTTATGTATGCATTTATGATTAGAGCTGTTATTGACTTCACATTCTTAAACGTATTGTACTCTTTATCCAATCTTTCTCTCTCTCTCCACAGTGAAATCAACCTTTTAGAGATCAGACCCTACATTGACTACCTGTTAGAGCAACAAGGTGTTAAGAGTATATTTGGTAAGAGCTTCCTCCGTACCCAGCTCCATGAGGGTTATCCCCCTCAGTTCAAACTTGTGCCCCCTCAGTGTTATGTCCCTACAGTATATAAAACTTCAAATGATTGAGTGACAGGTTGGCGCAAAGAAAAGATCAGCTGCACTGTGTCAGCACAATGGACAGAGCGCGGCGTGGTGTGTGTAGGGGGGTGGTTAGGTATGACTCCTTTGGGGTTCTGTAAAAAGCGTGAAAAAACTATTCTCATCTCTGGTAGGATAAGTGAATAATGTGATATGCCTCCGCCTGTAATGTTTTATTCATAAGGGCGGGGTCAAGTTAAAAGTTACCTGGTGAGGAGGACGCTGTGTTGGAGGCCGAACAGTCTCCTTCCTGCTCCTCTGCTGTTCCTATAGGGGGCGCTCTGCAGGAGCCCTATGATGGGGGGTGTGAGGTTTTCATCCCGACATTGACTGACACTGAATTGATTATGACTGAGCTCTCTCCGGAGCCTGGAGAGGAGAGGGTGTGCTCTGACCCTCTCCCCGAGCTTGGAGAGAAAATAACTGCACCGCAAAATGTTCCTGGGTGTGGCACGGAGGTTGTGTCACTGCTGGGGGGGTCTGGAGACAACCCCAGTGTCCACTGTGCATCGTTTGGGAGAGAATGCTCCCTTACCTGTTTCACCAAAGGCTCATGCGGGGAAGTTTGTGCCCCCCCATAGCCAAACGGTTAGTGGACAGTGTTTAGGGACTGGGCAAAGTGTTAATCTGCCTCGGGGCAACTGCTATGATGTTCCTTTATTTGCTCCGACAATCCACATTCACCAAATGGACATACCATGTTGGTCAATATGTATCATGTACCCAGTGCTCGTTTGGAATGTGCCATTCTGCCTTGCTGTCACATGTCCATTAGTTTGGGTAGTGTGTGTGTTTTAAGGGGGGTGGTTAGAAATACTGAACTGTAATGATTTCAGTTGAAGGGAAAATGCCCACTGCTACGTCCTGACAATATTTGAGGTTACTGCTTATGTGTGAGGAACGTGTCTCAAGCATCATTTTTAAATGTCAAGACCAGAATAAGGGGAGGGGTGTGTGGCAAAGACGCGCTATAGGCACATCTCTCTCCACTATTGTGGACTGACTCCCACCAATTCATGCTCACTATTTGTTTCATTGTGCCAATTATTTGTCAATGTTTTTAAATGCCCCTTGAAATATATACAGTGGGGGAAAAAAGTATTTAGTCAGCCACCAATTGTGTAAGTTCTCCCACTTAAAAAGATGAGAGAGGCCTGTAATTTTCATCATAGGTACACGTCAACTATGACAGACAAAATAAGAAAAAAAAATCCAGAAAATCACATTGTAGGATTTTTAATGAATTTATTTGCAAATTATGGTGGAAAATAAGTATTTGGTCAATAACAAAAGTTTCTCAATACTTTGTTATATACCCTTTGTTGGCAATGACAAAGGTCAAACGTTTTCTGTAAGTCTTCACAAGGTTTTCACACACTGTTGCTGGAATTTTGGCCTATTCCTCCATGCAGATCTCCTCTAGAGCAGTGATGTTTTTGGGCTGTCGCTGGACAACACAGACTTTCAACTCCCTCCAAAGATTTTCTATGGGGTTGAGATCTGGAGACTGGCTAGGCCACTCCAGGACCTTGAAATGCTTCTTACGAAGCCACTCCTTCGTTGCCCGGGCGGTGTGTTTGGGATCATTGTCATGCTGAAAGACCCAGCCACGTTTCATCTTCAATGCCCTTACTGATGGAAGGAGGTTTTCACTCAAAATCTCACAATACATGGCCCTATTCATTCTTTCCTTTACACGGATCAGTCGTCCTGGTCCCTTTGCAGAAAAACAGCCCCAAAGCATGATGTTTCCACCCCCATGCTTCACAGTAGGTATGGTGTTCTTTGGATGCAACTCAGCATTCTTTGTCCTCCAAACACGACAAGTTGAGTTTTTACCAAAAAGTACTATTTTGGTTTCATCTGACCATATGACATTCTCCCAATCCTCTTCTGGATCATCCAAATGCACTCTAGCAAACTTCAGACGGGCCTGGACATGTACTGGCTTAAGCAGGGGGACACGTCTGGCACTGCAGGATTTGAGTCCCTGGCGGCATAGTGTGTTACTGATGGTAGGCTTTGTTACTTTGGTCCCAGCTCTCTGCAGGTCATTCACTAGGGTCCCCCCGTGTGGTTCTGGGATTTTTGCTCACCGTTCTTGTGATCATTTTGACTCCCACGGGGTGAGATCTTGCGTGGAGCCCCAGATCGAGGGAGATTATCAGTGGTCTTGTATGTCTTCCATTTCCTAATAATTGCTCCCACAGTTGATTTCTTCAATCCAAGCTGCTTACCTATTGCAGATTCAGTCTTCCCAGCCTGGTGCAGGTCTACAATTTTGTTTCTGGTGTCCTTTGACAGCTCTTTGGTCTTGGCCATAGTGGAGTTTGGAGTGTGACTGTTTGAGGTTGTGGACAGGTGTCTTTTATACTGATAACAAGTTCAAACAGGTGCCATTAATACAGGTAACGAGTGGAGGACAGAGGAGCCTCTTAAAGAAGAAGTTACAGGTCTGTGAGGAGCCAGAAATCTTGCTTGTTTGTAGGTGACCAAATACTTATTTTCCACCATAATTTGCAAATAAATTCATTAAAAATCCTACAATGGGATTTTCTGGAGAAAAAAAATCTCAATTTGTCTGTCATAGTTGACGTGTACCTATGATGAAAATTACAGGCCTCTCTCATCTTTTTAAGTGGGAGAACTTGCACAATTGGTGGCTGACTAAATACTTTTTTCCCCCACTGTATTCATCTGCAAAGTTAATCCCAACATACTCCCCCATTAATTTAGAATGTATGGTTACGGAAATTCTACAAGAGAACACGTTGTTTGGAGAGCTCACAAACTGCGCAACACTTACTATTGTTTTATTTAATTTATTTAATTTACCAGTTTATTGTCAATTTCTTTGTTGTCTTTGTTTGAAGAGCAGGTGTCTGGTTTCGCAGTCATGTGTAATGTTGTGTGAATGCGCATAGATATACCTGGCCTGTGTGCCAAGAATAGGTGTTGCCAAATGTATTTAAGTGCCCGTTTGGGGATGTTCTAGTTAGTTCACTTTTGGGTAACCCAAGGGGAGGCTGTATCTGAGCCTGCTGGACCCAACCTGTGCTGGACCCCACAGGTTTTGCCTGATGAGAGAATGCTGACATTTTGAAGTCAGAATTTTTTATATATATTTGTAAATATCAGCGTCATCTTTGAAACACCAGCGCTGTGTAAATAATTCCAACACTCATTTCCACCTCTACCTCCTTGAATCTTTGGCCTTACCACTGCTAGAAGGACCCTATTTTACACTGATACAGCGCAGCTGAGATAGGCTACGGATTTCGCTCAAACCTGTCACTTCAAAAGCACTCAATGAGTCTGCATTTGAACTTTGTTTGTTGTGGTATAGCGTGATCTAAGCAGAATTCAATATAATTCTAATGCAAGAACCCCCAAAAATGTAGCCGCCTCGCCGATTTCAACTGCCCCCTTAGTCACTTTATCCTGGCGCCGGGTCTGGCTTCCTCCTTACACGGTTATTGCCCATCTTCACCCATTAGATCTGGGCAAAGTCATAGCTGTGCTATCACTTTCCTACCAAGCTCATGCACAGCTGTTTGTTATGCCTCTGTCCTTTTGCCCAACCCCTACACCAGTAAATGGCACGACAGGAGAAGGTATGTCTCTCACTGTGGAAGAGAGGAAGCTGCTTGCAGAGGAATGGTGTCATAAGGGCAAGAACAAGTAAGTAAAGTTTCAAGTTTTAATGTCACATGCACAAGTACAGTGAAATGCCATTCTTGCAAGTTTTAAACCCAACAAGTACGTAATACAGAATATGTGGTTATCAAATATGCGTAATATGGTTTATACACTGAGTATACAATTTTTTTTTAAAAACCTGCTCTTTCCATGAGGTGAAAGCTATGATCCCTTATTGATGTCACTTGTTAAATCCACTTCAATGAAGGGCAGGAGGCTTTTTTAAGCCTTGAAACAATTGAGACATGGATTGTGTATGTGTGCCATTCAGAGGGTGAATGGGCAAGACAAAGTGCCTTTGAACGGGGTATGGTAGTAGGTGCCAGCCGCACCTGTTTGTGTCAAGAACTGCAACGCTGCTGGGTTTTTCATGCTCAACAGTTTCCCGTGTGTATCAAGAATGGTCCACCACCCAAAGGACATCCAGCCAACTTGACACAACTGTGGGAAGCATTGGAGTCAACATGGGCCAGCATCCCTGTGGAATGCTTTCGAGTCCATGCCCCGACGAATTCAGTCTGTTCTTAGGGGGGGGGGGTTTGCAACTCAATATTAGGAAGGTGTTCCTAATGTTTGCTATACTCAGTGTATGTGGCAATACTGTCTCCGTGTGAATGAGTCACTGATTAAGCCTTGCTGGCTTCTTGGCACACTTTGCTGTGTCTTCATAGGCTGGAGCAGGTGATAGTGCACGTGGGCTGCATGAGTCTGAAGGACTCCCAGGAGCTGGTGAGTCATCCCTGCCACAACCTGCTGGTACTCCTTGCTACCCGTGACTAGTCTAAACTCAGCACAAGGCCTTGGAACAGCCCGCAGTGTAACTAAGGTGTCGTACTGTCTCTGTGTCCCCCATGCAGGCACGCCATGCTGCTGAAATAGGAGCTGATGGGATAGCAGTGATCTCCCCCTCTTTCTTCAAACCCGCCACTGCAGGTCCGTTGAGCCTAATCGGTTGTGATGTATAATTGTGGTTCTGTTTGCTCATTAAAGTATGACTATGACATTCCACTCGTGTCAATGTTGCAGAGGAATTCACTGTAGGGATTTCCTTTCCTTCCTGTGTTTCCTTCCACTGAACTCAGATGCTCTGAGGATGTTTCTCCAGGAAGTGGCTGCAGCCGCACCAGCTGTGCCCTTCTACTATTATCACATTCCAGCTGTGACCGGGGTCAACTGTGAGTACTGTGCTTTCAGTTGATATGATACAGTCAGACACTTCTTGATGCACCTCTGCATGTGATACTCTAATATTCAGGATTTGAATTACAAGGATGTTGATTCTCAGCCACTCTTTTCTCCTGTCAGTGCGATCAAGGGATGTGTTGGAGGGGATAGAGAAGCAGATCCCCTCGTTCCAGGGGCTGAAGTTCAGTGGCAGTGACCTGATGGACTTTGGCCAGTGTGTCAGCTA
Organism: Coregonus clupeaformis; assembly: GCF_020615455.1. NCBI lineage: Eukaryota > Metazoa > Chordata > Actinopteri > Salmoniformes > Salmonidae > Coregonus > Coregonus clupeaformis. The sequence goes on along the minus strand of NC_059211.1, from coordinate 44,231,072 downwards.
TAGTCCATCTCACTGGTCACTCCTATATGGCATAGATGAGGTCAGCACATCTTTCTCCTCCCTGTCTTTGCTTGTCTCTCTCTGTCAGTATGAAGATAACCTATCCTTAGAGCAGTGTTTCCCAACTCCAGTCCTCAAGTACCCCCAACAGTACACATTTGTATTGTGTACTGTTGGGGTTACTCAATGACTGGAGTTGGGAACCACTGCCTTAGAGGAAAGTCATGTTCATTATGTTATGTTTATCTAATTAAATAATGTTTTACCCTTTAACAGCAACTGCTAGGAGCTTTGGCAATGGGTGCCAATGGGGCCGTAGGCAGGTTGGTCTTCATTTTATCATACTTTAACCCTTAGAACTATGATCTCTGTGTGAAGTCAGTCCATTGGGCAGACACTTAAAGTGCATTCGGAAAGTATTCCGACCCCTTGACTTTTTCCACATTTTGTTACGTTACAGCCTTATTCTAAAATGGAATAAATAGTTTTCCCCCTCATCAATTTACACACAATACCCATAATTACAAAGCAAAAACAGGTTTAGAAATGTTTGCAAATGTATTAAAAATAAAAACGGAAATATCACATTTACATAAGTATTCAGACTCTCTACTCAGTACTTTGTTGAAGCACCTTTGGCAGCTATTACAGCCTCGAGTCTTATTGGGTATGACGCTACAAGCTTGGCACACATGTATTTGGGGAGTTTCTCCCATTCTTCTCTGCAGATCCTATCGGGCTCTGGCTTGGCCACTCAAGGACATTCAGAAACTTGTCCCGAAGCCACTCCTTTGTTGTCTTGGATGTGTGCTTAGGGTTGTTGTCCTGCTGGAAGCTGAACCTTCACCCCAGTCTGAGGTCCTGGGCGCTCTGGAGCAGGTTTTCATCAAGGATCTCTCTGTACATTGCTCTGTTCATCTTTCCCTCGATCCTGACTAGTCTCCCAGTCCCTGCCACTGAAAAACATATCCACAGCATGATGCTGCCACCACCATGCTTCACCGTAGGGATGGTGCCAGGTTTCCTCCAGACGTGATGCTTGGCATTCTTGGTTTCATCAGACCAGAGAATCTTGTTTCTCATGGTCTAAGAGTCCTTTAGGTGCAGTTTGGTCGGGCGGCCAGCTCTAGGAAGAGTCTTGGTGGTTCCAAACGTCTTCCATTTAAGAATGATGGAGGCCATTGTGTTCTTGGGGACCTTCAATGCTGCAGAAATGTTTTGGTACCCTTCCCCAGATCTGTGCCTCGAACAATCCTGTCTCGGAGCTCTACGGACAATTCCTTCGACCTCATGGCTTGGTTTTGCTCTGACATGCACTGTCAACTGTGGGACCTTATATAGACAGGTGTGTGCCTTTCCAAATCATGTTCAATCAATTGAATTTACCACAGGTGGACTCCAATCATGTTGTAGAAACATCTCAAGGATGATCAATGGAAACAAGATGCATCAGAGCTCAATTTCAAGTCTCATAGCAAAGGGTCTGAATACTTATGTAAATAAGGTATTTCTGTAATTTTTTTATAAATCTGCAAATATCATTATGGGGTATAGTGTGTAGATTGAGAGAATAAATAAAAAAATAATTTAGAATAAGGCTGTAACGTAACAAAATGTGGAAAAAGTCAAGGGGTCTGAATACTTTCCCAATGCACTGTATGCCTTAGGAATGCCACTCTCTCCCCAGCACGTACAACTACCTGGGCAGCAGTGTGAACAGACTCATGTCTGCCTTTCATAAAGGGGACCTCTCCAATGCCAGGACTTTACAGGTACACCTCATTTTCAGCCTCAGACAAAACAACAACACAGGACATCATTGTAGTTTTCCTAAATCTGTGTTAATCTGATTGATTAATGTCTCTGATCTCTCTTTGCAGTTCCAGGTGCAAGATATCCTCTGTTATGCAATAAAGATGGGTCAGTCAGTGCAACATTTTCACCCACAAAACACAGTGTCATTCCCATGTGTGTCATCTGTGAGATTACAATGAACCTAGAGTGAGTATGTGCATGTTGTGATGTGATACATTGTGTTTGTGTGTGCAGGGTTTGACTTGGCTGTAAATAAGCAGCTGATGAGTGAGGTGTCAGGATTGGCTCTGGGTCCTCCCCGCCTGCCCTTGCTGCCCTGCCCCCAGCCCAAGGCCCACTCCATAGCACAGAGACTCCAGCAGATCCTGGGGGAGCAATGACAGCAGCATGGAGACTTGGCTTTATAGGCCAGCCTGGGAGCATTACTGCGTCAGTTAAAACAGTCATGTGTTTCTTTGTTTTTCTAGCCTCTCCAAGTTGTCAACTCGAAAATCTCCTATTCTGTTCTCCTGCTTCTAACCTTTAATAAGGAGGAACAGCAAACACTAACACTGTACCCAATACGTTTGATTTAACTGACTATCGCCTGCACATGTATTCAAATGTAAAGAAACATTCCATTGCCAGCAGCCCAAAATGCCAAAAGACACAGTTAGTCATGCCAGAGGTGCAATCAAGCATCATGTAGTAGGGCATTAAGAGCATTGTACAGATTGGCTAGAGGAGTTACTGAGGGACTTTTAGCACCTTGTATCTTAAAATTGGCTTCTGATATTTAATCTATATTGTTTTTAGTGAGACCTGCAGGGTTGTTTTATTGATACTGTATTTGTTTTTACTTTCTTCTTTGTTGTTTACCGGAACAACAATGCATTTTTGTGTGGTTGATACCTTTTCAAATAAGTACTGTAATAGACTGTAACCTAACCCTGAGTAAATCAGTACATCTATTAAGTTGAATTGCCACTGACCTCAAAAGTGTGAATTGCACTCTTTCTTGATATTATCTTTTTAAAAAGCCATTGATTTAAAATGAATTAAAGTATAACTGAACTTGTATGCGAGTGAAAGGGAAATATAAACAAAACTTGAATCATTTTTGTAAACACTCTTAGACATTTCTAATTGCATATGAAATAAAAGATCTACCGTTTTTACTTGTTTTGGAATGTTATGCCATATAGATTTACCTGTATTCTCCCAAGTTTCATGTTAATTTGTTTATCTCTCTTTCTCTGTTATGACTCTGGGCTCTGCAGAGTATGACTTCAGTTGTAGATCTCATGTATTTGTAAACCAAAAAGCAGAATGATCTCATCAGAGGTTTGGACCTGTGTGTGCGTGCCTGCCTGCCTCAGTCAGACAGAGAAGTGCTTTGTCCGTGTCAGTCCCTCTTGGCGGTGGTGTCTGCAGTCTCTCTGTGGTCTTAGTTGCTCCCTTCCTCCCTCCCCCTCTACTCCCCTGTCCCTTTCCATATCCTCTATTGACTATACTACACATTCCAGCCATGATCATACACACTTTCACTCTTCTGATGTGAGAGGAGAGATCAAGCCAGCCTTCCTACTCAATAACAATATCACCTTGTCTGTAACTCTTGGACAGAATGAAACTTTGGAAATGGTTGTTTCTTTGAGGCTATTGAAGCATAGCTGTTGTGAAATCTATTGGAATTTGATGAAATGTGTACCGGAGAGAGAGACTGGGACAGACGGAGCCAGAGGGAATGAGAGGGAGGGAGAGGGGTGTGTGTTTTTGGCTGGGATAAGAAAAGAGATGGTTGGTCAGGAATCTGAATGAAGGACAGTGGGAGGAGGAACACATGACGTTCAGAAGTCTCTCAGAGGAACTGAAGCATTCTTTGAGCCCATGCTTTGGTGCAGTAAGTTGGGTTATTGATAATAGAGCAATGGTTTGGGTTTATCTTGGGCTCTGGGTGTTCTTGTTGGGGTGTAGCCCCTCACAGCTGCGGGGACAGGTTATTCTAGGTAAGGGGGAAGTGTGTGGAGGGGCAGTGGAGGGCCAGTGTGACACCAACCTCACATGTGTGTCTGTGAAGCCCGCTGACAAGGAGCAAACACCCAGTGCTGGACTCTGCAGCCGTGAGTCTCTACCTGTTACTATTCCTAATATGTGTGTTCCATTTTTGTACTTTTATTTGTTTTATTCATGAGTGTATTTGAAAAGCAGTTAGATAAATTGTTATTTGCGTCCACTATTCAACTCTACTTTGGCTATGACAATGGTATTAGAGTATTATAACTAATTACAGAGGTGCGTGCAGTGCATCATATTGTCTCTATCTCCCATAGCTCCCCTTGCCCCAGGCTGTGTGCCATGCTCTGTTGTACTGTGTCCCAGTGCCAGGCGAGTCTGCCCTGGGGGACACGTCACTGAGCCATGTGGCTGCTGCCCACAGTGTGCCCGTCAGATGGGCCAGGTGTGTGGAGGCCCACACTGGGAGAAAGGCTACTGTGACAGAGACCTCACCTGCACCCTGTTCACCGGACGCAGCCCTGCCAGACCCCCACACACTGGCGTGTGCAAAGGTAAGAGGATTGATTCTAACAGATGGGGCTTAAGAGGGCACATTGAGGTACGGCCCTTGTACAAATTCTATTGTTAATGGAATTTAAGCATTGTGTAACAGCCACCAGTGGTGAAAGTGGTGCAGGGTTGTGTATTATATAACAGCATTCATTTGTTAATAGGTGACTGTGTAGGTCTGCCTATAACCTACATATTAACATTTATTACTGTAATATTCATATGTGTCACCATACTGAATTGTAATTGGATGCATCATACTGTGCAATGATTGGTTAAGACCACCCAGGTGGGGAGGTCATTCTAAGATGATCATGGCCAGAGACACATGGACATGCACGTTATAGCTAGTTAATAAAGAGCTACGTTTATAAATATCCTGTCGTCCTGCATTTTATTATTTTGTACAAAGCGTACAAAACAAGACATGGTGTCAGAGTAAAAGGACTAAAAGATGGATTTTGCTGGAGTTCCTTCACCTCGAATGGATTGGGGGTCTACAAATCTACCCGATGCATGGCGTAAGTTCAAACAGCATGTGGAGCTGATGTTCACGGGTCCTCTGAAGGAAAGAGGAGAAGAGGAAAAGTGCAGCTACCTGCTCCTCTGGATCGGTGAAAAAGGGAGAGACATTTACAACACATGGACACTTACCGAGGCTGAATCAAAGGTACTGAAAACATACTACGATCGTTTTGAAGCATATGTTTTGCCAAAGACCAATACAATTTTCGCTAGGTACAAATTCCATGAGAAAGTACAAGGCGCTAGTGAATCGTTTGAACAGTTTGTCACTGAGCTGCGTCTGCTTGTGAAAGACTGTGATTATGCAAACAAGGATGAGATGGTCAGGGACCGTATTGTATTTGGAATACAATCACCGCGAGTGAGAGAGAAACTTTTGAATGTTGGATCAGAGTTAACGCTGGACAAAGCTATCGACATAGCCAGATCTCACGAGCTAGCACAGGTTCAGATGAAAACCATTTCAGGCGGCAGCATGAGCGCATCACGTGAACAAGCAGTGCACGCAGTCAGGCAGACATCAAAGCACACCTCCAGTGCCCAGAGAGCATGTTTCAGAACGGAGACAGACAGAACTCCAAAACAGAGCGACACAGACTCCAAACGCCCCAAAACATGTGGATATTGTGGATACAAAGTGCATGGCGAACAGGGGAATTGCCCAGCTAAAGGCAAACAGTGCACTAAATGTGGAAATGGAATCACTTTGCAAAAGTGTGCAGAGTTTACCGTGGAAAAACAGTACATACAGTGAGTGAAGATGAAATGTCAATCAAAGAGTCAAATGCTGATGAACTGTTTATTGATTCAGTGACACAGAAAAGTCAGATATCAGAGACAGAGCAAGCCTTTGCTGACATTGAGATAGGAAGACAAGGCACAGAGCTAAAATTCAAACTAGACACTGGTGCACAAGTAAACATTATTCCTCTGAGTAAGTACAGAAGCTTGACATCTGAGTGTGAGCTACAGCCCACCACGCGCAGACTGACTGGTTATGGTGGTGAACAGCTCCCAGTAAAAGGCACATGCACTCTCAAATGCAAATACAAGGAAAGGGACATGATGTTGGACTTTTACGTTGTTGACACTCGAGCACCTGCAGTGCTAGGTCTTAAAGCATGTTTAGACATGGACCTTATCAAGCTAGTTTTATCAGTGACAGCACCAGTAGAGATAGAGAATGTCATGGAGGAGTTTGCTGATGTTTTTACAGGAATAGGACTATTCCCAGGAGAATGTACCATTCACCTTAACCCCAGACGCAACCCCTGTGATCTACCCACCGAGAAAGATTCCACTTGCTCTCCGCGCCCGTCTGAAGAAAGAGTTGGAGAGCATGGAGCAATCTGACATCGTCACCAAGGTTACAGAACCGACGGATTGGGTCAGCGCGTTAGTGGTGGTGGAGAAACCACGGACAGGCAAGCTCAGAGTATGTCTCGACCCAAGAGACTTGAACAAGCTATCAAACGCCCCCATTACCCCTTACCGACGCTAGATGGCATCACACACAAGCTAGCGGGCGCACGCTACTTCAGTGTCATGGACGCCAGATCAGGCTACTGGGCTATCAAGCTCACAGAAGAGTCATCTAAGCTCACAACGTTCAACACACACGCTTTGGACGCTACAGGTTCCGTCGCCTGCCTTTTGGGATTATCTCAGCCCAAGACGAGTTTCAGCGAAAGATCGACGAGGTGTACGAAGGCCTCGACGAGTCGTGGCAATTGTGGACGACATCCTTGTCTATGGTCGAACCAAAGAGGAACACGACAGAAACCTCAGCGCGATGCTGCAAAGGTCCCGCGAGAGAGGAGTCCGGCTCAACCCCGAGAAGAGCACAGTCGGCGCTACAGAGGTCAGCTACTTCGGGCATCTTCTCACAGCGAATGGAATCAAGCCAGATCCCGCAGAAGATCTCAGCCATAAAGGAAATGGAGCCACCAAAGAACCGCGCAGAGCTGGAAACAGTGCTTGGCATGGTCAACTACTTAGGCAAGTTCGCACCCAGCCTCTCCAATGCTAATGCACCCCCTCGTCAGCTGCTAAAGCAGTCCAGTGAGTTCCTCTGGGACAACCAACACGACATCGCTTTCCAGAAAGTGAAAGACTTGATCACGAGAGAACCAGGACCAATCCTTGCCTACTACGACCCCAACAAAGAGCTCCAGACTCCAGGTGGACGCGTCAAAGTATGGACTAGGGGCAGTGCTACTGCAAGAAGGAAAACCCATCGGCTACGCTTCCAAATCTCTCACAGACTGTGAAATCAACTACGCTCAAATCGAAAAGGAGCTGTACGCCATTCTGTTCGGATGTAGCGTTTCCATCAGTATGTCTATGGACGACAAGTCATTGTGGAATCAGACCACAAGCCCCTCGAGTCAATCATGAGGAAACCGTTAGCCGCAGCCCCGCCAAGGCTACAGAGAATGATCCTTCAACTACAAAAATACGACTTCACAATCACTCACCGTCCAGGCAAAGACATCCCTGTCGCAGACACACTCTCCAGGAAGTTTCTTACCTACAAGGACAGCAGCCTCAGTGAAGGCATGGACATGCAGGTGCACACTGTGTACAGCAACTTACCAGTTAGTGACACAAAACTGAAGGAGATCCGAGCAGAAACAGAAAAAGACACACAACTCACACAGCTGAGGAAAGTCATACAGTCAGGATGGCCTGAGGAGAGGAGAAAATGCCCTCAGAGCGTCTCAGAGTTCTGGAACCATCGTGACGAACTATCACAGATCAACGGAATCATTTTCAAAGGAGAGAAAATCATCATTCCTACCAGTCTCAGAGAAGAGATTTTGACAAAGATCCATGCTGGACACATGGGCATGGAAAAGTGCAAACAGAGAGCACGGGACATTTTGTTTTGGCCCGGAATGTGCAAACAAATAGAGGACATGGTTGGTAAATGCCCCACCTGTCTTGAACGACGCCCTCGAACACCAAAGAGCCAATGTTACCTCACCGTATCCCAGACCGACCCTGGCAGGTCGTGGCAACCGATCTGTTCACGTGGAACAACGAGGACTACATTATAACAGTGGACTACTACAGCAGATACTTCGAACTCGACAAGCTTCACAGCACCACATCTGCAGCTGTGATACACAAGCTGAAAGCAGCCTTTGCCAGGCATGGCATTGTAGAGACTTTAATATCTGACAATGGGCCCTGTTACAAATCAAATGAGTTTGAATCCTTCACAAAAGCATGGGAGTTCACACACATCACCACAAGCCCACATTACCCTCAAAGTAATGGCCTTGCTGAAAAATCTGTGCAGATCGCTAAATCACTCATGGACAAAGCAAAAGCAGACAAGAGAGACCCCCTACCTCAGTCTCCTTGAATACCGCAACACTCCAGTTGACAACTTCAAATCACCAGCCCAGCTGTTGATGAGCCGCAGACTTCGCTCAATCCTCCCCAGCACCAACCAGCAGCTGCAACCTGCAGAGTCGTCAGCTACAAGGAAGTGCATGCAAACGTGCACAGAGACAGCAACAGCAAAAGCGATACTACGACAGGTCAGCCAGACCACTGCCACCACTGAACGACGGAGAGTCAGTTAGAATCCAGGAGCATGGCTACTGGAAGCCAGCAGTCGTCATCCAACCAGCTGACACTGAACGTTCATATCACGTTCGCACCGCAGAAGGAGCGGTGTACCGCCGCAATCGTCGTCACCTACTGAACACAAAAGAACAACACACTGACGAGATGAACTGTTCCCCTGAAAGAGAACGGGATGGACTAAACACAGACACAACACAACATACACCATACTTACCTGCAACACCACAAGAACTGTTGACTGACACAGAAGCATGCTCAGCTTCATATCACACAAGGTCAGGAAGAGAGGTCAAGCCTAGAGCTGTCCTAGACCTGTGAAATGTCAAAGGGTGTAGGCGGATCGCTGCCCTAAAAAGAGTTTCCAGACTGTAAATTTGTTATTGAAAGTTAACTTGAAATGCTTTGGTATTGTATTTGTTTGATATGTTGAGATGTCATTGCTACAGTGAAAAGCTGAGTTGCTGAGAAATATTTGTTCTAAAAATAACAATATGCTGAATCATTGTTTGTCTGTTATGTTGATGCAGTTGGTGCAGTTTAAATGGTTACTTACCTCGAGTTCAAACTACAGAGCATATATTCAAAAGAAACGCTTTATTGTTCCACATATTTTTTCTTTTTTTAAAAGAAGGGGGATGTAATATTCATATGTGTCACCATACTGAATTGTAATTGGATGCATCATACTGTGCAATGATTGGTTAAGACCACCCAGGTGGGGAGGTCATTCTAAGATGATCATGGCCAGAGACACATGGACATGCACGTTATAGCTAGTTAATAAAGAGCTACGTTTATAAATATCCTGTCGTCCTGCATTTTATTATTTTGTACAAAGCGTACAAAACAAGACAATTACATATCTACATATAAATCTAGCTGTTTTTTCTATACATCGGCAGGACAGAACGGTGGCGTCGGGTAAGGTTAGGGGGGAGGGGTGTGTCTCTGTTAACACCTGGTTCGCTATATCTAATATTAAGGAAGTCTCGAGGTTCTGCTCGTCAGAGTTAGAATACCTCATGATAAGCTGTAGACCATACTATTTACCAAGAGAGTTATCTATATTTTTCGTAGCTATCTATTTACCACTACAAACCGATGTTGGCACTAAGACCGCACTCAACGAGCTGTATAGGTACATAAGCGAACAAGAAAATGCTCATCCAGAGGCGACGCAGGGAATGAATGGGAAACTGAAATCTGTTTTACCTCATTTCTACCAGCATGTCACCTGTGCAACTAGAGGCGAAAACACTCTAGATCACCTTCACTCCACACACAGAAACACATACAAAGCTCTCCTTCACCCTCCATTTGGTAAATCTGACCATAACTCTATCCTTCTGATTCCTGCTTACAAGCAAAAACTAAAACAGGAAGTACCAGTGACACACACGCTTAATACGGAAGGGGTTCTGATGAAGCGGATGCTAAACAACAGGACTGTTTCGCTAGCACAGACTGAAATATGTTCCGGGATTCACCTGATGGAATTCAGGAGTTTACCACATCAGTCACCCGGCTTCATTAATAAGTGCATCGACGACATCGTCCCCACAGTGACCGTACATACATATCCCAACCAGAAGCCATGGATTACAGGCAACATCCGCACTGAGCTAAAGGCTAGATCTGCCACTTTCAAGGAGTGGGACACTAATCCGGACGCTTATAAGAAATCCCGCTATGCCCTCCAACGAACCATCAAACAGACAAAGCGTCAATACAGGACTATGATCGAATCCTACTACACCGGCTCTGATGCTCGTCGGATGTGGCAGGGCTTGCAAACTATCACGGATTATAACGGGAAACCCAGCCGCGAGCTGTCCAGTGACACGAGCCTACCAGACTAACTATATACCTTCTATGCTCGCTTCAAGGCTAGCAACACTGAACCATGCATGAGAGCACCAACTGTTCCGGACGACTGTGTGATCACGCTCTCCGTAGCCGATGTGAGTAAGACCTTTAAACAGGTTAACATTGTGAGAGAAAAATGTACATGTAACATGTTTACCTGCTTTGTTTAATATTAATAGTTAACAATTATATACTGTTCTACTAATGCTGTGTTTTTGTAAAGGGATGGTTTCTACTCCAGCTCCCTGCAGCTAGTCTAGGCGTGTGGTCAAGGACATGGGTTTTACTCGAGATAGGGGTATCTGGAGCTGACAAACGATTTATGAATGGCTAGGTGATAAAACCATCAGCCACATTCCATTCTATGATTAGTAGTGTGTGAAAGGGAGATGTCTCTGGTCTGACTGAGCCTGCATTTTCATATACTGAATTGGTGTTTGTGTAATGTAAGGTACCAGGGAGAGATGGCTCGGTTATGGATCTTGGGGGCCAAACCCTGGTTCCCATACAATGAGAACAGTCTTCACCGCAGATACTGTCTGCTGTGAATTATTCATTTCGTTCATACAAATCCTAACCTTTTGACTCATTCCACACATCTGCTGTTTGTCATGTAGACTGAGAGGGTGTATCTTTGCTATAAAATATATTTGTATTGTCTGTATGTCAGAGCTCTCGGCCCAACACTCAAGAGTGTTGGGTCGACCAGCCTCACTTACTACCTTATTAATACGTTTTGAATAAAGTAATATCCTGATTGGTGATTGACCTTTTCTCTGCTCATTATTGATTACAATTTCCACGACAACAATTCGGATTACCATGACGCATACTCAGAAAGTGTCTTCACTGACATTTTCAACCTCTCCCTGACCCAGTCTGTAATACCTACATGTTTGAAGCAGACCACCATAGTCCCTGTTCCCAAGAACACCAAATAATAATAATAATAATCGCCCCGTTGCACTCACATTTGTAGCTCACATCAACACTACCATCCCAGACACCCTGGACCCACTCCAATTCATATACCGCCCCAACAGATCCACAGATGACGCAATCTCTATTGCACTCCACACTGCCCTTTCCAACCTGGACAAAAGGAACACCTACGTGAGAATGCTGTTCATTGACTACAGCTCCCCATTCAACTCAAACTCATCACTAAGCTAAGGACCATGGGACTGAACACCTCCCTCTGCAACTGGATCCTGGACTTCCTGACGGGCCGCCCCCAGGTGGTGAGGGTAGGTAACAACACATCTGCCACGCTGACCCTCAACACAGTGGCCCCTCAGAGGTACGGGCTTAGTCCCCTGTACTCCCTGTTCACCCACGATTGCGTGGCCGTGCACGACTCCAACACAATCATTAAGTTTGCCGATGACACGGCGGTGGTAGGCCTGATAACCGACGACGATGAGACAACCTACAGGGTGGAGGTCAGGGACCTGGCAGTGTGGTGCCCGGACAATAACCTCTCCCTCAACGTCAGCAAGACAAAGAAGCTGATTGTGGACTACAGGAAATGGAGGGCCGAGCATGCCCCCCATCCACATCGACGGTGCTGTAGTGGAGCAGGTCGAGAGCTTCAAGTTCCTCGGTGTCCACATCACTCAGGAATTATCGTGGTCCACACACACCAACACAGTCGTGAAGAGGGCACGACAACACTTATTTCCCCTCAGGAGGCTGAAAAGATTCGGCATGGGCCCTCAGATCCTCAAAAAGTTATACAGCTGCACCACTGAGAGCATCGTGACTGGCTGCATCACCGCTTGGTATTGCAACTGCTTGGCATCTGACCGCAAGGCGCTACATCATTTCAATAATGATGAGTGAGAAAGTTACAGATGCACAGATCTACATTATTGTAGAAGTGTTTAGAAACATATTCTATTCTTATTTAGAATAAAAAAGTGACTCCAAAATGACACAATACATTATTTACCATTCAATTATTCTGGGCACAAAATTATCTGAAACACAACCAAAACCAACAGGAAATGCATCCAACAAATGTGTAGTCACAAGCTTGATGTAGTCATTGCCTGCTATGAATATGGGACCAAATACTTCACTTTTTACTACTTTAATACACATAAGTGTATTGTCCCAATACTTTTGGTCCCCTAAAATGGGGGGGACTATGTACAAAAAGTGCTGTAATTTCTAACTTCAGTAACTTCACCCGATATTGCTGGAAATACCCTCAAATTAAAGCTGACAGTCTGCACTTTAACGTCAGTCATTGTATCATTTCAAATCCAAAATGCTGGAGTACAGAGCCAAAACAACAACAAAATTGTCACTGTCCCAATACTTTTGGAGCTCACTGTATCTACCTAAATTACCTTGTACCACTGCACATCGACTCAGTACTGGTACCCTGTGTATATAGCCAAGTTATCATTCATTATTTTTCTATTATTTCTCATTTTTTCTCGCTACATTGTTGGGAAGGGTCCGTAAGTAAGCGTTTCACTGTTAGATTACGAAGTATGTGACATAAAATTAGATTTGACATATATTATAACAGATCTTCAAATAAAATGTTACCTTTACTATCTCGTTATCTCATCCCAGTAATCTCACCCTGTCTGTGACTCTCCCCTGTCGTGTTCCAGTGTTACTTGGGCATCAGGCAGACCCCCTGGCAGACCCCCTATGCCCATGGATGTGGGGCTGCAACGTCAGGGCTGGGGCATGTGACTGCTACTCCCTACAGACTTGCCACACTGCTTTCTCCTACCACAGTTTGGACCAATGTCTCAAAACAATGAGAGGTGAGATATATAGACCTAGGCACCCATGTATACGGGCACCCACATACACACACACACTGATATGGTTGGAAAGTACTGTAGCCTTTCAATGTTTTGTAGAATAAGCTCCAGCTGTATGTGCTTTTGGAGTTTTAGGCATGTGATTGAAACTTGGCGATCTATTTTCCAGGGGATGAGCTCTGGAGTGAGATGAAGGAGGAACAAGGGGAGCAGACATGTGTGGAATGGGGCTGTGAGCTGCAGGGAAGCCAGTGTGTGTGTATGGAGAGGAGCTGCTACTCACCCACACCATTACTCTCTGAAGAAACCTGTGAAAACCTGTTGCGTGAGTTTCACCACAAAAATCATAACCAACTGCTGCAACACAATAGAGTAAATCTATATTTTGCAAAGAATATGGTATTCAAAAACTAAACGTTAACATCTGTACATTCATCTCTGTTCCTCTTTCTCTCCACATGTCTCTATCTCAGAGAGAGCTCGCTGCAGCAATGTTAACTGCCCTAAGGTCCAAGTCCCTTCCTGCCCTGCTGATTCCTTCCTCACTGAGCCTTACATTCCTCATGGCCAATGCTGCCCCCTGGTGCCAGCTATCTGCACATGCAACTTTGATAAATGCCCCTTGGCAACCCCGACCTGTCCTCCTGGCCAGCAAGTCCACCGTGTGGAGAGCAGGGATGGTATTCCAGGGGCTTGTTGCCACCGGTACCAGTGTGTGTAGGGTTAGGCACTGCTTAGGCAGCAAAGTGTGATGAGATGATGGGTTGACAGGCAAAGAGAAAGAAGAGAGAAGGGGTAGACAGGCAAAAGGAACGTGCCAGGACATCACACAGAGCTGGACTCCACTGGTTAATAGCTGATGGACTGCATGGGCAATTTTATATTCATTATAGCTCACACATTGACTACAGTTGTTATTTCTGAAATCATGGCATCAGTTGCTTTTTTGAGCAACGTAGCCTAAATGTAACTAAAACCATTTAACTAAATTCTAAAACGTCACTGATAATGGGTTGGGAGGAATAGGCTACTGTGGCAGTCTTCGAATACCGGATGTCACGTATTTCAGTGCATATTTTCATAATAAAGGAAACAATAGACCCCACTTTTTCTTTTCGTTGTTCTATTACAGGGTTTTTTCAATAACATGAGTCGTGATTTATATTCTATGCATAGTGGTCATTTTATTTCATCCCAGAGGCTATTCGATTTTAACAAGTGAGGGAGTAACGCGGAACCTTTGGCATTTCTGTCTGGGATTGACGGTCAGATTTGAGCGACACCCAAAGCACTAGCGTTTCCGGCCAGCTCAGCGCGTACTGAGTGTTGTGTTGTCAATCTAGCTGCTGCCTGTCATTAGCTTTCACTTAGCGACACTGTGGCGATCGCAAGTGGTGGACAATAACACATTTGAGTTCCAAAATGGTGCTGCTGACAATGATCGCTCGGTTGGCGGATGGACTGCCGCTTGCCGCCTCAATGCAGGAGGACGAACAGGTTCATATTTCTGGTTTTCCCTATTAATGCCATGTATCTTAGCTAGCTAGCACTAGCAATTCAAGCTATCTGTCGACCCACCTACTATTGGCAAATAGTTTGTCGCTAGTTTGCTACGTGTGCAATATGGACTTTGTCATCTATCTATGCAGACCTACATTCTTCATAATAAGATCATATTATATGTGCGTGATTGTGTCTGACATAGAAATCCAGATGGACTTATTCCAGCTGTGTCAGTGACAGGCAGCTAATCATCTAATGGCCTACAGATAATGTGTTTAACCAAAGCTATTTGGTATCTATTGAGTTACAGGATAGGTACTGTTTGGTTTAACACAGATAATTTTCGACCAACCTTAGCTTGACGATTCTTTCTTCGTCCTCGATTCGTGGAAACAGGAGTCTCATAAAATGGCCATGTCCAGTTGCACGGGGTCCGTTTGAATTTAGAAAATGCTCCGTTATTCAAATAAATACTTGTTTTGCTCCATGAAGTAATCCAACACTGCCATCTTGTCTGTTCTCTCATTGATCGAGACAGTTGGATGAACACCCCAAAGTGCCGCATGTCTTGATCAATGAGAGAAGACTTGAAATAGACAAGATGGCGGTGTACACGTTGTTGGATTACTTAATGGAGCAAAAATTATTTATTTTAATAAAGGAGCATTTTCTTAATTCAAACGGACCCCGTGCAACTGGACATGGCCATTTTATGATACTCCTGTTTCCACGAATCGAGTACGAAGACAGTATCACCAAGATAAGGTTGGTCGAAAAATCTTTGTGCTACACCAAACAGTACCTATCCTGTAACTCCTAGTAATGGATACCAAAAATCTTCGGTTAAATCACATTATCTGGTGTAACAATCTGTAGCTACTAATGGCCAGGCTTAGTCAGCTCGTGAGCCATTTGCTCACCATTTTGAATGATGTTGTAATACTTTATCACCTTTGGTTAATCAAGTAAGTCCATTGAGTAAATTCTGCTCTCGAGTTAATTTGCGATTTGTGACTGTCTACTGTACTCCCATATTCAAATTATTCACCTTGTAGCGAATAAGGCAGCAATGTATTGCTGAGTTGCCATAGGCTACATGTGAGTCTTGCCACATGCTGGAAGAACTATAACATGTTTCCCTTGCTTTCCTATCTGCTCTCCCAAAGGGAAGTGAGAAGGTTGGTCTTTTCTCTGCATTGTAACCGATGCTTGGAAATCATACACATTGTTCCTGTGATGTGTCAGTGTTACTGTTTTTACCATACCCAGACCACCCGCTTCTTTGTTGATAACATTTATATTGATCCCAATCATTGGTTCAGTGTCCTCTTAAATCTGCGTGGATGTTTAACCTCTTGCTCTGTCCTGTGTTTAGGTGGGTCGGGACCTGCAACAGTACCAGAGCCAGGCTAAACAGCTGTTCAGGAAACTGAATGACCAGAGTCCCACACGTTGCACATTAGAGGCAGGCTCCATGTCCTTTCAGTGAGTTCAAACCAGTTAGAGGAAAGACGCCACACACTCTTGGCAAAACACTATTCATAACACACCTTTCTCAAATGTTATTTTAAAGAGTAATGACTTGCACTAAGAAGTAGGTATCCACTGACCGTTATGCATCCCAGACACTGACTCTTGTGTTTCCCTTATGTTTCTCCCTCCAGCTACGTCATAGAAAAAGGAGTAGTCTACCTAGTACTGTCTGAAGCAAGCTTTCCCAAAAAACTTGCCTTTGCTTACCTGGAAGACCTGCAGGCAGAGTTCCATGAACAGCACGGAAAGAAGGTCCCCACTGTGTCCCGGCCGTACTCCTTCATTGAGTTTGGTGAGATTCAATTAAATATATAATCGTTAGAAACCCTCAATCCTGTCTTTTTTTATGGAGTTTTTCCCTCTCTGTCTACAGACACCTACATTCAGAAGACCAAGAAGTCCTACATAGACAGCCGAGCCCGTAGGAACCTGGGCAGCATCAACACCGAGCTGCAGGACGTCCAGAGGATCATGGTGGCCAACATTGAGGAAGTATTGCAACGAGGGGAGGCCTTGTCTGGTAATGTCTGCTTCTTGTTCTTCCTTCTCATAGATTTACAGTGATAATGGTTTGTGTAGGTTGATGTATAACTGAAACACCTCTATTATGCAAACCTTATCTCCAATGTCTAACTTGGGCCGGGCTTATTGCATTAGCATAAATGCACATCATTGCAACAGAATGATGATAGGTAGAATTTAAATGATGTTAGGTAGAATTGACTAGATTCACTAATAAAAGGGTGTATCACTTCTCAGTTACATACTGTTCTTCAAGCTCTGACGATAAAGAATAGTGCTTAAGAGGAAGAGGAAGCAGATGCCGTTCTCACTTGTGTTAAATGAAGATTTGTTCTGGTTTCTGTTCCCTCTCTGATCACCTGGATCCACTCCCATCACATCCAGCTCTGGACTCCAAGGCCAGTAATCTGTCCAGCCTGTCAAAGAAGTACAGAAGTGATGCCAAGTACCTGAACACTCGCTCCACCTACGCTAAGCTGGCCGCCGGAGGGGTCTTCCTTATGCTAATCGTCTACGTCCGCTTCTGGTGGCTCTGAGAGAGGAGAGGAGACAGGAGGAGGGGTTGGAGAAGAAGAGCTGAAAGAAGTTTAGCTGTGGTCTTACATTTTATCCAATATGGGATCCCTCCTTTTAACACAAGACTGTTGAAGACTTATTTTCCCCAACTGTCTGTCCATATATCTGTCATGTAATTACAAATGTTATGTTTTATTAACAATTACTAAGTCATCCTGTAGTGGTTATACTTTGAGTTGAAAGAGTGTGAGTGTTGCATGTGAGAATGTGACAGAGGAAATGTTTTTTTTCCTGTGTGTGTGTTACCAAAACCTGTATGATGACAAATATTCTCTTATCAATTTAGTTGTGTATAGCAGTAAGAAAGAAAAAATATCTACATAATTCTATTTACCCAGAGGACATCATAAGGACTTTGCTGTTAATAACACTACTTTTATTATGTTGGTATTGTGGTTTGGTGGAGATTTCTTAAAGGTTAACCTGCTGTTCTGGGGTGATCAATCACATTACCTGTGGTATTGGCTGCAGAAATAATATTCCTCATTCACCTTCATCTTCACACTGAGTGATTGGAACAGTTTAACACCAGACCAGACACATTCATCGGTTGATGTCTAAAGGGATCATCTTTTATTTTGTAAATAGTTTACCCATGTAAAAAAAAAAAAAATTCTAGATGAGAATTATAGCTAGTTTATGTTATGTAGCTGGCTTATGCTAATCAATGGCTGGATAGGATAATGAATTTCAACTTCACAGTTTAACCCATGAATAAAGTGATTTGCACAAAAGTATTGGATTTCTACTACAGCATGCAAACTTGCTAACAAATCAGGATCAAGATACATACTGTACTGTTCTAATAGAAACACTCGTATTCCTGTCTGGTGCTTGTTCATGAACTTTGGACACATAGCCAGTGGTGGTCCATGCATACCATAAGTTCAAAGTCAGACCTCTAAATGCATAAGAGGAAGGTGTGTCATCAGCTGAGTTTCTTTCAAATTGTTATGTTTGTTTAAAAGAACCAGCAGCTACTGGTAGGGCTGGTTCATACATCAGCTCAAGCTATACCTATCCCAGCCAGCAGTTGGTGCCCTTAGCTTATGATAATGTTGCAAGTGAAAATGGCATTCCCTTGCAACCTCTACTGCAACTAGGGTAGTAATGGCAGAAAAATATAGACTGCTGCTTCCGGGGTAGAAAAAACAATGATCTACATACGTTTAGAAAGTGCTGCTGCCTGTTTCTGGTCACATAGTTTGAACAGGAAGTGGGCATAGCAGAAATGAGAAGCAGCAGAGGGTAGCGTGCAGAGCTAACCACAGGGCACAGGCTAACCTTTTCACCTCTCACCGTACTTTCATCTTCAAGGGAAGCGTGTGTGACTGACTTAGTAGAGACAGTCTTTACAGGAAGGACACATCAGATACCGATGGTACTTAATGAATTCAAAATGATAACACAGCCTACAGTCATCACTATAGTCATCATTCTTCTAGTCTATGTTACATTGCTGGAATCAGCACATATGCCTCACATGAGCTCTTGGCACTTTACTTTATTTCACACCCTATAATAGATGTGTCCAGCACCACTTATAAATCCCTCAATCTTATTTTATGCAAGTAGAAACAGTAACAAAAGTTACTAAACAAGTGGAACTCAATGCTGTAAAACAATTTGCATTTATTTCATGAAATTTACTTTGAAAGGGTAGAGTTCAACAGTATGTTGATCCCTCTTGTCAAATAACTCTCTTGCTAGTCAAATCATTCTGTCTTTGTCTTGTTGGAGGTGTGTTTGAATGGGTTCCTCAGGCCTTTGGTCATGGCTGAGAAGACCCTGACGATGAGAGAGTATTTTTTGGGCTTCTCCTCCAGCTGAGAAATGTCTCGAACTGAAGGCTCAGCACCATGAGGCTCAATGTGAGGGGCTAAAGACAGGAGAGGACGGGGGGCAGAGAGTGAATGAATGAGAGAGATGTATTTATCATTGTTCTGTAGCAACTGCTATTTATGTTCCTAACACACACCTAAACAAAACTACAAATCTAGCTACTGTTGAGCTCTCAAATATTGTTACCGTGGCAATGTCCATCTGCAGAGGAAATCTGGTCCTGGACTGACTAGCAGTTCTTCTTTTGTCCTCTCTTGGAACGCTATCAGTTGAAACAGAAAGAAATTACAAAGGGAATATGTAAATAAATGTAACTCTTCCTAACCCAAAAGCCAACAATATAGTGTTGAATAACAGATGCAGCTCTTGTATATGTCTCATCATCCCCACATCAATAACACCCCCTAATTGAAAAAACAACAAATCTGTCTGATGTACCTTGAAGATTCTGAGTTTGGTCATTGGAAAACAAAGGAAGCTCCCTCCTTTCTGCTGAGCCTCCATCTCTGCATCTTTATTTACACCCCTGAACACCCTGTGGATATGCAGGTCCTGTGGATACGCAGGAGTCATGGAGCAGCCGGACACAGAGCAGAACTCAGACAGGACTTGTCTGATGAGCTGCGGAGATGTTGTCATGTCTGCTGACTATTGGGAGGGTCCATCTAGGACTGGGGGCTTAGTCTTTGATAGCAGCCTTATCACCAGTATGCTGACCAGGCAGGTTAAATTATCTTTGGACTTCAGAAGGAATACAGTGGCACTGCTGACGTCTGGGGGGGTTGAGACCTCCCTCAGGCGGCCAGACCTGCTGACGATGTACACCTCCTTTCCTTCCATGTCAGTATCAACTCCTTTTAGTACTCCAGAGATGCCCATGTTGCCAGAAGGAGTGGAGGATCGAGGCGAGGCTTTGGCATTCGAAGGTCGGCTGCTGTATGTGTGTGACAACACCTCGTCATGTCCCCCAGTGTCAACATCATGGGTTGTTGAAGTGGTCTCCATGACCTGTTTCACCATCACCCTAGTGAACAGGCTGACAGTGTTGTTGTAGGCCTGTGATGAGCTGAAAGAGTAGGTAGAGGTCCTCTGTTCTAAGACCGATGCAGAGTAACACAAAGTACCTGGGATGCTGTGGCTCAACATGCTAGTGGATGGTCCTACCTGATCCAACCCCCATGATGAGGGGGGAATCAGAGAAGGCAGCAAACAGAGCTTCACGACTCCTCTGCAAAGGTGTATAGGTCTTCAGAGGAGGCAGTAAGTAGGAGAGCTGCCCTGCCATCTCCTCAGCAGATCCTTGGACCAGTATTTAATCTCACGAGCCAGCAGCATTCTGTCCTCCGGGTTAAGGACGGAGGAGGTGTCAGACCCTGCCAGAGAGCACTGGGACTCTGGGGAGGTGGCTCCACTCCTCAGGTTCACCCCCAGGATACGAGCCAGCACCGGCAGCAGAATCTTGAGGACCGTCTGGGTCACGATCTTAACGATCTTCAGGCACAGCATAGAGAGCTGCTTGAACGTCAGCTGTAGCCAACAACAGTGTAGTGTTTTTGTCAATATCTTAATTAAGTTTTGCCTCTCAGATGACACCCTACTTTTCACCAGAACCCTATCTAAAGAGACTTCTGTTATTCTTCATGCCATGCTGGATCACTCTCCATTGGCTGGATAAGAAAATAAATATATTTTAGTTGGTGTTCACTGGTGTTAATGAAGTTACGGAGTCACCAGATAGCCATTAGGTACAAGTGTCTATTCCATTAATAGTGATTACCAAGTACATGAGCCATTTGTTCTTGGCTTATGGTTAGAGTGAAGGGTACGGTTAAGGTTGTGTGTAGTGATTGCTGTTGTTGTAATTGAGGCTAGTGAAAGATATGGGACATACTCATCAGTTAGACTTCAAGTTCTCAGGAAATTGAAGAGGACTGGAGCACATCCTTTCTCTATGTTGAGAGAAGGCATTAGAGTCCTCTGAGCCTCTTTCTCCAGCGGCTCACGAAACCACACCTGGGTCCCTGAGAGGACTCTGGGGAACCACAAAGAGAAATATGGAGTTGAATCTTAAGTTATATGGCTCCCTCTCCTCGTCCTATTTCCTTCACCTGCACTGATTTAATAGCACTGGACAGGTGAAAGCATATCCAACATCACCATAACGCACTGAACGCACCTCAGATGTTTCAAACTAATTCTACAAAAGGCTGAGTGTCTGTGGGATTTCGCTCCTCCCTTGTACTTGATTGATGAATTAAGGTCACTGATTAGTAAGGAACTCCCCTAACCTGGTTGTCTATGTCTTTATTGAAAGGATAAACCAAAAACCAGCAGACACTAGGCCCTCCATGGAATTAGTTTGACACACCTGGTCTAGACAATCCTATCCGCCAATCAGGGCTGTGTATGTAAATATATTTACATTTGTATAAACACGCCCCACATGACCAGACAGCATTTCAATGGTAAAAGGCGGCTTAGGGAAATAAATAATAAAAAATATATTATTTTCATTAAATAAACACACACAACACACACAGTGATTTATTAGACATACAGTGATGATTTAAAAAAATGTAATTAAAAAGACTGCATGGGGGCTTTAAATTATAAAAAATGGCTGTAAATATCACAGCAGTTGGCAGTGGGAAGTAGGGGTATTGAGGGTGCTGCAGCACCCACTAAAAAATAAGAATAAATAAAAATATATAAATATACAGTGCATTCGGAAAGTACTCAGACCCCTTGACTTTTTCCAAATGTTGTTACGTTACAGCCTTATTCTAAAATGGATTACATTGGGGGTTTTTCTCCTCATCAATCTACTCACAATACCCCATAAAATAAAAAACTGAAATATGACATTTACATAAGTATTCAGACCCTTCACTCAATACTTTGTTGAAGCACCTTTGGCAGCGATTTCAGCCTTGAGTCTTCTTGGGTATGACGCTACAAGCTTGGCACACCTGTATTTGGGGAGTTTCTCCCATTCTTCTCTGCAGATCCTCTCAAGCTCTGTCAGGTTGGATGGGGAGCACCGCTGCACAGCTATTTTCAGGTCTCTCCAGAGATGTTCGATCGAGTTCAAGTCCGGGCTCTGGCTGGGCCACTCAAGGACATTCAGAGACTTGTGCCGAAGCCACTCCTGCATTGTCTTGGCTGTGTGCTTAGGGTCGTTGTCCTGCTGGAAGGTGAACCTTCACCCCAGTCTGAGGTCCTGGGCATTCTGGAGCAGGTTTTCATCAAGGATCTCTCTGTACTTTGCTCCGTTCATCTTTCCCTCGATCCTGACTAGTCTCCCAGTCCCTGCTGCTGAAAAACATCCCCACAGCATGATGCTGCCACCACCATGCTTCACCGTAGGGATGGTGCCAGGTTTCCTCCAGACATGATGCTTGGCATTCTTGGTTTCATCAGACCAGAGAATCTTGTTTCTCATGGTCTGAGAGTCCTTTAGGTGCAGTTTGGTCGGGCGGCCAGCTCTAGGAAGAGTCTTGGTGGTTTCAAACGTCTTCCATTTAATAATGATGGAGGCCATTGTGTTCTTGGGGACCTTCAATGCTGCAGAAATGTTTTGGTACCCTTCCCCAGATCTGTGCCTCGACACAATCCTGTCTCGGCGCTCTACGGACAATTCCTTTGACCTCATGGCTTGGGTTTTGCTCTGACATGCACTTTCAACTGTGGGACCTTATATAGACATGTGTGTGCCTTTCCAAATCAGGTCCAATCAATTAAATTTACCACAGGTGGACTCCAATCAAGTTGTAGAAACATCTCTAGGATGATCAATGGAAACAAGATGCACCAGAGCTCAATTTGTATGCACAATTTACAATCTGTAGGTACCAAGTATCATGCAGGATCGTGAAAAGCTTAATTTAGGCCCTATGGCTGTAAATATCACAGAGTGGGCCTTTCCGTAGCAAGGCCAGAAAACCACCTTCTCCTTTAACTCTAGTGTGGCTATACTCCAAGCCACAAGCTGGTTGTCAACATTCCTGTTCTGTCTGTGACACATACTCTGTAGTTAGAGTGTGCATGATTAATGTGACCTTCTGAATTTCCCGTCAAATGTCCTATTTTATATCAGTATCTTGCAACTTCAGTAATTCATTCCTCGCCCCTCTGTTCTTTACAATCTCAAAACCCCATGTTCCCCTTACTATTTATAAACCATCAAGTCACACAGTTTTTGAGGCCTGCAAAATCTCTCACTGCCCCGTCTCCCCTGTTGTATCTTTCCACATTCGGTAAGTTCTCCTACTTCACGTCAGACACAGATCTACTATGTAGCATTAGCAGGGAAGGGGAGTAGAATTCCACCACATGGGAGAGCTGAAATGTCAGACTGATCAAAAGAACTAAGGAGTTGAGAGAGCGATGTATTGCTCCCCCTCCTGTCCTTTCTCTCACCCTCCTCTGTATGTTACCATGGCAGCAGGGGGTGCGTGACAGTCATGTGAAAATAAAGCTGATTGGATTAAAATACTTTGTGTGATCAGGGGTAAGGTAAAACTGCACACGCACTAAACACACCATAAACTGATTAAATATATACACAGACACAGGCAGACACACGCACAACGTATTCACACACACACAATCACGTTAATTGCATAGAGCATGGCATACAAATTTAGACCACAGTGATATTGATACAATAGACAATGCATGCCACGCTAACTTCACTAAAGAAGTTTACTGCAAAAGACTCGCAAACACACAAATAGGTACACTCAGTCCCTCATGTCTCCTGCACATTTTTTACTTTAAAAAGCAACAGCACCTTTAATTGATGACATCCAAGCCACATGCTGTAGACCTTGTTTGAGGGGAAATTCAATGACAGATCGTTGTTCCAAGCTTATGAAACATGGATTCATTCAGTCCAGACCAAGAGCCTCACTAGACAGGATGTGAGGATAAAGGCCCACACACACAACTGTCCTGTGTAAAGTAACATGTGTTTAAATGATGGACGTGACCGTGCAACGTACATGCAGTGTTATCAGTTTCTACTACAGTAGTACAAGCCCCTCTATTGTAGTTCTACAATTTAGACGTAATCATTTTTACTATAACAGAAAATTATAATTTCAAGAATACTGGTCACGCTCTGTTATGGATAATTATATGATGCTGACAGTAAAGGGGGGTTTCCTCCTTTCCCCTGGACAGTATTGAATAATATCAATAACAATCAATGTCATTAAACCATTGTGTTTCCCTCCTCCCAGTCTCTTCCTGCTCCTCTTCTCTCACGCTCCCTCCCATCCAGCTCCCTCCCATCCAGCAGCTGTACGGCAGTGGACCACGGGGTCGTAAAAGCGAGGGTCGAAAGAGGAAGTCAGCGGGACCTTGTGAGTTATTATCCCTCCCCACCCCCCCAACGTACACACAGGGGCCTGGGAACTGTCCTCTTCTCACAGAGGACCACAGTGCAGCGTGGAGCAGGGCTGTTCTCCAGGCCTACTTCCTCCATCACCCTCTGTGTACCTTACCACCCCATCACAGGCCTGCTATACGTCCACAGCCGTCATAACGACACATGAGCATATATGTACAACAAGACAGCGTTTGTTCCATAATAAAACCATTTGCTTACCATTGCTTTACAACAGATTTGTTCCCACTGTGATCACATGCAGGTACTGCCCTAGGTGTCTGTTACTGTATGGCCCTAAACACGTCACAATGTAATAATTCATGGCAAAGTCATGGGTCTGGCAACAGAAATTGTCACGATCATTTACAGATGGGTCAGACCAAGGCGCAGCGTGATATGCAGACATGTTTATTTATACTGAATAAACAACCGACAAAACAATAAACAAACGAAACGTGACGTCCAAGGTAGACAAACAACATCCATCACACGGAACAAGATCCCACAACCCACTAGTGCCAAAAGGCTGCCTAAGTATGGTCCCCAATCAGAGACAACGAGCGACAGCTGCCTCTGATTGGGAACCACACAGGCCAACATAGATCTATACATCCTAGAATGTACAACATGGACAAACACAGCCAGGAAAATACACACCCTGACTCAACATACAAGCGTCCTCTGAGTCAGGGCGTGACAGAAATAGAAAATGTACACAATGTATGGCTTAATGGGTCGGACATTATACCGGGTACACCAAGATATGAACCATTTACAACTCAGTCAGATTTCACCTGTGGAGGCCCATGGTTATGGTGTTGAGATGCACCATCTGGGTTTATTAATAGTGTCCTATCTGGATCCCTGGCCTCTTGTCTGAGAGAAAACTGTGAGGTGTGAATACCAGTCATGCCTTTCCTCTAACAGCTCGTGAATTTATGATACAATTAACCCCCGCCTGGAGAAATGCCAGGCTCACTCACTTTACACTATTTCTCTGTGTCAGACTCTCACACACAAACACGAACAAACACACACACGCGCACATGCACTAATACACACACCAGTGCTTTCATCTCACTTGCACCACACTGATAAACACTCATCACTGATATAGAAGAACATCACTTACAGCACCAACACTTCTCTGTACACTGCTTTATTTACTCTCTCTCTCCCCCCCATCCCCCTCCCTTTATCTCTCTCTCACTTTCTCACCCAGTCAGTGTATCATTGTGGTTAAAAGGCCATGGACTATGGCAGATTAGTTTGAGCTCAGTGTACCGTGGGGCCAGAGAGACGGGATATGACTCCAGATGGGAGAGAGCTGGCACCATGAACTCCAACTCCAGCCCATATACCAAGTCAAATGACTCAAACATACACATGCATTTGTTATGGTGTATTACAGAGGTCCTGGTATTGACCTCAGGACTCCCCATATTCCTCTAACTAATCTGCTCCAGTCACATCAGCTCCAACCCTACCACACTACAAACAGACCTTGACCCTGTGACAGACAGTTATACCACTGCTAGCTGCTCGGAGCTGGTTCCATGTATCATGTCTTTGAGTCTCCAGGTCATAAATATGACAGGGAAATAAACCCTGCAGAACCCAGCTCACACTGCTGGGGCCGTCCTTTTCCCACAGTGCAGTATAAATAGCCCAGCATAGTGTAGGCTGGGCAGGGCCACTCAGGGAAGGATCCCACACACAACAGCACATTCCAGCCCACCTGGCCCTGACAGCACCCAGGTCACCTTTCAGGACATACGTCCCCATCCCACCTCCCCAAATAACCTCACACCTTCAAACCGCTCCCCCGCCGACCCTCTGCTTTCTCCACATCCCCCTCAGTAGGACCCCTTTGCTCTGAAGGCATCCAGGCCACCTCGTGCCTGCCTGGTCACTGGGTCCTCGGCTCACGCTCAATGACCTTCCAACCCTGACCACTTTGGAACGCCATGACATGGCACGTTGGCGCGCCCAGGGCCGTAACTAGGGTTTGAGTTTTAGTGAGGTCTGGAAAGAGGGGAGGGGGGGGGACGGGGGGATGGGGGTGGTTTGAAAGTTGACATTTTTTTAAAAGTTGAAGCTCATTAATTGCATTTCTACTCAATTAAAACACTTAAAAATGCTATTTGGAAAACAGCAAAACAAGCAAAAATGACCCTAGCCATTATCACCTTGGCTGCTGTAGGTTCATTCACTTCAGTCAATCTATAAAAAACACATAGCCTATTAGCTATACAATTGTAATATGAGAAATGGGGGGAAATATGAGAAATTATTCATACTGACGATGAAACAAAAACGTATGACATTTTTAGAACTGTATTGTTTGCATTTTAATGTAGGCCTATAGCGAAGATAGGCCATGTGGAGATGTTCATATTGAAACATATCTTATTTTTTAAAGTTCCTAACATGTTTGATAAGATTTGTACAGATTTTCTCAGGGGACCCCACATTGGGCCCCACGCCAAGTTTGGGAACTACTGTACAAACCTCTCTCTGCATGCTTCAACTTTCTCTCTATCTCCTCTGCTTCCTCCTTCATGCATTGCAGCCTGCCTCAGCCTCACCACTGAGTGCCACATCACTGTCTGTCTCAGTAGCCTACTCTACTCTCTGTAAAGCAAAGTTATTATAACAATTTAGTAGTTTATTTTTTGCACCTGCTGAGGTAATCTCAGTTTAACGTTCTTACTTCCTCCTTCTAGCTGGCTAAATTATGCTAGCCAGAGCCCTTCAACGTTACTGCAATAGTATTCTCTGAGCCACCTCACTGACATATCTATAAGTGACTATTTATTTACTAGTTGTGCACACATTCTCCGAGAGTCGGTTTTTGTTTGTTTGGGGGATGTCCATAGACACCGCAGGAGTCGCAGAACAGTTTTAAAATAGCCTTTCGCCCGGCATCTCGCCAACACCGGCCGCAGCGTCTCTAGACTGTTGCCTATTGCGCGAGCTGCGGTAGTTCGTTTTACGTCCGCGAGAGGGCGGAGTTAGCCGTTTGAGAAAGTGGTTAGTGTTTTGCTAAAAAGGCAAATCCAGGAGGCAAATCCGGGGGATGCAGGTGAACATAACGAACAAACCACTGTAATGATACTATTTGTTAGCAAAGATGCAGGCGCTCAGTCAGATCAAGCTTTGATCGACTCTGGGAGCAATGTTGACCCGTCATTTATTTTCTTTATTGTGTACAATCTATATTTTTTAATTGTATGTATTTTTTTCGAATTAGAAAAAATTACCGGGACCTCGGTGTCCCTGTAGGTTTAGTTACGGCATGGGCGCGCCAATGACAACACAAGCACAAGAAAACGCCTCACGCGCTTCCTTACCAACTTGTTGTGGTGTGGTTGTGAAGTAGCCTTAAGCATATTTGCATGTATGAACATCAAGTGCAATATGATATTGTGTGCTGCTGTAGAACTTGATGGGGTTTTGTAGGTCACTTACTGCATATCTCAGTCAGTGTGTGGAGACATTGTGGAGACCAAGGCCTAGTCACTTCTCTATAGCCATCATAACAAATATTTGAGGGAATCAGTGGATAGTTGTTATTAAAGGTCTGAACTTGTGACTTGACAAGACCAGAACTCAACAGTATTTATTGAACATTATTATCCAATGTGTATTGTCAGTATATGTATCAAGGTAAAGGAATACCACAATGTGTAAATAACATTTGATATGGGTTTCTGTCAAGTCAATCATGTACTGTAGTTGAATTATTAACATGTTTAATGATCTGGGTGTTCTCTATTTCCTGACATTAACATTGGCTCATTAACATAACCTCAAGTCACACCAAAATGATTAATGCAATGTGCTTCTTATTTTGGAAGCGCATTTCTGCTACTGTATCTCTTAATCTCTAGTATAGACTAGAAACACTAAAGATATTTTGATGGTATAACATGAAAACAGTTGCCTCCAATGCAGTGTCCATCCTTGAAATATCTGTTTGGTGACAGTAGGCAAAGCTTGTCTCCCATTTTCTTGGATCTTGTGTTACAGGAGGGGTCGCAGTTCCGGACCGACCCACTAGCTGTCATCCTCCGACAACCTTAGGCACCTCCTCACTCACAGTCTGGACTAATCAGTATCCTATTGGTGTCACCTGTGTCTACCTGTTCACCTGTGTATTTATGCCCTCACTTCCCTGTGTTACCTTGCTCAGTTTTCTCTGTTAGTTTCTGTCCAGCAGTACTACTCAGTGTCTGATCGGAGACCTATGTACAGGTACTTGAGAAGTGTTCTCCCTGTTTCGTTATTTGTTTCAGTTGTAGGTAGTATTTCGTATTTTGGCTGTCGGACGGTTTTTGGAGACTTATTTTCTCCGCCTTTCTTTTATCGTGATAAGTCCGTTATTTTGTATTCTTGCTTCAGGACCACCAGTAAATATCCTTGTTTCACCATCTCTGCCTACTGCCTACTGTTTATCCTGCACCGCACCTGGGTCACATCTCACACCAACCCTTACAATCTTGTAACCCATCTATTCCTCTGACTGACAGCCACTTTATATTGGGGTGTTGTGTGTGCATGCCTTTTGTTATACCTCAATATCTCAACATGCCCTAAGGTCCTGCCCAGTGCTGTGTCGTGCAGACATGTAGAGCTGTCTGTGGTTACATTTCCTACGGAAGTCTAAACGGGTCGGTGAGAAGGGGGAGATAATCTGCCCTAAATATACCCGTTGCTTCCTGTCACCCGGCTCCCCTTTCACTTGAAGGGGCATTAAGATGGGTGTTGCTTCTGGCAGGGTGTGGGTGTGGGTAACGTCGGGGGGGGGGATTAGTCCAGGAGTCCACTAGGGGCCATGTTTTATAGATGAGTGTGGTGAATTACATGTAAACAACTCCACCAACCATCAGTGACTTCATGGCTATATGTTTAACTCAGAGGAGGCTGGTGGTAGGAGCTATAGGAGGATGGGCTCATTGTAATGGCCGGAATGGAATAAATGGAACGGAGTCAAACATGTGGTTTCCATATGTTTAATACCGTTACATTAATTCCATTCCAGCCATATAGCTCCTCCCACCAGCCTCCTCTGGTATAACTATATATTCCTCTCACTTGCCAACTATGCCCCTACAGAAGGTTACTTCCTTCTAGAATGACAACCAGTGATTTGGTTTCCCACGGCTATGAAATCGGGGTGGGTGAGTACCAATGAGAGGGGTACCAATCCACGGGCAATCACTCTTCAGCCCTTTATCTGCCCCCTGACACCAATGTCCACCGCTATAAATCTATTGTCTGGCAGCTGGAGTCTTCCTGATAATCACTGGAGTGGTGTGAACCACACTGCTCCAATATTGGCAAACACACACATTGAATCTCCAGAACTATACACACACAGAACTATACAGAACAATTCAATATATGTTGGCCTACATCTTCCTCAATTGAACAGATCAATGTATCTTAGTTTGTATCCTTGTTTTGCCTCCCAAATCAGGAAATGGGTGCTACAGACTCAAATACATAATTTGTGACATTGCACTGTTCAATCAAAGACTCTGAAGTGAGTCGGGTAGTTTCCAGTTATATGTTCTTGGTTATTAAACATAATAATAATATGCCATTTAGCAGACACTTTTATCCAAAGCGACTTACAGTCATGCGTGCATACATTTTTGTGTATGGGTGGTCCCGGGGATCGAACCCACTACCTTGACGTTACAAGCACCGTGCTCTACCAGCTGAGCCACAGAGGACCACATATTTGAGTTGTTTGTGAAAACAGTCAGTAATGAGCATGTTCTAGCCAGACACCAATGCATCAAGAGAAGGAAGTACAGCAACCCATATTCTATAAATACATTCAATGTTCAGAGGAGTTGATGCTGAGGCATAATGCCATATGTTATATCCAAGCAGGGGTTTTCCAACTATATTATGATTTATTTATTTATTTAATTTCGCAATAGCGACGAGGAACTGCAGCAATCAGCTAGTTCTGCACATGGCTAAGCCAGGGGCCCACACCCTCATACACACTTCAGTAACCTACATCTGGAGTGATATCATTTGAATAACAGTACACTAGAAAGTGACCTACTGTAATGTTTCCTTCTACATTACTTTGGACAAACATGACCGCAGACTCCATTGTGAAATGTATATCATAGTGCCTGTACTTTTAGATATTGTCTCATTTTCAAGTAACTTATGGTCTTGCAATTTGGGATAAAGTGTCCTTTTACAGAGCCAACTCATGATGTATCGTAAAACTCTTTTGATATTTGTTGTATGAAATGTTTCTACAGCAGTGAATTTGTGTCCTGTCTGTTAAAAGAGAAGACAATGTGTTTCATGAAGGCAGATGGGAGAACTGAGAGAAAGAGAAAGTGATGGCAATGTAAGGAATAGAAAGCAAGCAAATTTACTTTTGTTGTTGTTGCTTTACCTAGCATTGACCCTGCTGCCATAAGGCTTGTCTTTACATTGATTACCTCCACAATAGAGTTAGGTGAAACCCCTGAGGAGATCAATTTGCTCCCCCTGGTCCCAGCTCTATCGTGAAGGGTGAATAGGTACAGCGGGAAGTCCCAACAGCAGGGGTCCTGCAATGTTTCTTTAACAGGGTGTGAAGGCAAACACATCACTGGGATGAGCTCTTTGTTTAGGTCATGAGCCTGTTATTTACACCTGGATTAGAATGATATGACCACCTCAACCTGCAATAATTGTTGTTATTATCTGTGGATATAGTAATCGATAATTACGTTTGTTGTTATATTGGAGGTTGAATGATACCAATAAAGTGATGCTCTTTTGCTCAAACCGCATGATGGAAGTAGGATTTTGAAGAGATCACAAACCTGTTTCTAATATTGAACTATGTCAAGGCCTACAATAACTCTAATGTATGGCATATCACCCACTATTTTACTGTAGACTACCAGATTGCTCTGTGACTGCTCTGTGACTGCTCTACCAGATTGCTCAGTAACAAATTTGTATTTATGTAGTTTTTTTACTAATCTGTTGAAAGTAATTTTGTTTATCAAAACAACATTGACAGTAAATACTATGGTATAGTTATTGAAGTGAATATTCTGTCACAAATACCAGTAAACCTGCCGATGAGGGCAACCTATAGCTGCACAATAATGGTGCGTAAGTAAAGAGTGGGAGTTAAAAGGCAGAACGGAAAATCGTCAACATGTATGGGGAGAAAAATACAAAATAAATAAATCAACGGGTTAGATTGGAGTCATACGAAGCTTTGAGAAGTTGAAAACGAGTGAAAATTCCTCCGCCGCCGCGACAGAGAAAAATAAAAGTTAAATTCGAAAGGTGAATTTCTAAAACAATTCCACAATTAAAAACACTTAAATATCTCAGTAATCCGGTTGTAATGCAATGTTTGTTGGGTGAGTGTCAAGTGTATATTAAAATGTGACGACACTCAAACAGATAGGCCTACTCCTCAGATAGATCCTCCTCTGTAACTTCTGCGGAGGAATATATTTTTCTTTGAGTGACTTCAGGAGTGACGGGGTGAGGGGATAGTAGTGAAGAAACTTTCAACAGGGTGGTGTTGTCTTTTATAGAAAAATAGAAACAAAAACGAATATTTTAAAGTTAAAACAGACGCGGAAGAAATAAGGTGAACGGGTGTTTTATGATTTTAACTCAGTAACAGTATTGTTCTTGGCGACAGACTTTTGAGTTCATTTCACTTAACCAGAGACGGAGCTCAGCCTCGCGCTGGCGACTCTATGTGGATTTTACAGAAAACATGGGCCAATTACCCGGTTTTGCTTCGGGCAAAGTATTGGTTTTCTTCGTCTGCTGCATTCGGCTTTCTTTGGGTAAGATACTGCAAAAAACATTTTGTGTGTACCTTTTTATGACCTAAATCGTATTCTCTCGCTAGTTGCTTAGCATCTCTGCACACATGTCTGCATAACAACGAGGATGTGATTTTGACTTATTGATTCGCAAGGTGATTGGGCTAAGTTTGATACAAAGTAACACATTTCGATACTTTGAAACTTTGTCACGTGCTGCTATACATCAGTTTAATAACTTTGTAACAAGAAGCCAGAAAGAACGTTGAACTTGTTACATGGCCTTAGCAGCTCGAGACAAGGTGAAGAATGGGAAAAAGTTACAACACAGCTACTGTTTTCTTTAGCAGTTTATTATTCAGGGTACATTGCATAGGCCTGTTTATATTTTAAATATGTTATATAGTGCACACAATATCACGTAAGATTGATTGATGGTGTTTAATTATAAATTATATTTAGTTGGCGCAATTGAGCTATATTGACTTTATTCTCGAGGGCTCGCACCGCTGCCCAGATGTTAGCTAAGCAGCGCGCTCGCCCATTATAGCTAGGGCTACGAGTGAAAGGAATTCAAAATGGTGTTAGCTGTGAAACTCGGAATTAAAACGTACAAATAAATCTCTGCTTTGTCATTTAATTGAATTTGATGGAGTGTATATTTGAAATGTCCATATGGTATTTTTGTATGTTTTGTCCGTGTGTGTTTAATGCTTATTGCTGATTGGCTCAAACAATAACACGCATAATTGTCACATATTGACGATAATCACAACAATCATAGTGAAAACAATACCATTGTTATTACAATCATTGAAATCATCACACTATGAATTTATCAGTATAAACCAATGATATCAATACAGAAATTGTTATTCTTAGGGACAGATCGAAATTTACTGGGGGGTCCAAAATAGGGGAGGGTTGTCAAACTTTTTTTTTTGGTTTGGGGAGGGTACTGCGTTTTTTCCCTGGTTTACATTCTCTCTTCTGCTCGTATTTTCCCTATAAACAATGGCTTTAGTTATTTTTGATATTACCCTAATAAAGTTGAGAAACGTTTGTGAAGGTTTGCTATTGTGTGGCTATTACTATCTCTCTGGGGTTAGGCCTATGCTTCTCTTCCTTTATATATACAGTACCAGTCAAAAGTTTGGACACACCTACTCATTCCAGGGTTTTTCTTTATTTTTTACTATTTTCTACATTGTAGATTAATAGTGAAAACATCAAAACTATGAAATAACACATATGGAATCATGTAGTAACCAAAAAAGTGTTAAACAAATCAAAATATATTTGAGATTCTTCAAAGTAGCAAACCTTTGCCTTGATGACAGCTTTGCACACTCTTGGCATTCTCTCAACCAGCTTCATGAGGTAGCCACCTGGAATGCATTTCAATTAACTTACTTTACTTTTACTTTGGTCATTTAGCAGACGCTCTTATCCAGAGCGACTTACAGTTAGTGCATACATTATTTTATATTTATCATACTGGCCCCCCATGGGAATCAAACCCACAACCCTGGCATTGCAAACGCCATGCTCTACCAACTGAGCTACATCCCTGCCGGCCATTCCCTCCCCTACCCTGGACGACGCTGGGCCAATTGTGCGCCGGGTCTCCCGGTCGCGGCCGGCTATGACAGAGCCTGGATTCGAACCAGGATCTCTAGTGGCACAGCTAGCACTGCGATGCAGTGCCTTAGACCACTGCGCCACTCAGGAGTAAAATTAACAGGTGTGCCTTGTTAAAAGTTAATTTGTGAAATGTCTTTCCTTCTTAATGTGTTTGAGCCAATCAGTTGTGTTGTGACAAGGTAGGGTTGGCATACAGAAGATAGCCCTGATAGCTGTTCTTGCCATAATATGGACTTGGTCTTTTACCGAATAGGGCCATCTTCTGTATACCAACCCTACCTTGTCACAACACAACTGATTGGCTGGTACTGTGTATATATCATACAGTGGGAGTGCCCTGATACATTTAGTGCGTAAATCTCTGACAGCTGAACTGTGAGGTGGACAATTTATTATTTTAGGAAAGTAGCCTAAAAACCCCAAAATATAAATAGCTGTTCAGGAGTCGTATGGCTTGGGGGTAGAAGCTGTTAAGAAGCCTTTTGGACCTAGACTTGGCACTCCTGTACCGCTTGCCGTGCGGTAGCAGAGAGAACAGTCTGTGACTTGGGTGGCTGGAGTCTGACAATTTTTAGGGCCTTCCTCTGACACCGCCTGGTGTAGAAGACCTGGATGGCAGGAAGCTTGGCCCCAGTGATGTACTGGGCCGTACACACTACCCTCTGTAGTGCCTTGTGGTCGGAGGCCGAGCAGTTGCCATACCAGGCAGTGATGCAACCAATCAGGATGCTCTCGATGGTGCAGCTGTAGAGCTTTTTGAGGATCTGAGGACCCATGCCAAATCTTTTCAGTCTCCTGAGGGGGAATAGGCTTTGTCGTGCCCCCTTCATGACTGCCTTGGTGTGTTTGGACCATGATAGATTGTAGGTGATGTGGACACCAAGGAACTTAAAGCTCTCTACCTCCTCCACTACAGCCCCGTCGATGAGAATGGGGGCGTGCTCGGTCCTCTTCTTTTTCCTGTAGTCCACAATCATCTCCTTTGTCTTGATCACGTTGAGGGAGAGGTTGTTATCCAGGCACCACACGGCCAGGTGTCTGACCTCCTCCCTATAGTCTGTCTCATCGTTGTCGGTGATCAGGCCTACCACTGTTGTGTTGTCGGCAAACTTAATGATGGTGTTGGAGTCGTGCCTGGCCATGCAGTTATGGGTGAACAGGGAGTAGAGGAGGGGACTGAGCACACACCCCTGAGGGGCCCCCATGTTGAGGATCAGCGTGGCAGATGTGTTGTTACCTACCCTGTCACCAATTAGATGGAAACCTAGCTATACACACCCTAAAGACTCTGGCAAGTGCGCTAGTCCAGCCCCAAACATCTAAAGAATAAGCTACCAGCCAAACAAGCTTGTAAGAATTGTACTTAAACTCCCCCCTCATACTCATCGGGAGATTTAGCATTTTTTCATCTCTATCTCTGTAATATGTCTGTATCTATGTAATTGTATTTATGTAAAAAATAGGGACCACAATGGAAATAAGTCCCCAACTTTATTGTGTGATCCCGGTCACTTCTTTGTATATATGTATTTTTTTACTGAAAAATCAAATCAATCAATCCAAACGGTGCAGCGGCCAATTGATGAATGAAAAGAGACATCTGTTACAAAACAACAAAAAGTTAAATGACATTCGAAGATAGTCAAATCAAGCCTTCGATACTGGGTAAGCCTACAAGGTAGGGAAGGATATATTTTCTGTTTGTCGAGATTGACAGTCTAGTTATTGTGGTGATGAAAATGCAAACCAGGGGGAGGGTGTTCAATTTATTTTACAGTACAAGGGGAGGGTCATGTGAAAATATTTTTATTGTTGGGGAGGGGGGTGCATTTTTTTAGGACACCTTGAGTTGTACTAGCATTTTGCATGGACTCTCACGATTTACAAAAGAGGAATCACACAAAAGAACACAAGACAATGCAAAACTGCTGCATGTAGGAGAAGAAGTGGGTGGAATGTTGCTGTTGGTGTTTCACATTCCTCCCTCTTTCTTTCTCTCTTTCCCTCATGCTTTCTCTCTCCCTCCCTCTTTACTCACTCACTCTCACAGTGCAGCACTCGGCTGTAGCCTCCCTATTCTGTCAAGCAGATGATGCTGTCTTCTGTTGTGCTGTATTAAGTATCATCCCTTCTGCTTATTTTTGTGGCACACAACCTAGTGCTTGCTCCTAGTGATGGCTGCATGTATTTACTCAGTCCAGACGGCATGTGTGTGCACTGAAAAAGCCCAGTGATTGTGCCTGTAACTGCATTGCTTGTTCTGCAGTCTGACCCATGCTGGAGCGTGGTGTGAAATGTAATTTATCTGTGACATGCTGCGCCCTCCGCATGGAACACAAACATCTGTTTATTGACCTGCCCACAGTTCTGCATTACTGAGCAGCTGGTGGCTGAGCGCCTTCTCTTTCCACTGCCAGTGGTGGGCACCGTGTCGGAGCATCAATCCGTCCCAGCTCTGAGTCTGCCTCTACAGACAATTGTAATATTGTTCTATGTTTGTTGCTCCTTCCTCTCAAACCTTTCTCCTCCCTAAGCTATAATGCTCATATTAGAATAAACACCACATGTGTTTTTGCCCTGTTCTTTTGGTTGGGCTAGTAGTAAAAAAGCATCAAGTGGCATAACAGCAAAAAAGAACAGAGCTGTGTCACGAGGTCAACGGGCTAGAGGCTATGGTGCTCCAGATGTGTTTTTAGTCAAGTGGAGAGGGTGCGATCCGATGCAAGGGGGTCTTGGTGTGGTTAACTGCCAAACTGAGCCTGAAGTGGTATCAGTGTTAGATGAGTGAAATAGCAGAGGAGGTGAGAGCAGAATGGAGTAAGAGAGGGGGGGATTACAGAGTGTTGTCTGCATTGTTGAGCAGGTTAGCAAATTAACAGGGAATTAAGATGTCCTGCATTCCTGCCCTAGCAGAACCCAGTAATCCTGGAGTCACCAGGGCAGAGAGCTAGTGCCCATGTACAGGGCTCTACTCTACACCCCAGCACTGCAGTGTGAAGGCCACTCCACCAACAGAGCATAGCCCTCTGTGTACACAGCTTTAGATCAGGGGTGCTAACTAATTGAAACAGCAAGGTTATCATTGGGATTTAATTGTTGCTCTTGGCACTCTACATGTTTAAAAGTCGCCTCCCTCGCTTTATGTGACCTAGTCCTAGTACAAACCTAGCTTGATGTTGATGCTGCTGTTTGTGTGGGCCACAGATGTAAGTAACCCTCGGACAAAGTTGTTTAGCTTAGTTTCTCTGCATGCTGAGCCAGGGTATTTTATTGTAGGCTCCCATGGCAACTGTTTGGCCCCTGGATATGGGCTATAGCAGTGTTTCCCAACTCCAATCCTTGAGTACCCCCAACAGCACACATTTTTGTTGTAGTCCCGGACAAACTCACCTGATTCAACTTAGAGGGCTTGATGATTAGTTGACAAGTTGAATCAGGTGTGCTTATCCGGAGCTACAACAAAAATGTGTACTGTCGGGGGTACTCGAGGACTGGAGTTAGGAAACACTGGGCTATAGCAACTCCAGGAAACTGGGTTACTTCCTCAGTCAGTGCGAACAACTTCCTGTCCTCTCCAATATGGGACTGGTGCCAGTGCTCGGGGACGCCCATGTGTGTGCACCCTTTGTCAGTGTTTCATAATTACTTCCCCATCTCACTCCTCAGCCATTAGTTCAAATCCCCTTCGTCAATCATTCCCTCTCCGCAATGGGACCCAACTAACAGAGCCTCCCCTCCCCAGGGTTTTGTAGGGGTTTCAGTAACAAAGCAGTGGTGAGCATTGAGGGAGGAACCAACGTGTGCCAGCCAGCTGCACAGCAACATGCCAAGGCCCCTGGCCCTGACTAGACATACTGTATGTCTTTGATCTGTGCCCTTTTTTCAATTCCCAGTTGTTCCAAAATATTGTGATTTATCCTTATTGGAGCTTCTGAAATTGACATGGAACTTTGGTTAATATTGAACTTCTGAAATGGACAGAGAACTCTGGTTGTCAAATGTCTTACAGTGCACAGACCAATGCAGGCACATGCACACACGCACAGATAGAGAGAAAGGAAGAGGGAGTGTGAGGACGAGAGAGCGAGCGATATTCCCTTCCATTTCTACTCATGTGGTCATTTCATTGTCCAGCGCACACAGTCTCTGACCGCAGTCACACATGCTCCTGCTCGCACCACTGCACGTGTGGTGGAGGAATCATTACTGGCTGTCTGTGTGTGTGTGTATTGTAACAATACCAGAATTTTGACTTCGATACTGATACCAGGTTTAGTATCACAATACTCTATACCAGGGATCTTCAATTCTGGTCCTGGAGGGCCGAAACACCTCTGTTTTTCATCCTCTCCTTCTAATCAGGGGCTAATTCAGACCTGGGACACCAGGTGAGTGCAATTAACTACCAGGTAGAAATAAAAAACAGAAGTGTTTCGG
This sequence comes from Coregonus clupeaformis, assembly GCF_020615455.1. NCBI lineage: Eukaryota > Metazoa > Chordata > Actinopteri > Salmoniformes > Salmonidae > Coregonus > Coregonus clupeaformis. The sequence continues at coordinate 44,192,664 of NC_059211.1, read as the reverse complement.
CCCTCCAGGACCGGAATTGAAGAACCCTGCTCTATACCATCACGATACGCAATACCAAAACACTATACCACGGCTAAAAAATAAGGCATATTAGCCAAAGTCACAGAATGTGACTTGATCCAGACAGATAAACTCAGCTACTGCTCTGTTCAATCGTTGGGCATCTTTTGAATATCATTACATTAAAAACATTTATACGTCAACTTTTTTCAGAGACATTAATCAATCATACAATCAATTTGAATTTGTTTTTACCAATCTACCTAACAACATAATGGTTATCATTTATTTGAATTACATTTACATTATTTAGCAGACGCTCTTATCCAGAGCGACTTACAGGAGCAATTAGGGTTAAGTGCCTTGCTCAAGGGCAGATCGACAGATTTTTCACCTAGTCGGCTCGGGGATTAGAACCAGCGACTTTTCGGTTACTGGCACAACGCTCTTAACCACTAAGCTACCTGTCGCCTAGACCTATTCACAGTACAGGTGAATGCATATTCAATAGCAGTGTGTGCATGCATTGAGTTATTGATCTGGTTTTGGCTGATTTCATGGGTCTACTGATCAACAACATTGTACTGATCAACAACATTTGCATAGAAGTAGTTTCTCTTGTAAAAATGTGCGCTGTCTCTTTAACCAGTAATGACGTCATTCACGAGGCAATGGGGGGCGGCCTGTCAGAGCACAGTCAGTTCGCTGAGGCAATAGGAAATCTTTGGGAGAGACTGAATAAGTGAATTAATCAAGTTTTGGGTGGCAATCAGTTCCTGGAGAGAGAGGCAGTCTGGGGACTGGGCTGTATAGACGCCTGCCCCTGTCGCCACTCCGCTCAGCCTCTGCTTCACATTAGCTCCTCACAGCTTCACACTCACATCAGCAGGGATCACAGGCTGCTCCCACCCAGACACTGTAAATCTCATCCGTTCTGCCTTTCTTCTCCTTTCCCGTCACGCCATCTCTTTTTCCCTCTTCATCTCTCGTTCACTCCAGCCATCCATCAGTCAGTAGTAATGTTGAGGAAACTAGATGGAGGAGGTGAGGAAAATGAATAAAAATATAGCTCTAGTAGTATGAGAGGGAAGGAGGAAGTGTATGTTTTAGTCATCTATGTGTTAAATACCCTTTGTGTTCCCCCCGTCCTTTCCAACCGACCCCAGTTTTCCTTAGCCGCCTGGTTCTTATCATGTCTACAATGTCAGGAAATTCCCCTAAACCACATTTCACTAATATAATAGGAGGGCCTCCATTAGGGGAGAAGAAAGAATGTCAGTTCTAGTTACAATAGGCTGGTAAAAGTTATGTCAGCGGGGTGTGTGGTCGTGTGGTGGTACTGTTTGTTGTGTCTGTGTGAGCGGAGTGGGGCCCAGCTGCAGTGGGGAGGATCCTCTCCTCCCTCTCCTCTCCTCCCTCTCCCAGAGTCAAAGCCCGGGCCGGTGGCCTGCTTCTAGGGCTCTCCCTGACAAAAAATTATCTTGGTTGACCGAAAGTCGTCGTTTTTTTCGACCAATCGATTGGTTGACATTTTTAAATGTGTATTTTTCCATATATAGACACACCCTATGTGTTTTAATAAAATTAACTATATGCATTGAGCTTGTCTGATGCTTTAAGTTTACGGTTTGATGAAATAAGACAAATGCCTCAAGAGGGTGCCAGAGATCTAGATAACCAGAAGGAAAAAAAACGTTACCTGACCAAACTGTTCTCCTCGTGCTGGCTTTCGCAGATTCTGCCATTACTCTCCTGAAGTTGCCGGTAATAGGCTACTCGAGGAGTCTGCAACCTTTCTCATGTGGAATGGCAATTCATCTTACCATTTCTACCGATCTTCTTGCCAGTTATGGTTTTCATATGCACATTTTCATGAAAAACAGTTTCATTTAATTTATAATAACGTCTTCATGTCTCAAAATAATTGTCATGTGGTTAATCAAAATTCTATCCAAATCTAAATGAAAATGATACAAACCTAAAAAGTAACTTTTATTGCCAGCTATGTAAAAATAGCCTAAATAAAGCCAACAAATAAAAACATTGCAGCCTGCAGGTAGAAAATATCCTGATTTTAAAAATAAATATCCTATGAATCACATTGGCTACACATGGCCTGTCTACAACAAACTTGAAACATTGTATCAACTATTAACTTGGGTCTGGCCCAAAGCTTGTACTAGAGAACTTGCAACATTGTATAACATATTCTGGGACTTCGAGAGTTTCCTGTGCCAGTGAGCTCGGGACAGATTTGCGCAAGGGATAAGAAGCAGTGCTTGACTTGGGCAGGTGCTCACCGGAGCGGAGTACCGGCACCTCAAATGTTCTACTGCTTGAGCTCCTGTTCCTCTTATAGAATATTAGCTCAAAAGTATTGTTGAGCTCCTGCACCTAAATATAAACAGTACCAGCACCCAAAATGAGTACTGGAACCTATTTCAGTCCAAGTCAAGCACTGATAAGAAGTAATCAGGTAGGCCTATTTTATGAAGTTCCCACTGGATCAGAGCATTACATTTTTCCCTTTCACGCTGAGTGGTTATCGAAAGGGAGAGAGCTGGAAAGATTTTTCAAATACATTGAGGAAAAAACTATTGTCGTTCTCAATGGATGTAAAAACAGACTTCGTTTGCTGTTTGAGGTGAAGAAAACATTACTTTGAGAAGCTCCACAGGTCATTAGTGGTGGTGCATTAAGCCAATCAGAAATACTATCAGATCCCCAAATGGGCACATTTATATACCTACATTTGCGCGCAGGCCAGGTAGTCTATAGGCCTACTTCTATGCGTGCGCGTCCTAACTCAACATTGACAAGAGGGCTCCAAACAAAAGACTGACTAAATTGACAACTCATAAATGGAATGAAATAAACCAAAACTTGTTTCTCACAAGTGTAGCATAGGTTGTGCACTCTGCAAACAATGTGTCCACTCCGACAATGATAACGGGAAGACTGAAATAATAATACTGAATGCATTAACAGAAATTACCATAACCAAAGTAACAAACATTGTAGATTATAATGATAGGAATTCATGGTAAATGTACTACTTGTGATATATATATATAATGGGGAATTGATATACACTAACAATCAAATGCAAACAATTCATACAATGAAGTTAAGAAACAATGAATGTGCACAAATTGGGGGGAGAGAGCACATTCTGGACTGAAGTGCATTGTGCATCTGGGCACATGGTCAATTCGACGTCTGCATTGGCCATGCAGCATTTATGGTTATAAGGCCTCAGCAGAAGTCAGGGCATTCATACTTCTTGCACTTCACGGAGTAGTGCAGAGCTGTTGTCAAGGAGGTGACTTTGTGTTTTCTACAGGATGTACCACCTACCCTCAACCGATCATGTCAATGCGGAGCTATACAGAGCCCTCTGCATTGTTACAAAATTTGGGAGGAGCATGGCGATGCGGTACGGAGCTTGATTTGGCCTCTGCAGGCTCCGCAATTGCGTCACACCCTCCATATGGAGCCTCCGACCACATTAATGGATCAAGCATAAATTGGCTTTTAGTCTACGCCTCAGCAATATATTGGTTCACTGAGATGGGCACAAATATATACTGCTGGACTAAAACAATCTCGGTCGACCGACAGCCTAACGACCAAACAATCGACCAGTCGACTAATTGGGGTCAGACCTACCTGCTTCAGAATGGAAATGAAGTAATTAGTGGCAGCCCATCCCAAATCCCGTGAGATCATTGCACCTGCAGTGTTTCCCCTAGGATTTTCAGCAGTGGTGGCAAAGTTAGCTTGGTATAGTGGGCATGGCCAATTGCGCAGTCTCCAACCGAATTGTTTTGAGACTGGCCTCTTGGCCACAGAGAGACAAAGAGCTAATTTCCTGAAATTCTACACTTTTTGCTATGGGTAGAGAGAAAATTATACAGTTTTAAAGCTATGTTTCCTGCAATTCTACACATTTCACCATGGCTTATGCCGTGTTCTTATGCTATCTGAGTGACTCAAACATTATAACAAAATCAATGGGGGACCCATGCCATGACATTTTTAGAATTTTAGATTATCCCTGACTGTAGTTTTTATTTTGTGATTGTTAGTTCTCAAAGACCTTATTTAAAAATTATATTTTCTACATTTTCTTCTGCTTTTAGTCGTTTTAAGTTTACACTGAAAACGTTTTACCAACCACTGCTAAATGAATATAGGGGAAACACTGGCCTGGCATTTGGACAGCATGTATGCAGAGCTTTTCAAACCAGTCAGGGGAAAGAGCACTGCTGCTTACTCGGTCACTCTCGCCTTCCCAACTTTCTCTGTTGCTCTTTTTAGCGCTCTTTCTTGTCGCTATACTTTGCTATTTCTTCTGTCCTCCTACTCAGTTCCCCATTGTCCGCTGTTTTTCTCTTGTCTTTTTGCTTTCTGTTTCTTTACCCCTTTATTTTCTACTTCCTGCTTTCTGTCGATTTTTCTCCTTCGTGTCTAAAAGGTTATGAATTTTGGATCAACGTGGTAGCTGGCTTGAGCAGTTTTTACTGAAGTATTTCCTATTAATGAGCCAATGTCTGTAGAGAGAGTGGAGCCCCAGACACGAATTTCACTGTTCAATCATGTCCATATTTTTGGCCCCTCTTTTATAACCACAATGACCACAAATGAGACGGCACAGGAAAAGTATGTCTGTGGCCGTAGGGCTTCCAAGTGTATTTCTGTCACAAGAAGGCTAATAGGCCTAGCATATCATTTTGTAAATGTTTTGATATGCATTTTCTTGCAAATATCCCATTGATAATAGCTTATTTATGCCTATCTGCGGTTAATGCACATGTACACTAAGTTATCACAAGTTAGGATCAGCCTTGAATCATCATTCACATGGGGACAAAAGTGAAGGATCCAGACAGAGAGTGACCTCAGTGTGATCTGTGATGTCTTCCTGTCTAGTTGCATGAATAATAGGGGTATTATTTTCATGGTCAGTTATCATGCAAAGTCACACATGATATCACAGCATAGTTGTATGCAGTACAGCAGTATCTGGTCTGATATGTCAGCTGACATTCACTGGCCTCATGAGATGAGTGTGTGTTTTTGCCTCAGGTGTTCCAGGCTCATTCAGTTGCTCTAAATGGTAGGGGTAATTTCCATGTAAAAGGACTAGGGCTATCAAACAATGAAAATACTTAATTGAGTTAATGGCATTAGTTAATCGTGATTAAGCGCAATTTTTGAATTTGGGCCCTAAATAAACAATTTTCCATTTAAAAAGCAGTGCATTGAGTTATAGGCATACTACACTGAACAAAAATATAAACGTAACATGCAACAAGGTCGGGGCGTGGATCAGAAAACCAGTCAGTATATGGTGTGACCACCATTTGCCTCATGCAGCGCGACACATCTCCTTCGCATAGAGTTGATCAGGCTGTTGATTGTGGCCTGTGGAATGGTGTCCCACTCCTCTTCAATGACTGTGTGAAGTTGCTGGATATTGGCGGGAACTGGAACACACTGTCGTACACATCAATCCAGAGCATCCCAAACATGCTCAATTGGTAACGTCTGGTGAGTATGCAAGCCATGGAAGAACTGTGACATTTTCAGCTTCCAGGAATTGTTTACAGATCCTTGCGACACAGGGCTGTGCATTATCATGCTGAAACATGAGGTGATGGCGGCAGATGAATGGCACGACAATGGGCCTCCGGATCTCATCATGGTATCTCTGTGCATTCAAATTGCCATTGATAAAATACAATTGTGTTCGTTGTCCGTAGCTTATGCCTGCCCATACCATAATCCCACCACCACCATGGGGCACTTTGTTCACAGCGTTGACATAGGGCAAACCACTCGCCCACACGACGTCATACACGCTGTCTGCCATCTGCCCGGTACAGTTGAAACGGGTTACGACGCCGAACTGCAGTCAGGTCAAGACCCTGGTAAGGACGACGAGCACGCAGATGATCTTCCCTGAGACGGTTTCTGACAGATTGTGCAGAAACTATTCCGTTGTGCTAACCCACAGTTTCATCAGCTGTCCGGGTGGCTGGTCTCAGACGATCCCGCTGGTGAAGAAGCCGGATGTGGAGGTCCTGGGCTGGCGTGGTTAAACGTGGTCTGCGGTTGTGAGGCCGGTTGGATGTACTGCCAAATTCTCTAAAACAACATTGGAGGCAGCTTATGGTAAATAAATTAACATTAAATTATCTGGCTACAGCTCTGGTGGACATTCCTGCAGTCAGCAGGCCAATTGCACGCCAATTGCACCTGTGTAATGATTATGCTGTTTAATCAGCTTCTTTCTATGCCACACCTGTCAGACAGGGGTGGATTGTCTTGGCAAAGGAGAAATGCTCACTAACAGGGATGTAAACAAATTTGGAATGTAAACAAATTTGTGCAAAATAAGCTTTTTGTGCATATGGAACATTTCTGGGATCATACTTTGATGACCAACACTTTACATGGGACCAACACTTTTTGTTCAGTATATGTTTTGATTGTAAGGGAAAGAAACACAAAATAAACTATTAGAATGTTTTTTATGGCATTTTCACCTTAAACAACACAAAAGTCACTGTAACATGTACAGCTTTTAACAGGTCTGAGTTCATGTAAAATATAACACAGCTATTAGATCTAGCCTAGGCTACTTATCCATGTTCTTCAACATTAACTAGTCACAAGCTGCTACTACTGGAATTGGGATCACTTGCTTAAATCTTTTGATCTGAGAACTACAACAAAAACAGTAGCTAAATGGAATTGATTTCCTGTTATGATTTTTAAATCATTGTGGGAAGTTAGTTGCATCAAGAGGCATTCAGCCATGGCATTGTAAACGTGCTTTTGGTTAGCTAGCTAGCTAATGTTAGCATAAAGAGCTATCTACTTCTGGACAAATGAAGTTTTTGCTTTTATCTAAAGAAACCCATGGGAATGTGTTTATGGTTGAACTTTCTGTAAGTTTTCCTTCCAAATTGTCACTAAAGCTGCGCTTTGCACCACAATAAAGACAGACGGCGCAACTGAGACTGACTGCACACTGACTGCACATGGCACAGAGCGTGTTGTGTGTTGCGCTTAAAGGTCAGAGCGAAAACGCTTGTGCTTAAAAAAAGGGAAGAAATTGCAACGCGATTATGGGTTTCAAAAATATGAACCGCATTAAAAATGTCACATGTTATTAATGTGTTAACTTTAAAATGGGTTTCAAATGAAACCAAAGTTTTTATTTATTTTTTATGAAGGGATATATACATTTTTCAACCATTTCTGATCAAAGAGATGGAAAAGGGATCTTAGAAAACATCTACCAGAAAAAGTCTTAAATGGTATTAGAGAAATACATCAAAACACAATAATGTTGAAGTAAAGACCCCTGCTAACTAATATCAACACTTTTTTATAATTCGTTTTGAATACAATTTTCTGCCTTCTGTAAGTTTAAGAAACATTGCCTTGTGCCTTGAAATTCTGTTACCAAAAACCCACATATCTTTTAAGCATGAAACACACTGAGAATCTCACTACTGATAGAACTTATCACAGTGGGATAATTATCTTGCTAGAACAAAAGCGGTACCTGCTGTGTGCCGTCCTGGTCGCGATGAACCTACCGTTTCTACTTGTAGAATCGCAAAGCTCGTCAGTGGCCAACAACTTGAGTTTGAGCCAATCAGAGAGAGCACGAACCCACACATGGGGGACCCAACAAAAAAGAGTGCATTTTCTCCGTACATCCACAGATGAGTCAGTCACACTTCATATTCAATGAAGGCTATGGGATGGTAGCTAGCCAAGTGCACAGACGCAATGCACACAACACTAAATACTTCCTCCAAGCTAGCTAACCACTGTAGCTAGTATTGACATTATAATTCAATCACAATGAATTAGTTTCCATTAAACAGCTGCCGAGTTAGTTAGTGCAGTGTCCTTAGCTAACTAAACATTTAGCTAAGGGCTGGCACTGGCAGTATGGGATTTGTGAAGAGTGAATAAAATGGTTTATTCGTGATCTTGCTGGGTAGTTATCTAGCTGTGGCCATCTGGCTAGTATCAAAAAGGGTGTTCTACAAAATAGCAACATTAGTGCAGCTAGCTTGGAATCTACACCATAAGCAACACAGACATGCATTGCCAAACAACGCTACTGCCACTTTCTGGTTTGGAGTATTTTAACAAGGCTGAATGGCTGACGACTTCCAAGGTCTTTGCTGTGTGAACACAAAAGAGATTGACTGCCAACACTGTTCAGAGGTGCTAAGTACTGTCGGCAGGCAAACATTTGACAATCCTACCGGTGTGTGTGAGCTTTAAGATATTTTCAGATTTCTCTCCCTCATGAGAAGGGAGGATAATGAAAGTTCACAGAAGTAACAAGTAAAGGTAGACCTATCAACTATAGTGTTTTTACTGATATACATTTTGTTTATGATTTATTAATTGATTAAAACTGAATTTCCCCCAAAATCTGTAACGGAATTTCTGCAATTGAATTGGCTACCATGGGAAATCATAGTAGTCACAAACCACAGTTGGGTTCACAAGTTTGGACAGCACAGTACAACACAGTAGAGTACAGTACAGTAAATGAATGTATATTTCAGTACAGCACAGTAGAGTACAGAAAAGTAAAGTATAGTTCTGTAGAGTTCAGTATAGCTTTACTGTACTGAGCTATACTGTACTGAACTCTACTGTTCTGTGGTGTACTGAAATATATATATTTTTTACTGTACTGTACTCTACTGTGTTGTCCAAACCTGTGAACCCAACTGTGGTTTGTGACTACTATGATTTCCCATGGTAGCCAATTCAATTGCAGAAAGTCCGTTACAGAACTCTACTGTGCTGTACTTTGATGTCCAAACTTGTGAAACATGATTGGTTCAGATTTGGTCCGGACCAACCAAATTTGGTCTTGCTTTGGGGCAGAGCTCATTAAAATAATAGCCAGTGTGTAGAATAATACCCAAATATGCAAAGAATATATCACATATCTATATACCTTTTGTGTACCTGTTCAGGATACATCACCGTGAAGAGAATAACATTCATATCCATAATTATAATCCATAATATATATTTTTTCAAATTCAATTTGTCATGTCATAGCTGACACCCCATTCTTTCTGCAGACATCATTGAATATCAATTCGGAGCAGATATTTAAGATTTTTTTTGAAAATGTGGACACAAAGAACGGAGGGAGATTTTACCGAAATTCTGTTATCAAACTTTGCATCTGCACATTTCTTCCAGTAAATGTGTTTATGTAAAATGTTTGTGTAAATTGTTAAAAGTAGTCCTTGTGCATAGAGTTTGTTTTTTAAACTTTGAAATCAGTGTTTTTTGTTTGGCATACATTTTAAGTGCAATTCAATTTTTGTGTATTTGTGAATTACCCTAGTGTGGTTGTGTTTATCACAGTTGTTCATATTAACTAATAACCACTATGATGGACTGAGTTTCTATCTATTGATTCTTGGACCTCAGTCTGATTTCCTTCTTTGTCCTCCAACCATCACTCAGTTGTTCAAAATGTTTTTGACAAAGAACTCTGCTTGTCCTTTAAAGTGGTAGTAGCTCTGGATTTGTATGTCATGTCATGTAATTGCTTTCAGAATGGTATGCATACAATATGTGACAGTCTTGTCACAGGAACTAGTGTTAACGCTGAGCACACTTCCTGTGCAGTGTTGACGGTCCTGTCACACGAGGGTTGGCGTTGCTGTGAAGTCGTCTGACCTGCCCTCTGTCTTCCTGGAAAGAGCACCCTTCTCTTTTTTCGGCAGTGACTCGTCCACTGGTTGATCATGGCAGTGAACCCCAGGCAAAGACTTAGACCACATTAAATTAGGCATCAATGAAAAAGGCTTTTTTAACGTTGTCTTTCTAGCAGCAAAAGATTTTCACAAACGCATTTTCTGTTCCTTCCTGTTAAAAATCCACATTTTTAGAATGGTGGATACATGGTGATCTGAAATGCTGTCAGCCTTTTTCATACCTTGAGTTTAATCAACACTATCAGCCCACATATTAAATTTGAAAATTGATATTGGCAACTAACATCATCATTCTGTTTGGCATGTCCCACCACCTGGTATGCATCAGGACCACTTGAGTTCCATCTCTGGTTGCATCCTTACCACACAATAGAGGATGTGTTTGGGCCTGAGTGTCTGACTGGCAGTCAGATAGATGAGCTTTGTGGTCTCAATTAAGGCTCACTGATGTCTCTGTCTGCTGCATGTTCACTGGCTGACCTATCTGGCTCTAGTAGTTTCCTATGTTGCTATGATCCCCTGGGGTTGGGTTTGCAGTACTGGTGAGATATGCATGAGTTTGGATGGCATAAGACTGAACTATATATTAGGATAATTAGATCTACACTACATGATCAAAAGTATGTGGACACTTGCTTGTTGAACACTTCATTCCAAAATCATGGCCATTAATATGGGGTTGGTCCCCCATTTTGCTGCTATAACAGCCTCCACTCTTCTGGGAAGGATTTCCACTAGATGTTGGAACATTGCTGCGGGGACTTGCTTCCATTCAGCAATAAGAGCATTAGTGAGGTCAGGCACTGATGTTGGGTGATTAGGCCTGGCTCGCAGTCCGCGTTCCAATTCATTCCAAAGGTGTTCGATGGGGTTAAGGTCAGGGCTCTGTGCAGGCCAGTCAAGTTCTTCCACCCCGATCTCGACAAACCATTTCTGTATGGACCTCGCTTTGTGCTCGGAAGCATTGTCATGCTGAAACAGGAAAGGGCTTTCCCCAAACTGTTGCCACAAAGTTGGAAGCACAGAATCATCTAGAATGTTGTTGTATGCTGTATCGTTAAGATTTCTCTTCACTGGAACTAAGGGGCCTAACCTGAACCATGAAAAACAGCCCCAGACCATTATTCCTCCTCCACCAAACTTTACAGTTGGCACTATGCATTGGGACAGGTAGCGTTCTCCTGGCATCCGCCAAACCCAGATTCGTCCATCGGACTGCCAGATGGTGACGCGTGATTCATCACTCCAGAGAACGTGTTTCTACTGCTGAGTCCAATGGCGGCGAGCTTTATACCACTCCAGCTGACGCTTAGCATTGCGCATGGTGATCTTAGGCTTGTGTGCAGCTGCTCGGCCATGGAAACCCATTTCATGAAGCCCCCTGACGAACAGTTATTGTGCTGATGTTTCTCCCAGAGGAAGTTTGGTACTAGGTAGTGAGTGTTGCAAACCGAGGACAGGCGATTTTTACGTGCTTCAGAACTCGGTTTCCCGTTCTGTGGCCTACCACTTTGAAGCTGAGCCGTTGTTGCTCCTAGACGTTTCCACTTTACAATAACAGCACTTACAGTTGACTGGGGCAGCTCTAGCAGGGCAGACTGACTTGTTGGAAAGGTGGCATCCTATGATGGTGCCAAGTCACTGAGCTCTTCAGTAAGGCTATGCTACTGCCAATTTTTGTCTATGGAGATTGTATGGCTGTGTGCTCAACTTTATACACCTGTCAGCAACGGGTGTGGCTGAAATAGCCGAATTCACTAATTTGAAGGGGTGTCCACATACTTTTGTATATATAGTGTATGTTTTCAAGAGGGTTCTGAATAAATAGATAGAGGAAGGCCTATTGAAAAGGATCAATAACGTTGTTTATCATGTTGCGTGTTCTACATATTTTCCTTCCCGAGAAATCTGCAAGAAATTACTGGGCTTCCCGATATTCCCATTCAAAGTGCAAATGCTATTTAAAAGCATATAATACGAGCAAATGTTGTTGTTGTTGTTGTTGATGTAGCCTAGTTTTAACAGGCCAATGAAGCACTGTTGGCCGATTGGTAAAATATTATGAGGTTTTTACAGTCTAGTGAATCTTTAAATTAGTTTTAGCCTACCTTAGACTGAAAATTGCAGCTTGGTCCTTTTCTCTGCCCTTGCACCTGGCTATCGGGGGAATTTGGGAAGGTTGTGTTTGTTCTTACTTCGCTTATTGTGGTGATTCTGTCAGAGGGAACATATCTGATTCTCTGCTAATCAAACAAATAAGCTGTAGCGGAGATTCAGCATCATGGATAGTGCTGTGGTTGATCAATTGCCCACAAATCGAAATCCGCCGTGAATCATGTGCCATTCTAAGGTAGGCTATATTTGACATAAAAGCGAACATTTAATTATTCCATTCGTTACAATTAGTTATCATTCGTTAGCCTAAAAGTCAATGGTAGGCCTATTTCTAGCAATAAAGTAAATGATCATATCGCAAGGTTTTGTTTTTAAATGTTTATTTAGTCACAGCATAAAATAAATGAAACGTGAGCCTTTTGGCTACACAAAGTGGACTATAAAATAAAATAAACAAGTCAAGACCCAGCAATTATTATTTTCCATTATTACTTTTATTCAAGAAAGAAAAACAAACATCTTCATAAAACTTGCTTGTTCAATTCGAGTTCATTAAAAGACACCCGGTTCTCGCATTATTTTTCAACATGAAAAACAGACATGGTCAGAAACAGAGCAACTATAATTGTAAGTAACTGTAATTGTAGCTGACTGATTCTCAAGACCCAGCCAAACAAATGTAGAATAACATTCTATATACAAACTTAGGCTATAGGCTACATAAAATAACCTGGTAGGCCTACCCTGTAGCTAGCAAACAAACAAACAAAATAATTGTCCTAGGCCGTATCTGTTTATCTTTTTATTTTTGTCTGCTGAAGTGGGCTCTCAAAAAAGCACAGTGCATCAATGCTTCCTGGAATTGGGCGGTTTCTGATCTTCCTCAAATTGGCTGCAGACTGAGAAGGATCTCTCGGCCTCCATGGAGTTTGTTGCTTCAAACAGGCTGAATTCCTTAGACAGGATTTTCAGCAGGTAGGTTTTGCATTCGGCCTCTGCATTAATTTGAGTAAAGCTTTGCCACGAAGATTACATTTTTAAAATGAATAAAAGCAGGTAGGCCTACCTATAGCTCAAAAGTTGGAGCCAATTTTGTTACCGTATTAACTGGAATTAAAGGTTGCGTGTACAGTTTCAGCATAAACAATGCGTGCACTTTGAATTAAGGGCGACTTTGTGTAAATACGGTAGGCTACAACAACGGGCGCACACACACCCTGAGCGTTGATTATTGATCATGCAGAAAGAAGAGAAGGCCGAATGATGACCGATTTTAGACATTAATTTAATATAATTTCCATTTCATATCATGCTGTTCATAGAAATAATGTATTATAATTTACCGGTTTCTGGCAATTATTTATCCCGGGAAAGGGAGTGGGTTTGGGTGGAATATCCCAGTAAATTGTGGTAACCTGGTTCCCACCATTAAACCCTATTCTTGACTGATGTGTTGTATTCCTGTCTGTTACAGCTCTTCAGTGTCTGGATGCTGTTAAGCCATGTGTGAACAATGCTACGTGTGTCACCTTCACCAATGGCACAGGATACTGCAGGTAAGACTGGCTTGGCCGAGGAGGAACCCCTCAGCTGGTTGTTGAGTCCAGGACCATCCCAACCCAAGGGTCAAATCAAACCCCATCTTTCCACAGGCACTGGAAACACTGACTAATACCAATACTGAGAGCACCACCAAAACATATACCTCCACCTCCATGCTGTGTTTTTAAAGAGATCTCGGGGGATCTCCCAAGTCGTTGATACCAAATGAATAAAGACTGCCACTGTATTCAATGGTAACGCTATCATTCACTGTCTAAATCCAGATAGGGTATTGCTTTTTAATGTTGGGCAATTCCACGTTAACAGAGTGACACTAAAACTCAGACTTTTCACTTTCAAATGTATGTGAAACAGAAACCAATGATTGCAAAGTTAAACAATTTCCACAGAAAATGTTACAAAAACACATTTACTTGAAGAACAGTGCAGATGCAAAGTTTGATAACAGAATGACGACACAAACAGCACTAACCGTCATTCTGTTAACAAACTTTGCATCTGCACTGTTCTTCAAGTTCTTCTCTTAACACAGGGGCCCCGCAGGGGTGTGTCCTCAGCCCTCTGCTGTACTCCATATTCACCCACGACTGCGTGGCTTTGCATGACACCAACTCCATCATTATGACCATCCTGTGTCACTTTACTTGGACTAAGAAAATACACTTTATGACACTGTCAAGAAGCATTATGACCAGCATAATCATATAAGCCAGATAGGCCTATCACGTACATGTCCTTATGTCAGTCATTAGTCAAAAAGAGGGTGTCTTGTCTTGCTCCTGAAAGGTGCATTGGGGTAGGTGCATGTCTGACATCAATGTGTGCGCAATTACAATGATAATTTAATATGGTCAATTTCTGAAAAATGTATATAACATAAACATACTGTTGACAAGTAGGTTATGGTGTAATGGAATGTTTTTCCTTGTGTGGTAGGTTTGGTGGTTTTAACACTCTTTTGTAGGTGTCATTACCAGCCATAAAATAATGCAATAAATGTCACAACAGGTCTAAATAATGTCGTGACAGTGTTATGACCATATTATGACAGGTTATGACAAGTTATGTCAGCTGTTATGACATATGACATGGTTATGGCCGTGTCATAACATGCTATGATGCTGGGTGTCAAGTAAAGTGTTACCTAATTTTCATTGGAAATTGTTAAGTAGACCTTTTGCTTAAAGTTGTATGGTTTGTTTAACTTTGCAATCATTGGTTTTTGTTTGACATACATTTTAAAGAGAAAATCTGAGTCTGTGTCACTGTTACCATGGAATTGCCTTGTTCTGTTAAGGTCTGTGGGTATTTAGGTTTGTCATGATATAGGCTTAAGCCTAATGCCTTTGAACGTGTTTGTAATTATGACCTTACTTAGCAGAGAAAGATACTCCCAATCTGATCAGCAATTATGGAAGCACACAGCTGGGTCATGAACCTATTACGTTTCATTTAATGGGATGTGAATCTCACACTGTTTCTGTTCCCAGACCTGTGGAATCTGAAAGGTTTGCTGCTTCCAAAATAAATAGAAAACATCTAGGCTATAATCAATGTTTTCAATTCAGCTGCAAGGCAAATACAATACATGACCAAAAGTATGTGGACACCTGCTCGTCGAACATCTCATTCCAAAATCATGGGCATTAATATGGAGTTGGTCCCCCCTTTGCTGCTATAACAGCCTCCACTCTTCTGGGAAGGCTTTCCACTAGATGTTGGAACATTGCTGCGGGTACTTGCTTCCATTCAGCCATGAGCATTAGTGAGGTTGGGCGCTGATGTTGGGCGATTATGCCTGGCTTGCAGTCAGCGTTCCAATTCATCCCAAAGGTGTTCGATGAGGTCAGGGCTCTGTGCAGGCCAGTCAAGTTCTTCCACACCGATCTCTACAAACCATTTCTGTATGGACCTCGCTTTGTGCACGGGGGCATTGTCATGCTGAAACATTAAAGGGCCTTCCCCAAACTGTTGCCACAAATTTGGAAGCACAGAATCGTCTAGAATGTTATTGGATGCTGTAGCGTTAAGATTTCCCTTCACTGGAAGTAAGGAGTCTAGCCAAAACCATGAAAAACAGCCCCAGACCATTATTCCTCCTCCACCAAACTTTACAGTTCATGCTATGCATTGGAGCAGGTTGCGTCTCTTGGCATCTGCCAAACCCAGATTCGTCCGTCGGACTGCCAGATGGTGAAGCGTGATTCATCACTCCAGAGAACGTGTTTCCACTGCTCCAGAGTCCAATGGCGGCGAGCTTTACACCACTCCAGCCGACGCTTGGCATTGTGCATGATGATCTTAGGCTTGTGTGCGGCTGCTCTGCCATGGAAACCCATTTCATGAAGTTCCCGACAAACAGTTATTGTGCTGACGTAGTTTCCAGAGGCAGTTTGGAACTCAGTAGTGAGTGTTGCAACCGAAGACAGACGATTTGTACGCACTTCAGCACTCGCTGGTCCCTTTCTGTGAGCTTGTGAGGTCTATCACTTTGCGGCTGAGCCATTGTTGCTCCTAGACGTTTCCAATTCACAATAACAGCATTTACAGTTGACCGGGGCAGCTCTAGCAGGGCAGAAATTTGACAAACTGACTTGTTGGAAAGGTGGCATCCTATGACGATGCCTCGTTGAAAGTCACTGAGCTCTTCATTAGGGCCATTCTACTTCCAATGTTTGTCTATGGCTGTGTGCTCGATTTTATACACCTGTCAGCAACGGGTGTGGCTGAACTAGCCGAAGCCACTAATTTGAAGGGGTGTCCACATACTATTGTATATATAGTGTATGTTACTCTACAGGTGTATGGAGTCCATTATGTGTCCTCCCCTGTTCTAGAACATGACACTGACCTTGAACTAGGCGTAGGTTTTTACCATCAGTGGTTTTAATGAGAGCGAATAGGAGGATGAGTGAGCCAAAGGAAAAGAACACTGAACTTGAGCTTGAGTCACACACACTGGTTTTAAGGGTGACTATTGAGTAACTGGCATTGACTGCCCCAGAGGGAAGTTTCAACATTCGAGTTTGTCCCTCTTCTCTATTATCTAAAAATATAAATATACTCCTTTGTCCCATATTGAATGTCTATGAGGATAACGGTAGCAGCAGACAGTTGAGTATGTGAAGGCTGGGGCCTGGCAGCGGCTGCTCCTCCTGAAGAGAGGAGTCTTTCAGTCCAAGGCCAGTCAGGTGACCGAGAGCAGGGCAACTGTTAGACTGATTAACCAGTCAGTCTATGTGCCGTCGTCACACAGTCCCGGCTCCTTCCCTCCTGCCCGCCCGTCGGCCGAACTCAAAAGAGTCATTGTGTGAAAATCCCATTATGTGTTTATTAGACTTCCAACATATTAAAAGGCAAGCCGTGAAAAGTAAACAGCAGCCTAAACCCCCCCCAAGACAAGTGTAATTATGGACTATGGAGCAGCCCAGGGGTGAGAGAGTTAATTATGATGACTACTGTTGTGTTGACATGCTGTCTTTAGGACAAGGCTGGACACCGGCGGGGGACGAGGGAGGCAGGCTGAAATGTGCTCGAAGATGGATTGATGGCTGCCAGTTGGCTTTTGTGCAAAGGGAACAGGAGGATACAGAGAAGGAGATAGGGGCACATTCAGCTGATGCTTAGTAATGCTTTTTCATTGCAGTGCACTCCTCTCTGTCTATCTTTTTGCTTACTGGGGATGTATGAGAGAGATGAGTCTGGGAGGGAGAGGATGGCTGGCAGAATCTGGGAGGGAGAGGCTGGCTGGCTGGCAGAATAGGGTGTGTTGAAGCTGTTGGACCGGTGGGACTACAAACCTTCAGCCAGGGTGTGTGAAAGAGGCGTGTGTCACTGCTGTGTGTTTTGTGTGTCGCCTGTCCATTGAGCCTGGGCCCAAGTGTACCTATATGTCACAGCACAGTGTTGATCTTAAGATTTAGAAAACATAAGCTACGCTACACCAATAAGGCCCAAAGAGAATGGCCGTTGGACGATATTCCTGTTTTTAGGAACTTTCACAAGATACTAGAGCCTAGTACCTGACTGAGCACAGCAACCCTAGGGCGAGAGTGATGGCATCCAAACTTTTTTTCTTTCCTGAACAAAATCCCTTTGTCTATTGCAGTGCCATGGTGCAAACGGATGATTTCTCCTTCTATCTCCTCTTGCTCTCCCTTTCTGGATAGAGAGTTTAGTGTGTGTAGTAGTTTGTTTGACCTGACAGGTAGAATTTGCCTTGGGGCAGAGGGAGGAAGAAAGAGGAGGTAAAGAAAGGAGGATGTCTCTTTAGCAGTAATTTGAGGAGAGTATCTCAGAGCAAGCTCGTCGTTGATGAGCGGTGGGGAGGGGAGAGAGGGGGCAGGAGAGGAGAAAGGAGAGAGAGAAATGACCCTGTCACTGCTCCTCACTCATCACTGACTGTCTGTCAATCATCCCTCAGTCTGCCGGGCTAGATGCCTCTGGACACAACTCACCTGGCTTCTTAATCCTTTGCTCTCTCTCTCCCTCAATTTATCCCCCTTTTCATCATTCCCACCATCTCTTCCCTTTCTTTTCATTTAACCCCTCCACCCTACTTTTTGTATCTCTGTCTCAGTCCCTCAATCTCTCTGTTACCCCTTGTCTTTGCCCCACTGACTTAACCTTACCCCCTTTCTACCCCTGTCTATATGTCTGTCAGTCCTCTTTCATTCTATGCTTTCCCTGCAGAGAGCCATGATGTGATTTCCTATCCCAATGGAGCATCACACAGCCTCAGGTGAAACAGGAGAGAACCAGAAACTCTAGCAGTAAGGAGGAGGGAGAGCAGAGTGGAGGAGCACTGCTTTAGCTCAATCACTTCCTCACTCCTTTCACTGCACTCCACTCCATACCTCTACTCCTCTACTCCACTCCATACCTCTACTCCACTCCAGCAGTCCAGCACGCACACAATCACAGTAGCTGATAACACACACACTGAGTGGCCAGGCAAACACATGACCAAAACCTAAGTCAATAAAACCCTGTGATTTTGAAGAAACAAACCCAAGGCGTTGGTTTTTCTCTCCATACTCTGAAGTCATCACAGTCCTCTTACCCACCACAGCCCAACTAGATGCATTGATAGTGTGGAACCACACAGATAAGAGACTAAAGCCAGGCCCAAGGGCACCTTGAGACTAGGGAGTGGCTGGCCTGGCGCTGGGACAGTGGAGCTGGGAAGGGGTGAAGTGTGGCTGGCACAGAGGGCTAGGAAAGGGGTCTGCCGGCGGGGGTGTTGGTGAATGTTAGGGGGGGGTATGACTGGGGCTGTGTGTATGGTCTATGGGAGGGGTCAGGACGGGTGGAGACGAGACCATTCATCATTGCCAACTCTTGTCAACATGGCCCGCTAGCCATGAGGGACTGTCCCTTTTAAGGCTTCCTGCCACCCCCCCACATGTCCACCCACACTCCTCACACACCCACTCTCACCCTCAAAGGGAGGAAGCCTTACAGATTAGTGGGGACTATAACAACCAGATTCTAAACCTACAAGACACTGCAGTGACATGTGGGACTCTGTGACAGAGAGCTGTGGTGATAATGACAATAATGAAGTGGTGGAGCCAGTCTGAAACCAGGACAGCTAAGCTAGGCTAACCCTGTGAAGTTTAAGATGAGAGCCTACAAGTGGTTGTATGACCTCAATGAAATATGTAGGCCTCCTAGACTTTAATAACTATATGACACCACACAACAGAGGAAAGCTGATGGAGCATACAGACTCAAAACGGATTCCTCCTTCTGTCTGTCAGATCTTGATTTTTTTGGAGTGTGCTTTTAAATACAGTTTGCTATTTTACCACACAGCCCAACGTTGGACTCCACCCTCCAACAGTCTCTTTTTCTCTCCTCTCTCCCGCCTTTTATTCCCTCTCTTCAGTCTCCCCACAATCCACCCTTTTTCTCTCGCTATTAATTACTTGCGATTCGCACCCCTCCCCCTTTCCCCCCATCACTCGTGTTGTTTTTGCAGCCTTTCTTTCTTCTCTTTATGAAAAGAGGTTAAAGCTGAAGCTGAACGAGACAGAGTGTTTGCTTCCAAAAATACCACTCTAACATGTCCTCTGAGTAAAGAGCATAGAAGGGAATGAGCAAAAAGGAATGGGAGAGTTTTATTGTAAAGAAGCCAAGAAAGAAAAGCAATACTTTTTCCATTATGCCCATGTAGTGTCCTATAGCCTAGATCAGGTGCGTCAAACATACCAAGGGGGTCATTCTGGACCGGGCCCGCAGGTGGTTTGAGTAAAAAAAATAACAAATACATCTTTATTTTTTAAATATATATATTTGTTTTTTTTGGGGAGGGGGGGCTCAATATACTTTCAAATGACTAAACCCAAATCAAAACTGTGTAGAAATTATAATGGACCTACATTCATACAGTTTCTTGCTAATAATCACCTAAATGAAAGCTAGATAGTCGGGAAGCATAAAAAAATCCCAAAACGATCGATAGAGGATTATTTTTGGGCAATTTTTACGGCGAGGAAATATATCTAATTTTCAGTGCGGACCTCCGGACCTCGTTGAATACCGAATGTGGCCCCCAGGGCAAAATTAGTTTGACACCCCTGGCCTAGATCTTCTAAAAAGAGGCACACATCTCCCAATATTTTCAACCTACACCATCATTTGGGGTTTTGAATTGTTACTTTCTACTGTAGAATAATACTACATACTTGCACCAGAGTCCACCTACGCTCCAGTCCAACCAGCCAAAGCGAATGAGGCGAGTGTGAAATGTGAAAAGGAACCCTCTGTTTGTGCAGCCCGGTCAGTGTGTGACGGCCAGAAAGGAGAGGAGGAGAGCATGACAGAGTTATTAGGCATCAGTGAGCGGGTGGGGGGTAAATTAGAGAGTTGGAGAGGCGAAATCCTCCCCTCAGCCCTCACCCACGCCCCAGTGGACAGGACCGGGAGAGGTCAGCCATCGGAGAGCCAGAGGTAGAGGGAGAGGGGGTGCAGGGACTGAACAGGGGGCCTCTAATGTGAACCAGCTGTAGAAACCTGACACCCCGAGAAGAGAGAGAGGAAAGCTGCAGGGAACTGCACTGAGAGAAAGAGAGGGAAACAGGGAGGGAAAGAAAAAGCCCACATGGAGGATAACAAAGAATCCTATAGATGAGTTTGGCTGCAGAACCTCTGGGTTATTCCTGAAAGTAGAGCTGACTACAGTCTAACTGTGTGGTGAGGAGCAGTCTGGACTGTATTTGACTGTAGGGCTTTGTGCATGATTTATCCAAATTCTTTTTTTGTTCAAGATCTTTTAATTAGTTCAACATTTCAGTGAACAAACTCCACAGGCCGTCATGGTTTGTTGTATTATAGACACTGAGTATACCAAACATTAGGAACACCTTCCTAATATTGAGTAGCACCCCGTTTTGCCCTCAGAACAGCCTCAATTCGTCGGGGCATGGACTCTACAAGGTGTCGAAAGCGTTCCACAGGGATGCTGGCCCATGTTGACTCTAATGCTTCTTGATACACACGGGAAACGGTTGAGCGTGGAAAAACCCAGAAGCGTTGCAGTTCTTGACACACTCAAACCGGTGCGCCTGGCACCTACTACCATACCTTGTTCAAAGGCACTTACATATTTTGTCTTGCCCATTCACCCTCTGAATTGCACACATACACAATCCATGTCTCTGTTGTCTTCAGGCTTAAAATTCCTTCTTCAACCTGTTTCCTCCCATTCATCTACACTGATTGAAGTAGATTTAACAGGTGACATCAATAAGGGATCATGGCTTTCACCTGGATTCACCTGGTCAGTCTGTCATGGAAAGAGCAGGTGTTCCTAATGTTTTGTACACTCAGTGTAAGTAATTTTAGGTCCTCTCCTGTTTTCACCTAGACACTCCCATAATAATAATGTGTGTCATGCACAGCCTTGTTATTCTGTTGCAGGGGGTAGGTACTGATTCGGTTAAGGGCAATATTATACTGAACAAAAATATAAACGCAACATGCAACAATTTCAAAGATTTTAGGGAGTTACATTTCATCTAAGGAAATCAGTAAATTGAAATAAAATCTGGTGTGACCACCATTTTCCTCATGCAGCGCGACACATCTCCTTCGCATAGAGTTGATCAGGCTGTTGATTGCGGACTGTCAAATGTTGTCCCACTCCTCTTCAATGACTGTGAGAAGTTGCTGGATATTGGTGGGAACTGGAACACGCTGTCGTACACGTTGATCCAGAGCAACCCAAACATGCTCAATTCGGGACGTGTCTGGTATGCTGGCCATGGAAGAACTGATATGTCTGGTGTCTGGTATGCTGGCCATGATCTGTGTACAGATCCTTACGACATGGGGCCGTGCATTATCATGCTGATACACGAGGTGATGGTAGCGAATGAATGGCATGACAATGGGCCTCAGGATCTCGTCACGGTATCTCTGTGCATTCAAATTGCCATCGATAAAATGCAATTGTGTTTGTTGTCCATAGCTTAGGCCTGCCCATACCATAACCCCACCGCCACCATGGGGCACTCTGTTCACAATGTTGACATCAGCAAACCGCTCGCCCACACAACGCCATACACGTGGTCTGCGGTTGTGAGGCCGGTTGGACACCAAATTCTCTAAAACGATGTTGGATGCGGCTTATGGTAGAGAAATGAACATTCAATTCTCTGACAACATCTCTGGTGGACATTCCTGCAGTCAGCATTCCAATTGCATACTCCCTCAAAACTTGAGACATACAGTGGGGGAAAAAAGTATTTAGTCAGTCACCAATTGTGCAAGTTCTCCCACTTAAAAAGATGAGAGAGGCCTGTAATTTTCATCATAGGTACACGTCAACTATGACAGACAAAATGAGAATTTTTTTTCCAGAAAATCACATTGTAGGATTTTTTATGAATTTATTTGCAAAATATGGTGGAAAATAAGTATTTGGTCAATAACAAAAGTTTCTCAATACTTTGTTATACACCCTTTGTTGGCAATGACACAGGTCAAACGTTTTCTGTAAGTCTTCACAAGGTTTTCACACACTGTTGCTGGTATTTTGGCCCATTCCTCCATGCAGATCTCCTCTAGAGCAGTGATGTTTTGGGGCTGTCGCTGGGCAACACGGACTTTCAACTCCCTCCAAAGATTTTCTATGGGGTTGAGATCTGGAGACTGGCTAGGCCACTCCAGGACCTTGAAATGCTTCTTACGAAGCCACTCCTTCGTTGCCCGGGCGGTGTGTTTGGGATCATTGTCATGCTGAAAGACCCAGCCACATTTCATCTTCAATGCCCTTGCTGATGGAAGGAGGTTTTCACTCAAAATCTCACGATACATGGCCCCATTCATTCTTTCCTTAACATGGATCAGTCGTCCTGGTCCCTTTGCAGAAAAACAGCCCCAAAGCATGATGTTTCCACCCCCATGCTTCACAGTAGGTATGGTGTTCTTTGGATGCAACTCAGCATTCTTTGTCCTCCAAACACAACGAGTTGAGTTTTTACCAAAAAAGTTCTATTTTGGTTTCATCTGACCATATGACATTCTCCCAATCCTCTTCTGGATCATCCAAATGCACTCTAGCAAACTTCAGACGGGCCTGGACATGTACTGGCTTAAGCAGGGGGACACGTCTGGCACTGCAGGATTTGAGTCCCTGGCGGCGTAGTGTGTTACTGATGGTAGGCTTTGTTACTTTGGTCCCAGCTCTCTGCAGGTCATTCACTAGGTCCCCCCCGTGTGGTTCTGGGATTTTTGCTCACCGTTCTTGTGATCATTTTGACCCCACGGGGTGAGATCTTGCGTGGAGCCCCAGATCGAGGGAGATTATCAGTGGTCTTGTATGTCTTCCATTTCCTAATAATTGCTCCCACAGTTGATTTATTCAAACCAAGCTGCTTACCTATTGCAGATTCAGTCTTCCCAGCCTGGTGCAGGTCTACAATTTTGTTTCTGGTGTCCTTTGACAGCTCTTTGGTCTTGGCCATAGTGGAGTTTGGAGTGTGACTGTTTGAGGTTGTGGACAGGTGTCTTTTATACTGATAACAAGTTCAAACAGGTGCCATTAATACAGGTAACGAGTGGAGGACAGAGGAGCCTCTTAAAGAAGAAGTTACAGGTCTGTGAGAGCCAGAAATCTTGCTTGTTTGTAGGTGACCAAATACTTATTTTCCACCATCATTTGCAAATAAATTCATTAAAAATCCTACAATGTGATTTTCTGGATTTTTTTCTTCTCAATTTGTCTGTCATAGTTGACGTGTACCTATGATAAAAATTACAGGCCTCTCTCATCTTTTTAAGTGGGAGAACTTGCACAATTGGTGGCTGACTAAATACTTTTTTTCCCCACTGTATGTGGCATTGTGTTGTGTGACACAACTGCACATTTTAGAGTGGCCTTTTATTGTCCCCAGCACAAGGTGCACCTGTGTAATGATCAGGCTGTTTAATCAGCTTCTTGATATGTCACACCTGTCAGGTGGATGGATTATCTTGGCGAAGGAGAAATGCTCATTAACAGGGATGTAAACAAATTTGTACACAGAATTTGAGAGAAATAAGCTTTTTGTGTGTATGGAACATTTCTGGGATCTGCTCATGAAACATGGGACCAACACTTTATATGTTGCGTTTATATTTTTGTTCAGTGTATATTGAATAGAGCACAAAAAACTGAAGGACAGCTATGTATCGCTGACGCCGTGACATTTTATTTTGTTAACACCGGTTTGATAAACCCAATTAAATTCAATCAAAGTTTGGACACACGTACTCATTCCAGGTTTATTTTTTATTTTTTTTGGACTATTTTCTACATTGTAGAATAATAGTGAAGGTATCAAAACTATGAAATAACACACATGGAATCATGTAGTACAGGTGTGCCTTCTTAAAAGTTAATTTGTGGAATTTATTTCCTTCTTAATGCGTTTGAACCAATCAGTTGTGTTGTGACATGGTAGGGGTGGTATACAGAAGATAGCCCATATTATGGCAAGAACAGCTCAAAGCAAAGAGAAATGACAGTCCATCATCACTTTAAGACATGAAGGTCAGTCAATGCGGAATATTTCAAGAACTTTGAAAGTTTCTTCAAGTGCAGTCGCAAAAACCATCAAGCGCTATGATGAAACTGGCTCTCATGAGGACCGCCACAGGAAAGGAAGACCCAGAGTTACCTCCGCTGCAGAGGATAAGTTCATTAGAGTAACCAGCCTCAGAAATTGCAGCCCAAATAAATGCTTCAGAGTTCAAGTAACAAACACATCTCAACATCAACTGTTCAGAGGAGACTGCGTGAAGTGGGACTATCATTTGTTTTTCAACAGGACAATGACCCAAAACACACCTCCAGGCTGTGTAAGGGCTATTTGACCAAGAAGGAGAGTGATGGAGTGCTGCATCAGATGACCTGGCCTCCACAATCACCCGACCTCAACCCAATTGAGATGGTTTGGGATGAGTTGGACCACAGAGTGAAGGAAAAGCAGCCAACAAGTGCTCAGAATATGTGGGAACTCCTTCAAGACTGTTGGAAAAGCATTCCAGGTGAAGCTGTTTGAGAGAATGCCAAGAGTGTGCAAAGCTGTCATCAAGGCAAAGTGTGGCTACTTTGAAGAATCTAAAATCTATATACAGTGAGGGAAAAACGTATTTGATCCCCTGCTGATTTTGTACGTTTGCCCACTGACAAGGTCCCCCTGCTCAACAAAGCACATATACAGGCCCGTCTGAAGTATGCCAATGAACATCTGAATGATTCAGAGGAGAACTGGGTGAAAGTGTTGTGGTCAGATGAGACCAAAATCGAGCTCTTTGGCATCAACTCAACTCGCCGTGTTTGGAGGAGGAGGAATGCTGCCTATGACCTCAAGAACACCATCCCCACCGTCAAACATGGAGGTGGAAACATTATGCTTTGGGGGTGTTTTTCTGGTAAGGGGACATGACAACTTCACCGCATTAAAGGGAAGATGGACGGGGCCATGTACCGTCAAATCTTGGGTGAGAACCTCCTTCCCTCAGCCAGGGCATTGAAAATGGGTTGTGAATGGGTATTCCAGCATGACAATGACCCAAAACACACGGCCAAGGCAACAAAGGAGTGGCTCAAGAAGAAGCACATTAAGGTACTGGAGTGGCCTAGCCAGTCTCCATACCTTAATCCCATAGAAAATCTGTGGAGGGAGCTGAAGATTCGAGTTGCCAAACCTCAGCCTCGAAACCTTAATGACTTGGAGAAGATCTGCAAAGAGGAGTGGGACAAAATCCCTCCTGAGATGTGTGCAAACCTGGTGGCCAACTACAAGAAACGTCTGACCTCTGTGATTGCCAACAAGGGTTTTGCCACCAAGTACTAAGTCATGTTTTGCAGAGGGGTCAAATACTTATTTCCCTCATTAAAATGCAAATAAATTTAGAAATTTTTTGACCTGCGTTTTTCTGGATTTTTGTTTTGTTATTCTGTCTCTCACTGTTCTAATAACCCTACCATTAAAATGATAGACTGATCATGTCTTTGTCAGTGGGCAAACGTACAAAATCAGCAGGGGATCAAATACTTTTTTCCCTCACTGTATTTAGATTTGTTTTAACACTTTTTTGGTTACTTCCATATGTGTTATTTCATAGTTTTGATGTCTTCACTATTGTTCTACAATGTAGAAAATAGTAAAAATAAAGATAAACCGTTGAATGAGTAGGTGTGTCCAAACTTGTGACTGGTACTGTATGTCCTCTTTTCTTTCAACACTGTTGAATTTCAGAGAGATTTTTTGTTTATAGGCATCTCCACAGTAACATATAGTGTTCCCTTGTCTTTAATCATACATTATAGGTCTTACTGCTGAAATATAAAACTAATACTAACGTGGACATGGTCGGCTTTGTTTGACAGGCTGCTAATGTGATTTATGTCAGGGGCACAGGGGCCGTGTCATCATTCTTTCAGAGGGTTGAGAGGTTGTCATGGAGTAGAGGGGCATTAGTATTGTTGTGTTACCTCTAAGCACAGCCCGTGTGTGTGTGTGTGTGTGTGTGTGTGTGTGTGTGTGTGTGTAACTGGAGAGGAGTACTGAGACAGGGAGGAGACAGGATGGAGGGATGAGGGGGAGTTCTGGGGAAGTAACTATGCCTGTGGAGCATGTCCAATCGGAGAGAGGTGAGGAGGTCTGTGTCACAGCTCTTTGAAGATTTGTTGTCCTCGTCTTTTTAGAGGTTGTGTGTGTGAAACAACAAGTGTGTTAAAACAGGTGTGTGAACCCTCGGACTGTGTGATGAATACTTGGGTGAAGACGACACTTACACACTTCCTATTGATCTTCTCTGGGCTTCTCTCTGTCATGAATCATGACAGCCGGAGTTTCCCATGCTCTCTCAACCTAATATTTTCAAGCTGCGTTTAGTGCAGAATAAATATAGTACGTGTGAGACTCCATTTCAAAAGATAAAAATTATTCTAATTTGCTGTGCTCCTACATGTTTGTCCGTCAATTATCAATTATTAAAAAATATATTACCGGTTTGAAAAAAAGTAACTGTGTGTGTGTGTGGGGTGACATGTGAGAAGGCTGTGTTTGTGTTCCTGTCGTCTGTTACCTGAGCCTCCCCAGGGAGGTAGGTATGGCGGCCTGTATCTGTGAGGCAGCAGTTCACTCTATGGCTGAGATTCCCTTGACAGTGTGTCGGCAGTGTGCCAGACACACACTCAGCAGCACTGAGGAGCAAAAGGCCCTTGAGACAGTGTCTGCCTAGAGCAGGGTGACTGACCACTGATGATGCTTCAACCTCGGTTTCTGACCAAAACCAGCAGATAGGACTATCAAAAATACAGACACAACCAAGACAAACGACACAACAATGGGTGGAGTGCAGGTTTTCATTTGTCCTCTTGTGCAAGATTGTAATTCCCTCTGTGCTGTTCGTCATGTGGTTAAATCACTTTACAGAGAGCAGAAAAGAGAAATAGATTCCCTATGTCTTGTGATCTAGCAAACACACACATACGCACTGGTTCCAAGTGTTTGTCCCACTCCACATATGATTGTTCTTGTTTTTAGTTTTTGCCACTTGGTCAACTTCCATCTAAAACCACCTCGTCACGTCCTTCTGCTTTTTCATTTTTGAAAAAACTTGACCTTGCTGTCACCCTTTCCTCTGCTCAGCTCTTTGCACATGACCAGTGAAATTGACATGACTAGTCCAAATAGTATTTTCACTGTATTAATCACTGTATCTTACACTATGACTGATATTTACTGTCCACTATTGCTGCTCCTCTTCCTCTTTGATGTATAGTGTTTGTTGTGTAGGTTTCTATAGCTGAAAATGTGCTGTCTTTAATGTGGTAGCTAGCTGAAAAAACTCCTATTGTCCTCTTTCTACAGGTGTGCCGCAGGCTTCCTGGGTGAGTACTGCCATCACAAAGACCCGTGTCACCCTGGTTACTGTCTGAATGGAGGGAACTGCTCAGTGGCTATGTCGGGCATCCCGGGCAGCCCCACCTGCTCCTGTCCCCTGGGCTACACCGGGCAGCACTGTCAGAGCCCCCAGAACTCCACCTGCTACCCCAACAACCCCTGTGCCAACAGAGGAGTATGCACCCTGCTTTCCCTCGACAAGTACAAGTGCCAGTGTGCCCACGGATGGACAGGTCAGCTCCTCTCTGACTCAAACTGTTGCGTAATACTGTACAGTCCACTCCTGATAAGTGCTGTGCAGTTCACTAGTCTAAATCCCAATACATTATTTCCACTATTCGTCATATGTTTGGTGCACGTATTCAGGACAGTCCTTAGCCCTTGCATTGATTAGAACGCTGTACTGTATGTTGTGGTCATGATAAGTAACCACTGTTATATAACCTAACCTCAGCCCTCATCTCTCTCGCCCTGTGTGTCCAGGCATACGATGTGAGCGTGTGGATAGCTGTCTGTCAGGACCTTGTGCTAACGGAGGCACCTGCAGATCCCTGTCCGGGGCCAAGTTCAGCTGTACCTGTCCTCCAGGCTACTGGGGTCCACGCTGCCTCAACGACACTGACGAGTGTGCTGCCTCCACCCCGGTGTGTCAGAACGAAGGGGTGTGTGTCAACACCCCCGGCTCCTACAGGTGTAACTGTGCCCCCGGGTTCACCGGCCGCCACTGTGAGACCCCCTACATCCCCTGCTCCCCCTCGCCCTGCCTCAATGGGGGCACGTGTCGCCCAACCTCTGAGACCAGCTACTGGTGCCACTGCCTGCCAGGTGAGAGAGAGCGAGGGAAAGAAAGAAAGAAAAAAAGAGAGAAAGGCAATTGTTGCAATTAATGTTTGAGGTGCAAACACTAGAATCCTGCTGGCGCTCTAACACTATACACCATTATTAAAACCCTACTGTACCCAATGGAGCTTTGTGGGCACAACAATCAAGCACTGTGTTATCTGTTTACAATATAACTTGTCATCACTATGATAACTGATACATTATATGACAGAAGTTGCTAGCCAGATTGGTAGTAGTGAAGTAATACGTATAATTTCTATCTTTGTCACTCTCATGGCAGGCTTCAATGGGACTAACTGTGACAACAACATTGACGACTGCCCCGACCATCACTGCCAAAATGGAGGGACCTGCATGGATGGTGTCAATACCTACAATTGCAAATGCCCCCCGGAATGGACTGGTAAGGATAAAGAATAGTGTCTGTTTGTCTTTTTTCTTTGTTTCAGTTTCTGTCTTTTGTTCAGTGTCTGTGTTTCTGTCTGTGGTTTCTCTGTGTTTCTGTCTGTGGTTTCTCTGTGTTTCTGTCTGTGGTTTCTCTCTGTGTCTTAATGGGGGACTTTTTTCTTCACTTTAGTCTCACATGTCCAACTCTCTCCCCCAACCCCCTGCAGGTCAGTCCTGTACAGAGGATGTGGATGAGTGTCGCCTGCAGCCCAACACGTGTCAGAACGGGGGTACCTGCAGCAATATCCAGGGCAGCTACACCTGTGTGTGTGTCAATGGCTGGAGTGGCCTGGACTGCTCTGAGAACATAGATGACTGTGCTACGGCTGCCTGCACCAAGGGCTCCACCTGTATTGACCGTGTTGCATCCTTCCTCTGTGTCTGCCCCTATGGAAAGACAGGTGGGGGACAAACAGCCTGTCTACAGTGTAGATATATACAGATGTCTCTTATAGACAGATCGATGGATAAGTAGAAAGATAATGTATTAATCCACAAGGGGAATCTATAAGCACAGAAAACACACAGGCTGAGTAACTGTTGAATATTCCCTGCCAGGTTTGCTGTGCCACGTGAATGATGCCTGCATCAGTAGCCCGTGCCGGGATGGGGCGCAGTGCGACACCAACCCTATCAATGGCATGTTCAACTGCAACTGTGCCCCAGGCTACAAGGGGAGCACCTGCAATGACGACATCAACGAGTGCATCATTGGTGAGTGACAGATCAAAACACATGATTTAGATTATACAGACTATTCTGTAAGAAATATCCTTCCTCTCCCTTTGGTACTTTCTGTACTCCTTTATAGTTCTGTCTAACTAACCTCTCAGGTTTCCCCTCAGGTCCAAACCCCTGTGAGCACGGAGGATTGTGTGTGAACACGGATGGCTCGTTCACATGTAACTGTGCAAGAGGTTATGGTGGGCCGCGCTGTGAGACGGACATCAATGAGTGTGTCTCCAGCCCCTGCCAGAACGACGGCACCTGTCTGGACCGCATAGGAGACTACAGCTGCATCTGTATGGAAGGTGTGTGTGATCAGTGATTCCCTATCTCTCTTTCTCACACACACACACACACAATACTGTTGTGTAATATTCTCTCTCTGTTTCCAGGATTTGAGGGAACACACTGTGAGATTGACATCAATGAGTGTGCCAGCTCTCCATGTCTGAACCAAGGGATCTGTCTGGATCAAGTCAAACGTTACGTCTGCCAGTGCCCTCTAGGTTCGTCTGCCTTTTTGTAATCAAATTCATTTCTCATAGTGTTTCAGAAGGTGTTGAGCTACAGTATTTGACGCTGAGTTCCGTCCCTGGCCTTTAGGATTCAGTGGGGAGATGTGTCAGATCGACATTGACGAGTGTTCCAGCACACCCTGCCTCAACGGGGCCAAGTGTATCGACCGACCCAACGGTTACGAGTGTGAATGTGCTGAAGGTACTAGCCAACCTTACCCATTGCAAATGTATATACCTTTGCATGTTAAAACCATGATGTTTAAACTAAAGCATTAACACAGGGAATATTTAACAGTTACTCAATGTGTGGTTTCTCTCCCCAGGCTTCTATGGGCCACTGTGTAAAGAGAACATAGATGACTGTGACCCAGAGCCCTGCCACCATGGTGTGTGTCATGATGGCATCGCCACCTTCTCCTGTGACTGCGACCCAGGCTACACCGGCTCCATTTGCAACATCCAGGTTATGGAGTGCCACAGCAACCCCTGCCAGAACCGCGGACGGTGCATCGACCTGGTCAACAAGTACCAGTGCAACTGTCTGCCTGGCACCTCAGGTGAGCAGAGATAAAGAATGGGTGGAATATTTTTGGGTTATAAAAACTTTAGTAATAAGGGGAAACCAGTGCAATAACAGAATGTTTGGATAAACAAAAACATTAACTCACATACACTGTGCACGGTGCATCTCTGTCTACATACTATTTGTGAAACTTAGGTCTAGACCATGACTGATTTCTAGTTTGTGAAACTGTAGTAGACCATGACTTCATTGGTGTTTGTTATGTATCCCCAACTATCCCTTTTAACTGCTGCTCACTCAGTGCTGTCAGCCCCAAAGCTCTGTGCTGTGCTTCTCTGAACTTGAAACACCAGCAGTTCCTACTCTGTTCTGTGGAGTAGAAGTGGCTTCCTGCAGGGTAGAGCAGAGCTCTCAGCTCAGTGCACTCAGACAGGAGGGGATCAGTCATAAGGGTCGGCCCAGCTCTGCTCAGCCCAGCACGCTGCCCTGGCCTAGGGGATTAGTGCAGGCTAGTGCACTGGTACTGTACACACACACACACACACACACACACACACACACACACACACACACACACACACACACAGGAGTCAGCTTAGGTCACACACATACTTTCACTCGCTCAGCTCACTCTCTTTGGAACACACCTGTTAAACACTGTCAGCTAGTCCACTGCTCCCCCTAGTGGAGGCCATTGGAACTGCAGCTACCTTTTGTAATGGAGTGCCTGTTCAAAAAGCTTCAAAATGCATCCTCTTCTGGTTTTCTTCTCAGGGGTGAACTGTGAGATCAATGTTGATGACTGTGCCAGTAACCCCTGTGAGTATGGGGAGTGCCAGGATGGGATCAACGAGTACAAGTGTGTCTGTGCTCCAGGATACACAGGTAAACACACATACTTCTCCCTCTCAACTATTCAGATGCATCTCCATGTTAATGACAGTACATGCCTGATTCTTCCAGTGAATGAATGAACTAAGAAGTCATTTTCTGAATTATTTCTCTCTCAGGTGCAAAATGTGACGTGGACATCAATGAGTGTAATTCCAGCCCGTGTATGAGTGGGGGTACATGTGTGGACAAGGTGAACGGCTTCATCTGCCAGTGCCCCCCTGGCACCCATGGCCCCCTGTGCCACTCTGGCACCGACCACTGTGCTCCCCGGCCCTGTGTACACGGAGAGCAGCAGAGCGGGTATGCCTCTCTCTAGCTCTCTATCACTCTTTCTAGAGTTGCGTACTTTATGTAAAATAATAATTTTTCCAACCCATCGGCATACTGTATGATTGCAGGTTATATGAATTTTGAATTGTATTAGTAGCCCCATTAGCTGACGCCATGACGTCAGCTAATCTTCCTGGGGTCCAACATATAGTTTATATGATACACATGATAGAAATGCATACTTCAAGTTATTCTCTGTCTGTCACTAACCCTTACTCCCTCCCTTGGTCTGTGTGTAGGTACCACTGTGAGTGTGAGTCTGGCTGGGTGGGGCAGCACTGTGACCAGGAGAAGGATGAGTGCCAGTCCAGCCCCTGCCAGCACAGTGGCACCTGTGTGGACAGACTCAATGGATACTCCTGCCAGTGTCGCCCCGGATTCACAGGTCTGAATCAGGGTTTTATAAATCCTTTATTCATTATTCAGATGATCCCATTAAACTGCAGTCCCCAATATATTCAAATGTTTTTCTGTTCACTGTTTTATTTAAAAACTCACTAATTTCCTTCCTCCCTCTCCCCTCAGGTGTGAACTGTGAGGTCAACATAGAGGAGTGTGCATCAAGCCCATGTGAGAACCATGGTACCTGTGTGGACGGAATCAACAGTTACACCTGCCAGTGTGCCCCTCCGTACTCAGGTAACAATACCATCCACACTACTGTATTACCCAGGACATATTCCCTCTGGTGGAGCTGACGTTGATTGTATCATGGGCGTTATGGATATTAACAATATTTCTGTGTGTCCACAGGAAAACACTGTGAGGAGGAGTTGGTTCCCTGTGCGTCTCATCCATGTGAGCGGGGAGGTGTGTGTCAGCCAACCCCAGACTACACCTTTTACACCTGTAGATGTCCCAGTGGCTGGCAAGGTGGGTATTCACATAGAGGGAAAAGGTGTGAGTGTGTGTTGGGGGAGATTTTCTACCATAATGTTAATTAAAATGCTATGTTTGAATAGGCCCCCGCTGCACTGAGGATGTGGATGAATGCAGAAAGAGCCCGTGTCAGAACAGGGCCCGTTGCATCAACAACCAGGGCAGCTACGTGTGCAAGTGTCAACCAGGCTACAGCGGCCTCAACTGCCAGACCAACATCGATGACTGCTCCCCCAGTAAGTTATCACCCAGCTCTTGGGAACACTCACACGGATAGCCCAGGCAAACTCACATCACATATTGTGTATATTCTCTATGAGCATCTTGTGTACTGTACTAATGTATCGATCTTCACAAACAGCTTTATGGGTCTCTCTCTCTCTCTCTCTCTCTCACTCTCTCAGACCCGTGTCTGAACGGCGGTTCCTGTGTGGATGGAGTGGGAGGGTTCTCCTGTGACTGCCGGCCAGGGTTTGATGGGGAGCGCTGTGAGACAGAGGTGGACGAGTGTGCCAGCCAGCCTTGCCGGAACGGAGCCGTGTGCCGGGACTACGTAAACAGCTTCGTCTGCGAGTGCCGGCCAGGCTTTGACGGAATCCTATGTGAACACAACATCCCAGAATGCACTGAGAGGTAGGTTACAAAGGACTTTAACTGCAGTCACTGTGTTAAAGTGTTTAAAGTTGTTTCAATCAAAATTATTCTTCAATGAATTTTCCTTTTTGATATGTGGCTACTTGTGGACTGGGACGCATTTAGAAAAAAGTATTAAATTTATTTCCGTTGCAACACGCAAGGACTTCCATCATCTTTGACCACATATCTTTCTTTCTCTCTCTCCCTCTATTTCCCTCAGTTCCTGTCTGAATAACGGGACCTGTGTTGACGACATCAACACCTTCTCGTGTCGTTGTCGTCCTGGTTTCTACGGGACCTTCTGTCAGTATGAGCAGAATGAGTGTGACTCTCAGCCCTGTAAGAACGGAGGGACCTGCACAGACGGCCTGGGATCCTACCGCTGCACCTGCCCTGTGGGCTACAACGGGCAGAACTGCCAGGTAGAGAGAGGAGAGAGAGAGAGTGTGGGTGTGTGTAAAATGGCGTTGAACTGAAAATTACTTTAAAAAAAGGTATCTGATTATAACATCTCTCTTTGTCTGGTTCTTCATATGAAAAGCAATGCTAACATTTCCTGCTCCGTTTGTCCCATTGCAGAACTTTGTGAACTTGTGTAGCCAGCCACTGTGCAGGAACGGAGGGTCCTGTTCCCAGTCAGAGACCACCTGGTCATGTCACTGTCCTGTGGGCTGGACTGGTCTATACTGTGACGTCCCCAACATGTCCTGTCAGGACTATGCTGCTCGGAATGGTGAGCATTCCATGCCTCTACAATACACTGTGATTTATTCAGTCACCTCTCTCAGTAAACAGTCAAATAGTTCACAATCAGTCAAAGGGATAGTTCAGGATTTTGGCAATGAGGCCCTTTATTTACTTCCCAAGAGTCAGATGAACCATTTTTATGTATCTGCGTCCACTATGAAGGTTAGAGGTAGTTTTATGAGCCAATGCTAACTAGCGATGACTTGTTAGCAACTTTCTTCAAACTGCATGCAGATACATAAAAATGGTGTCCACGAGTTCATCTAACTCTGGGGAAGTAGATAAAGGGCCTCATTGCCAAAATCCCAAACTATCCCTTTAATCAAATTACATGTTTACAAAGACAGATGGATGAAATATAAAGATGATGTAAAGGTATGTAAACCATGCTGATTATGGCTAATATGTTGTGTGTGTCTCTGTCAGGTATTCCAGTGGAGATGGTGTGTAAGTACATGGGTCGCTGTGTGAATGTTGGAAATGCCCACAAGTGTCAGTGCCAGCCTGGCTACACTGGCAGCTACTGTGACAAGACTGTGGACGAGTGCCAGTCCAACCCCTGCCGCAACGGAGCCACCTGCATGGACTACCAGGGCACATATGAGTGTATGGTAAGTTTTGTGTGTGTGTGTGTGTGTGTGTGTGTGTGTGTGTGTGTGCATCTATGTGTGTCTGTGTGAACATCTAACAATGTGTCTCTGTTCCAGTGCAAGGCTGGCTACCAGGGGGTGAACTGTGAGTATGACGTGGATGAGTGTCACTCTAACCCTTGTCGTCATGGAGGAACCTGCATCAACCTCATCAACCGCTTCTCCTGCGCCTGCCCACCTGGCACACATGGTAAGCAGATACCGGAAGATTCTCTCTTGTTTTATCAATCTCTTTCTCTCTCTTTTTTTTCCTTGCCCATTGGTTTTACATAATGTACAACTACAACCGATGGTCTAACCTGACCTCTCAACCGATGGTCTTTCCTCTCTCTCCTCTCCCCCTCTGTAGGTGTTCAGTGTGAGGTGAACGTGGACGACTGTGCTCCCAAGCCTGGCTCCTTGGGGCCTCGCTGTCTGAACGGGGGCCAGTGTGTGGATGGGGTGGGCCGCTACACCTGCTCCTGCCCCCCTGGCTTCGCTGGGGAGCACTGTGAGGGGGACGTCAATGAGTGTCTCTCTGGACCCTGTCACTCTCCTGGTAGCCTGGACTGTGTGCAGCTGGCCAACGACTACCAGTGCCGCTGTCGCCTGGGCTACACAGGTATAGAACTACACCCCTCTGTATATGTTTTAAGACACATCAACACCTGTTACCTAGCATACCCCGCACTCATGCTGTGTAACATGACATCTCTCTCTTTTTTAGGACGACTCTGTGAGTCCATGGTGGATCTGTGCCAGTCTAAGCCGTGCCATAACAGTGGTACCTGCTCCATGAACATGAGCTCAGTGCATGGATACACATGCACCTGTCAACCAGTAAGTCATATAATGTTACTGTACCCTTTTACAATGTTTGTTTTCCAATTGCCAGACTGCTGTGTTTCTATGTACTCCATGTACCAGTTTGCTGATCTTTATCTCTTTCTTTTGAATGGATTTACAACCGCATTGAAACTGCATTGTGCTGTATAACATTGTATTCACCTCTAATGTAGCTGTGGAGTGAGTGGCTGAGTGTCTATTCTTTCCCTACTGGCTTGTTTCCCTAACTACTAACCATTCTCCTCCTCCTTATTCTTACCTTTGCTTCAGAGGGTGAGACAACATAGTTCAGGTATGACTGAGAACAGCAGTGTTCTAGGAAGAGACCAAACTTAGTACATTCTCACAGGTTTTCTGACTAGTCAACTGCAGGAATGTAGGTTATGAATGTAAAA
This sequence comes from Coregonus clupeaformis, assembly GCF_020615455.1. Taxonomy (NCBI): domain Eukaryota; kingdom Metazoa; phylum Chordata; class Actinopteri; order Salmoniformes; family Salmonidae; genus Coregonus; species Coregonus clupeaformis. The sequence continues at coordinate 44,156,383 of NC_059211.1, read as the reverse complement.
CCGAGTCCACAGGTATCTGCCTAACCAGTCAGTTCACATGTCTGATGCCTACTCTCTCTCGTCTCCTTGTTCAGAGTTTCACTGGCTTCAACTGTGGAGAGGTAGAGGGCTACAACTGTGCCCAGCTGCGTTGCCAGAACGGCGGGCACTGCCAGGATTCTCAGGGTGATCATCTGCACTGCCGTTGCCAGCCAGGCTTCAGTGGGTCACGCTGCGAGACCGCCCACAGCTGCCAGAACCGGCCCTGTCTGAATGGAGGCACCTGTATGAAGGACCCACACCAGTACAGCTGTCACTGCCCAGCCCACTTCTCCGGCAGGCACTGTGAGAATGTCATTTTCGACCAGTCCCCCCGCACCCCCTCCTGCCCTTATGTAGAGTGTGAGCAGCGGTCCGGGGATACGAAGTGTGACCCGCAGTGCAACAACCATGAGTGCCAGTGGGACGGCGGGGACTGTTCTCTACATTGGCACCGGCCATGGGTCAACTGCACCGCCCCCGTGCCCTGCTGGGAGCTGTTCCGCAACGGCCGCTGTGACCCGGAGTGTGACAACTCCGGCTGCCTCTTCGACAGCTTTGAGTGTCAAGAGAGCACAAAGTCATACTGCAAGTATGTACAAGAGTTAGTAACAACATAAACACATCAATACACATGTACACTCAGTGGCCAGTTTATTAGGTACACCAATCTAGTACCGGGTCGAACCCCCCTTTGCCTCCAGAACAGCTTGAATTCTTCAGGGCATGGAAACGTTGCCCAATTGGTATCAAGGGACGTAACATGTGCCAGGATAACATTCCACACACCATTACACCACCGCACCACCCTGTACTGTTGACACCAGGCAGGATAGGGCCATGGACTGCTTACGCCAAATCCTGACTCTGCCATCAGCATGACGCAACAGCAACCAGGATTCATCAGTCCAGGCTGTGTTTTTCCACTCCTCAATTTCCAGTGTTGTTGATCGCGTGCCCACTGGAGCAGCTTCTTGTTTTTAGCTGATAGGAGTGGAACCCGGTGTGGTCGTCTGCTGCAATAGCCCATCCGTGACAAGGACCGACGAGTTGTGCGTTCCGAGATGCCGTTCTGCACACCACTGTTGTACTGCGCTGTTATTTGCCTGTTTGTGGCCCGCCTGTTAGCTTGCACGATTCTTGCCATTCTCCTTCGACCTCTCATCAACAAGCTGTTTTTGCCCACAGGACTGCCGCTGACTAGATGTTTTTTGTTTGTCGCACCATTCTCGGTAAACCCTAGACACTGTTGTGCGTGTAAAGCCCAGGAGGCCGGTCGTTTCTGATTCTGGAACTGGCACGCCTGGCACCGATACCACACTCAGTCGCTTAGGTCACCCGTTTTGCCCAATCTAACTTTCAATCGAACAGTAACTGAATGCCTTGATGCCTGTCTGCCTGCTTTATATAGCAAGCCACGGCCACGTGACTCCCTGTCTGTAGGAGCGAAGCATTTTCGTGAACGGGGTGGTGTAGCTAATAAACGGCCCACTGAGTGTATATCCTTATTAAGAGAATATTAAGATTATTACGAGAAAATGTATACAATAAATTCAGATTTTAAAGCTTTTTAACACACAGGAAGTCCTAGAGTCTTCTGAATTCCCTAACCCCCTCCCTCTGCCCTTTCATATCTACAGGTATGATAAGTACTGTGCGGACCACTATGCAAACAAGATCTGTGACAAGAGCTGTAACACAGAGGCATGTGGCTGGGACGGCCTGGACTGCTCTGAGGACACCCCTGCTAAGGTGGCTGATGGCACACTGGTGATCATAGTGTTACTGCAGCCTGAGGAGCTGCTGGGAGACTTGAGAGGCTTCCTGCGCTCCCTGGGAACCCTGCTGCACACCAACCTCCGTGTCAAAATGGACGCCCAGCAGAGACCTATGGTGTATCCTTACTATACTCTGGAGCACGACAACGACAATGAAGGACAGTCTGCTACAATGAAACGTAGAGGCAAACGGGAGATGGACAAGGAGGTTCTCGGGTAAGGAGATGTCTTTCTCTCTCTCTTTAACTGCTAGATAAGATGAAGTGTGAATAGTCCTCCATGTTGTGAAGTAAGCCTAACCGAAGTTGTGTTTGTTGCAGGTCTAAGGTGTACCTGGAGATTGATAACCGAAAGTGTGCTGAGATCTCCATGGACTGTTTCTCCAGCACAGAGCTGGTTGCATCCTTCATCGCTGCAGAGTACCTAAAGTCTGCGCTGCCCTACCCTGTGGTCTCTGTCGACAGTAAGTCCCTCTCCTTTTTCCTATTGTGATTTCACAAACACCACATCAAGGCGGTGACCCGATCCTGTAGGTTCATGCCCTACAACATTCGGAGAGTACGACCCTGCCTTACACAGGAAGCGGCACAGGTCCTAATCCAGGCATCTCCCGTCTGGATTACTGCAACTCGCTGTTGGCTGGGCTCCCTGCCTGTGCCATTAAACCCCTACAACTCATCTAGAATGCCGCAGCCCGTCTGGTGTTCAACCTTCCCAAGTTCTCTCACGTCACCCCGCTCCTCCGCACACTACACTGGCTTCCAGTTGAAGCTCGCATCTGCTACAAGACCATGGTGCTTGCCTACGGAGCTGTGAGGGGAACGGCACCTCCGTACCTTCAGGCTCTGATCATTCCCTACACCCAAACGAGGGCATTGCGTTCATCCACCTCTGGCCTGCTGGCTCCCCTACCTCTGCTGAAGCACAGTTCCCGCTCAGCCCAGTCAAAACTGTTCGCTGCTCTGGCACCCCAATGGTGGAACAAGCTCCCTCACGACGCCAGGACAGCGGAGTCACTCACCACCTTCCGGAGACATTTGAAACCCCACCTCTTTAAGGAACACCTGGGATAGGATAAAGTAATCCTTCTACCCCCCCACCTTACCCCCCAAAAAAAAAAAAGACAAAAAAAAAAAAAAGAATAATTTTTAAGTGGTTATCCCACTGGCTATAAGGTGAATGCACCAATTTGTAAGTCGCTCTGGATAAGAGCGTCTGCTAAATGACGTAAATGTAAATGTAAACCACCCTAATGGTAATGTTACATAAGCACACCTGATTAAACCCACTTATTATGTTCTTTGCTAAAAATGGACACTTTGCTCCATTACTCATGCTCTGAATGCAGAGCCCATTTCAGATTGCATCACCTAGTTAAGAGTTCCATGTCTCCTCCTCCAGGTGACCCTATGGACCCCCAGAAGCCCCCCTTCATGCTGTACCTGGCTATGGGAGCAGCTGTCATCATCCTGCTCATCCTGGTGCTGGGCGTGCTGGCCGCCAAGAGGAAACGCAAACACGGCATCCTCTGGCTCCCCGATGGCTTCCTGGCCAAGAAAGACGACAAGAGGAGAGAGCCCCTGGGCCAGGACGACTTCGGCATGAAGTGAGTGGAGAAAAGACAGAGGTTGCGTCCGAAATGGCACCCTATTCCCTGTATAGTGCACTGCTTTTGACCAGGTCCTGCATATGGTCTAATATATACACATACACATACACACACATACACACACACACACACACACACTACCGGTCAAAAGTTTTAGAACACCTACTCATTCAAGGGTTTTTCTACATTATAGAATAATAGTGAAGACATCAAAACTATGAAATAACACATATGGAATCATGCAGTAACCAAAAAAGTGTTAAACAAATGAAAATATATTTTATATTTGAGATTCTTCAAATAGCCACCCTTTGCCTTGATGACAGCTTTTCACACTCTTGGCATTCTCTCAACCAGCTTCACCTGGAATGCTTTTCCAACAGTCTTGAAGGAGTTCCCACAAATGCTGAGCACTTGTTGGCTACTTTTCCTTCACTCTGCGGTCAGACTCATCCCAAACCATCTCAATTTGATTAAGGTCAGGGGGTTGTGGCGCACTCCATCACTCTCCTTCTTGGTCAAATAGCCCTTATACAGCCTGGAGGTGTGTTGGGTCATTTTCCTGTTGAAAAACAAATGATAGTCCCACTAAGCCCAAACCAGATGGGATGGCGTATCGCTGCAGAATGCTGTGGTAGCCATGCTGGTTAAGTGTGCCTTGAATACTAAATAAATCACAGACAGTGTCACCAGCAAAGCACCCCCACACCAAAACACCACCTCCTCTATGCTTTACGGTGGGAAATACACATGTGGAGATCATCCATTCACCCACAAAAATCTCAAATTGGAACCAAAAATCTCAAATTTGGACTCCAGACCAAAGGACACATTTCCACCGGTCTAATGTCCATTGCTTGTGTTTCTTGGCCCAAGCAAGTCTCTTCTTCTTATTGGTGTCCTTTAGTAGTGGTTTCTTTGCAGCAATTTGACCATGAAGGCTTGATTCACACAGTCTCCTCTGAACAGTTGATGTTGAGATTTGTCTGTTACTTGAACTCTGTGAATCATTTATTTGGGTTGCAATTTCTGAGGCTGGTCCTCATGAGAGCAAGTTTCATCATTGCGCTTGATGGTTTTTGCGACTGCACTTGAAGAAACGTTCAAAGTTCTTTAAATTTTCCGTATTGACTGACCATGTCTTAAAGTAATGATAGACTGTCATTTATCTTTGCTTATTTGAGCTGTTCTTGCCATAATATGGACTTGGTCTTTTACGAAATAGGGCTATCTTCTGTATACCCCCCCTACCTTGTCACAACACAACTGATTGGCTCAAACGCATTAAGAAGGAAATCAAATTAACAAGACACACCTGTTAATTTAAATGCATTCCAGGTGACTACCACATGAAGCTGGTTGAGAGAATGCCAAGAGTGTGCAAAGCTGTCATCAAGGCAAAGGGTGGCTATTTGAAGAATCTCAAATATAAAATATATTTTCATTTGTTTAACACTTTTTTGGTTACTACATGATTCCATATGTGTTATTTCATAGTTTTGATTTCTTCACTATTATTCTACAATGTAGAAAATAGTACAAATAAATAAAAACCCTTGAATGAGTAGGTGTTCTAAAACTTTTGACCGGTAGTGTATATATTGAACAAAAATATAAACGCAACATGCAACAATTTCAAATATTTTACTGAGTTACAGTTCATATAAGGAAATCAGTCAATTGAAATAAATAAATTAGGATTTCTATGGATTTCACATGACTTGGAATACAGATATGCATCTGTTGGTCACAGATACCTGGGGGAAAAAAAAGTAGGGGTGTGGATCAGAAAACTAGTCAGTATCTGGTTTGACCACCATTTGCCTCATGTAGCGCGACACATCTCTTTCGCATAGTTGATCAGGCTGTTGATTGTGGCCTGTGGCCTCCTCAATGGTTGTGCTAAGTTGCTGGATATTTGCGGGAACTGAAACACACTGTCGTACACGTCAATCCAGAGCATCCCAAACATGCACAATGAGTGACATGTCTGGTGAGTATGCAGGCCATGGAAGAACTGGGAAGTTTTCAACTTCCAGGAATTGTGTACAGATCCTTGCGACATGGGGCTGTGCATTATCATGCTGAAACATGAGGTGATTGTGGCGGATGAATGGCACGACAATGGGCCTCAGGATCTCATCACGGTATCTCTGTGCATTCAAATTGCCATCGATAAAATGCAATTGTGTTTGTGGTCAATAACTTTTATTTCAGCTCATGAAACATGGGACGAGCACTTTACATGTTGCACTTATATATTTACTTTTTTTAATTACTGCACTATACCGGGAATAAAGACAAAATAGTGTACCTCTATAGTGTACCATACTCTGAACTGAGACAAATGTTTGACCAATGTACCATAATGTAGAGCCTCATTCTCCACACCCTTTCCTCTTCTTCCTCTCTTCCCTGCAGGAACTTCAAGACCCAGGATGGAGGGATGATGGACGGAGGCCAGAGCCAGAGATGGATGGAAGAGGAGGCTCCGCCCAAGAAACCAAGGGTGAGAATGAGAAAGAAGAGAGCCATTCTTGGCAGCCATTTTGGGTCAGAAGGCTCACCAGTTGCATACCAGCATGATGCATTGAGTGAGTATCTAAATATCTCCTCTCCCCCAGACTGAGGACAAGCCCCTACTGCCTCTGGGTGTGGATGGAGGAGTGGACAGACGGGAGTGGACCTTACAACACCACAAGGCTGCTGACATCTCTCTCACTCCACCACAGGCTGATCTGGAAGCGGACTGCCTGGATGTCAATGTCAAAGGACCAGGTAGATTTTAAGATTGATTAGGATTGTTGTCAATCAAGTATAAGGATACCTGACTGATTGCCCTTGGTGTAACTGTATATTTTTTTGCTCTGACCAAATTGCAAAATTCTCATCCAGATGGCTTCACCCCCTTGATGCTGGCTTCTCTACGAAACGGAGGGGCGTCTGATTGCGGCCTGCAGGCGGAAGAGGAAGAGGAGAGCGGGGGAGATGAGCCAGGACCCAACGTCATCTCAGACCTCATCACCCAGGGTGCAACACTCATGGCCCAAACGGATCGCACCGGGGAGACGGCACTCCACCTGGCGGCTCGCTACGCCCGGGCCGATGCCGCCAAAAGGCTGCTGGACGCCGGGGCAGATGCCAATGCTCACGACAACATGGGTCGCACCCCTCTCCACGCTGCTGTGGCGGCCGATGCCCAGGGAGTGTTCCAGGTAACATATTCATTTACATTTTCGTCATTTAGCAGACGCTCTTATCCAGAGCGACTTACAAATTGGTGCATTCACCTTATGATAGCCAGTGGGACAACCACTTTACTATATATATATATATATACATACAGTGGGGAGAACAAGTATTTGATACACTGCCGATTTTGCAGGTTTTCCTACTTACAAAGCATGTAGAGGTCTGTAATTTTTATCCTAGGTACACTTCAACTGTGAGAGACGGAATCTAAAACAAAAATCCAGAAAATCACATTGTGTGATTTTTAAGTAATTAATTTGCATTTTATTGCATGACATAAGTATTTGATACATCAGAAAAGCAGAACTTAATATTTGGTACAGAAACCTTTGTTTGCAATTACAGAGATCATACGTTTCCTGTAGGTCTTGACCAGGTTTGCACACACTGCAGCAGGGATTTTGGCCCACTCCTCCATACAGACCTTCTCCAGATCCTTCAGGTTTCGGGGCTGTCGCTGGCCAATACGGACTTTCAGCTCCCTCCAAAGATTTTCTATTGAGTTCAGGTCTGGAGACTGGCTAGGCCACTCCAGGACCTTGAGATGCTTCTTACGGAGCCACTCCTTAGTTGCCCTGGCTGTGTGTTTCGGGTCGTTGTCATGCTGGAAGACCCAGCCACGACCCATCTTCAATGCTCTTACTGAGGGAAGGAGGTTGTTGGCCAAGATCTCGCGATACATGGCCCCATCCATCCTCCCCTCAATACGGTGCAGTCGTCCTGTCCCCTTTGCAGAAAAGCATCCCCAAAGAATGATGTTTCCACCTCCATGCTTCATGGTTGGGATGGTGTTTAGACCAAAAAGCTCTATTTTCGTCTCATCAGACCACATGACCTTCTCCCATTCCTCCTCTGGATCATCCAGATGGTCATTGGCAAACTTCAGACGGGCCTGGACATGCGCTGGCTTGAGCAGGGGGACCTTGCGTGCGCTGCAGGATTTTAATCCATGACGGCGTAGTGTGTTACTAATGGTTTTCTTTGAGACTGTGGTCCCAGCTCTCTTCAGGTCATTGACCAGGTCCTGCCGTGTAGTTCTGGGCTGATCCCTCACCTTCCTCATGATCATTGATGCCCCACGAGGTGAGATCTTGCATGGAGCCCCAGACCGAGGGTGATTGACCGTCATCTTGAACTTCTTCCATTTTCTAATAATTGCGCCAACAGTTGTTGCCTTCTCACCAAGCTGCTTGCCTATTGTCCTGTAGCCCATCCCAGCCTTGTGCAGGTCTACAATTGTATCCCTGATGTCCTTACACAGCTCTCTGGTCTTGGCCATTGTGGAGAGGTTGGAGTCTGTTTGATTGAGTGTGTGGACAGGTGTCTTTTATACAGGTAACGAGTTCAAACAGGTGCAGTTAATACAGGTAATGAGTGGAGAACAGGAGGGCTTCTTAAAGAAAAACGAACAGGTCTGTGAGAGCCGGAATTCTTACTGGTTGGTAGGAGATCAAATATTTATGTCATGCAATAAAATGCAAATTAATTACTTAAAAATCACACAATGTGATTTTCTGGATTTTTGTTTTAGATTCCGTCTCTCACAGTTGAAGTGTACCTATGATAAGAATTACAGACCTCTACATGCTTTGTAAGTAGGAAAACCTGCAAAATCGGCAGTGTATCAAATACTTGTTCTCCCCACTGTGTGTGTATGTATATATATATATATATATATTTTTTTTGGGGGTAGAAGGATTACTTTTATCCTATCCCAGGTATTCCTTAAAGAGGTGGGGTTTCAAGTGTCTCCCGGAAGGTGGTGAGTGACTCTGCTGTCCTGGCGTCGTGAGGGAGCTTGTTCCACCATTGGGGTGCCAGAGCAGCGAACAGTTTTGACTGGGCTGAGCGGGAACTGTGCTTCCGCAGAGGTAGGGGGGCCAGCAGGCCAGATGTGGATGAACGCAATGCCCTCGTTTGGGTGTAGGGAATGATCAGAGCCTGAAGGTACGGAGGTGCCGTTCCCCTCACAGCTCCGTAGGCAAGCACCATGGTCTTGTAGCAGATGCGGGCTTCAACTGGAAGCCAGTGGAGTGTGCGGAGGAGCGGGGTGACGTGAGAGAACTTGGGAAGGTTGAACACCAGACGGGCTGCAGCGTTCTGGATGAGTTGAAGGGGTTTAATGGCATAGGCAGGGAGCCCAGCCAACAGCGAGTTGCAGTAATCCAGACGGGAGATGACAAGTGCCTGGATTAGGACCTGTGCCGCTTCCTGTGTAAGGTAGGGTCGTACTCTGCGAATGTTGTTTAGCATGAACCTACAGGATCGGGTCACCGCTTTGATGTTAGCGGAGAATGACAGGGTGTTGTCCAGGGTCATGCCAAGGTTCTTTGCACTCTGGGAGGAGGACACAACGGAGTTGTCAACCGTGATGGCGAGATCATGGAGCGGGCAGTCCTTCCCCGGGAGGAAGAGCAGCTCCGTCTTGCCGAGGTTCAGCTTGAGGTGGTGATCCGTCATCCACACTGATATGTCTGCCAGACATGCAGAGATGCGATTCGCCACCTGGTTATCAGAAGGGGGAAAGGAGAAGATGAATTGTGTGTCGTCTGCGTAGCAATGATAGGAGAGACCATGTGAGGATATGACAGAGCCAAGTGACTTGGTGTATAGAGAGAATAGGAGAGGGCCTAGAACTGATCCCTGGGGGACACCAGTGGTGAGAGCACGTGGTGCGGAGACAGATTCTCGCCACCCCACCTGGTAGGAGCGACCTGTGAGGTAGGACGCAATCCAAGAGTGAGCCGCGCCGGAGATGCCCAACTCGGAGAGGGTGGAGAGGAGGATCTGATGGTTCACAGTATCAAAGGCAGCAGATAGGTCTAGAAGGATGAGAGCAGAGGAGAGAGAGTTAGCAGTGCGGAGAGCCTCTGTGACACAGAGAAGTGCAGTCTCAGTTGAATGACCAGTCTTGAAACCTGACTGGTTTGGATCAAGAAGGTCATTCTGAGAGAGATAGCAAGAGAGTTGGCTAAAGACTGCACGCTCAAGAGTTTTGGAGAGAAAAGAAAGAAGGGATACTGGTCTGTAGTTGTTGACATCGGAGGGATCGAGTGTAGGTTTTTTGAGAAGGGGTGCAACTCTCGCTCTCTTGAAGACGCAAGGGACATAGCCAGTGGTCAAGGATGAGTTGATGAGTGAGGTGAAGTAAGGGAGAAGGTCTCCGGAAATGGTCTGGAGAAGAGAGGAGGGGATAGGGTCAAGCGGGCAGGTTGTTGGGCGGCCGGCCGTCACAAGTCGCAAGATTTCATCTGGAGAGAAAGGGGAGAAAGAAGTCAAAGCATAGGGTAGGGCAGTGTGAGCAGGACCAGCGGTGTCATTTGACTTAATAAATGAGGATCGGATGTCGTCAACCTTCTTTTCAAAATGGTTGACGAAGTCATCCACAGAGAGGGAGGAGGGAGGGGGAGGAGGAGGAGGATTCAGCAGGGAGGAGAAGGTGGCAAAGAGCTTCCTAGGGTTAGAGGCAGAGGCTTGAAATTTAGAGTGGTAGAAAGTGGCTTTAGCAGCAGAAACAGAGGAAGAAAATGTAGAGAGGAGGGAGTGAAAAGATGACAGGTCGGCAGGGAGTCTAGTTTTCCTCCATTTCCGCTCGGCTGCCCGGAGCCCTGTTCTGTGAGCTCGCAATGAGTCGTCAAGCCACGGAGCAGGAGTGGAGGACCGAGCCGGCCGGGAGGATAGGGGACATAGAGAGTCAAAAGATGCAGAAAGGGAGGAGAGGAGGGTTGAGGAGGCAGAATCAGGAGATTGGAGGGCTGAAAAGACACTCTCATTAGAGCAGTTGATAAACTAGTGCTGGTACTGTGCTCACATGAGCAAAGGTTGAAAAACCGTATTGAGCTTATTGAGTTAACACTCTGTTCCCTTCTCAGATCCTGATCCGTAACCGGGCCACTGAGTTGGATGCCAGGATGAACGATGGCACCACACCTCTAATCCTGGCTGCCAGGCTGGCTGTGGAGGGCATAGTGGAGGAACTGGTGCACTGCCACGCGGACATCAATGCTGTCGACGACCACGGTGAGCCCTGGCATTGTTTCTACATGCATATTGAGTGTCAGGTGTCTCCAACAGGTCGATCACTAGCTACCAGTAGCTCGCAGCCCACCTATGAGTAGCTCACCAAACAATTGAAAGTACATGCAATTTTTCACGTGCTCCACCGCAAACTTTCATTAACAAATCTCACAAGTATCAGACACCGCAAGCTCCCAGCTACTATCTAATCAACATTGACATGATCCCATCCCTGGTTAGCCACTATTGGCTTAAAAAGCCAAACCTAACACAATATCTGCCAAGTAATTTCCAGCAATATTGCCCACGTCTGTGTGATGCTCGTGCTTGTCTATCACTCTGTGTGAAGCCAGTTGATGTGATAACCATCTTGTGGATTGACCAAAATACTTTCCCCAAGTCCTTATCAATTAAATGTTAACTGCAAAGTAGGCTTACCTGGCTTAAGTATATCATTTGTATCTATTATTTGTTATTTGTAACTTTTCCATGAAATGAGCATCGGCAGTACAGAACCATCGCTAGACCAGCACATTAGACGGAACATTCCTCACTCGTTAGATGCGCAATTAAAGTGCCAGATGCGCAATCAAAGGGGAATTAAACAAAAAATGTAAATGTTTTAGTTTTCTTCCAGACCAATTTTTTATCTTTCTCTGTCTCTCTCAGGTAAGTCTGCTCTGCACTGGGCAGCTGCTGTGAACAATGTGGAGGCCACCCTGGTGCTGCTGAAGAATGGAGCCAACAGAGACATGCAGGACAACAAGGTCTGTACTACCTCGGTTTACATTTCACATCACCATCTTGTTTTGCACAAGTTTTCATACCTCAAAAGTAGCCTTTATGTCAAGCTATGTCCCATATTATATCACTTTAGTATCATGTTTTATTAGCTTTGTACATATACATGTCTTCATGGGTTGTTTTGCCCATTGTGTTTTTCCAGGAGGAGACCCCGTTGTTCCTGGCAGCCAGAGAGGGTAGTTTTGAGGCGGCCCAGGTTCTGCTGGACCACTACTCTAATAGGGACATCACAGACCACCTGGACCGGCTGCCCCGTGACACCGCACAGGAGCGCATGCACCACGACATTGTACGTCTGCTCGATCAGTACAACCTGGTCCACAGCCCACACAACGGCCCCAACCACATGGGCGGGGGAGGGGGACACTCCCTGGTTTGTGGAGGAAACGGAGCGGGCTACATGGGCATGCGGCCCGGGCCCCAGGGCAAGAAGAGCAGGCGGGGCGGGGGGAAGGTTGGAGGTGCTGGCGGGGGTACAGCCAAAGAGCTGAAAGACATGAAGGCTAAGCGGAGGAAGAAGCCAACAGGAGGAGAAGGGCCTGCAGTGGGAGCTGTGGGAGGAGCCAGTGGCAATGGCACTAAAGCTGCAGGAGGGCTGTCAGAGAGCTCAGTCACCATGTCACCTGTGGACTCCCTGGAGTCTCCACACTCGTACACAGGAGACGCTGCCAGGGCCCCCAACACGGCCAACTCTCCTCCTCTCCTGAGCAGCCCCTCCTCCAGGCCCCTGCTGCCTCCAGTCAGCCACATGCTGGGCCAACAGCAGAGCTGGGTGGGCCTGAAGCATGGATACGGTGGCCACATGTTCAGCCTCCTCCCCCAGCAGATTGGTAACGGCCATCCTGGCATGTCCCAGCACCACGGCCAAGGCCTGCTCACCCCCATGAATGTCACCATGAGCCGCGAGCAGCTGCCTCCCATTGTCACCTTCCAGATGATGGCACCGGGGGGCGGGCAGGCCCTGCTGAAGCAGCCCCAGCCTGGGCAGGTGCAGTCACAGGGGCAAAACCAGGGCCAGCCCCACTCTCAGCAGGGCCCTACTCACCTGCACTGCACCCAGGGCATGATGTACCAGATGCCCGACGTGGGCCTCCAGCACAGCCTGTCCCACAGCCTCCCCCACTCTCACGGCCTGGCCCACGGCCATGGCATGGTGCAGGACGGCCAGTCCCGCCAGCAGCTCCCTCCATATCAGGCTATCCAGAGCCCCGTGGATAAGTACCCCACCCCTCCCTCTCAGCACAGCTACGCCACCGCTGGCTCGGAGGGCACCACCCCGGGGCACCCGGCTCACCCGCCCAGCAAGCACCCGTACCTCACCCCCTCCCCCGAGTCCCCTGACCCCTGGTCCTCCTCCTCCCCCCACTCCAACTCAGACTGGTCTGATGTCACCACCAGCCCCACCCCCCTGGGGAACCCCCATGCACTGCCGCCTCCCCGCCACACACATATTCCGGAGCAGCCGCAGTCCCAGCAGACGCAACAGAACCCCCAGCAGCCTCAGCGTGGCAACATGCAGGTGTTTGCATAGATGAGGACTCTCTTAAAGCGCCCAACTCTTAAAAGTTTTGTTGATCTTTGTAGTTAAACTACAACACTTAAAAACTCTTTATCAGTCATTTCTTTCATCATTTGTTTTGTCTTATCCTCTCTCTGGTTACAGTAATCACTTTTACACTTCATTGTTACATGCTTTTCTTCCATTTTGCGCTTAAAGATAGTGTATAGTCTCTTTTGAGTATTGCTAACTAAAACCAAAAACTGTTTGAGTACCTTGGCCAGTTTGAAATGACTGATCATCAGAAAACAAACAAGGAACCAGAGCCAAACAGTGATCATGTACTGTAAGGAAAATGGACTGTTCAAGAAGGCACCAAGACAGAATCGACATTGGATATTCTTCATTTGGCTTAATCTGCTTCTTCTTGTCATCCCTTTTGGGCCGTTTCTTTTGGCTAAGCCTTATCTTAGAAAAATTTTAAGGACATATTTGCTCATTTAACATGCTATCTTTTTCATTCACTTTGTTTTATGTAGACCTGCCAATGACATACTAATGTTTCATTGAAAATTAACTCTACTTTTTATATGATGGGTCCGTTCACTTATGTTAAGTTGTGTTCTTTAAGCAAAAACGTAGGATTTGTATTTTGGAATGTTTCTCATTAGAATGTGGTGAGGCTATTTTGAGGGGCTGTTGTCGTGTGGTTAGAAAGGTACACACACACATACAAGCTAAAAACATACAGATACATCTCTTCAATGTTTGGTTCTAAGCGAAACTGTGGTGTAAATAGATGTCATTTATCCTGTATTCTTTTTCATTCTTGCCTCTGTTACAGTGTTGCCTCTGTACTCGCCCACACCTTGGGAGGGATGTTAGTAAGTTGTGGCTGTGGTGTTCTGTGTCAGGAGAATCTGTGTTACTGAAGAGTTTAAGATGTATCGTACATTTATGGATACAGAAGAAAATATGGTGACTGATGAAATACCAAATGAAAGAGAAGGGCATAATTGGATGTTGCACTATGTGTCTCTCTATAGATGGTCTCTCACCATGGGGGTTTCACTATGGTGTGTGCAATACGATGAATATGCTTTACACCACCAAGTCAACCACCTTAGTAAGTCCTGCCCCCACTGTTAAAGAACAAGGTTTGACTCTGATACTTGTTACTTTTAAAGCTTATACTTTTTTAAAGCTATTACTATTCTATTTTACTGAATATTGTTCAATATTATCACTGCTCTCAACAGTTTGACTGGTTCTGAAGTTGTACTTTTTTTGTTTGATATGGCAGTTGCTTTTTCCCCAAAATCATTTAATCACCTTTTTGCTTGATTACAATCAGTGCACCTTCTTTAATCGTTTTGTGATTCATAAGCCAAGTCTGAAGATGTTTGTTTTGTAATTAGTATTTTTGTCTTCATAATGTTTCTCATATGAGCACAGCCTTATGTGACCGCTCTGTGACTACAGATAATCATTGATTGTTTCTATTTTGCCACAGCCTTATGTGACCGCTCTGTGACTACAGATAATCATTGATTGTTTCTATTTTGCCACAGCCTTATGTGACCGCTCTGTGACTACAGATAATCATTGATTGTTTCTATTTTGCCACAGCCTTATGTGACCGCTCTGTGACTACAGATAATCATTGATTGTTTCTATTTTGCCACAGCCTTATGTGACCGCTCTGTGACTACAGATAATCATTGATTGTTTCTATTTTGCACCGTTAAATGGAACATCAATGTCTCCAAGACCAAATTGACTTGTTAGCCAAAAACTCATTGCAAATCATTGTATATCCACAACATTGTTCACGGTTTAAGGTATTGTTTGGAAATGTTGCATTTGGACGTATTGTCTAATCAAAGTAGATTATTGTTACAATGTATTCTAGATGAATGTATTTTGACAGAGCAAGATCCAAATACACACACACCTGACATGGTGATTTGCAGTCAATCATTATAAGACTGTTATGATAATGTAAATTGTTTTGTGAAAATTACTAAGTGCCTCTATGAGCAAACCACAAACCAATATCCCAAAAGTAATTTCCCATTCCCCATCTCTGGCACTTAATATCCACTACAAATTACTTCCAATGTGCTATCTCTGGGTCTAGGCCTTTTAGCTCATTGGACAATCCACGTGATCAATTCAGCAGAGCTCATGGAGCATGGTATTTACACTTAAATGCCTCATTATTCAAGGCTATTTTTTACATGCTGTATATAAAAAATGTTTGTATGTTTATTGTACTTTATTTTTCTGTTAACTATATACATGTTATATGAATGAAGTAGTTTCCCCTCATGTTTGTATAATGTAGAAGATGCCTGTTTATAAAGAACAAACCCCGTCTGATTGAAATAAACCAAACAAATGATCAAGTGCATATTATATACATAAATAAAGTCCGACTTTTCAGATCCATCCGCCTATTGTGCATGTGCCATTCTTTCATGGTTATTCACAGGAATTGTTTTTAGAAATGAAAACAAAAAGGTTAAAACATCCATGCATTTTACAACAAATTGTGCTCTGTATTACACTGAACAAATTCACTGATAAAGCAATAATCAAAGCAAAGCATTGATATTATGCTGCTTGGCAGACAATTTTATTCAAAGTGACTTACAGTATAGTGAGTGCATACATTTAAACTGTGTGTATGTGATCTCTGGGGGGATTGAAGCCACAATCTTACAAATGGAGCCTGGAGGAACACACAGGATGTAGT
The DNA here is from genome assembly GCF_020615455.1 of Coregonus clupeaformis. NCBI lineage: Eukaryota > Metazoa > Chordata > Actinopteri > Salmoniformes > Salmonidae > Coregonus > Coregonus clupeaformis. Next base: position 44,140,649 of record NC_059211.1, on the reverse strand, counting down.
CCATCATTGCCTCAAACCTAAATTCATGTGACCTTACTTGCCAGTATGAGCATACTTGAAGGATGTCTGGACATATCTTACATAAATTAAAGACCAGATTCATCTAAAACTCACAGACAATGCCACTACAGTTTGCAGCAAAATCCTGTCCGCCCCATAGAAATATAATTAATTGTATTTATATGGTCCACCCATCCAGCAGAGGGCAGTGGAGATCGGGCTGAAGGTTAGTTCTTAGTGTTCTGAATAGATGAGGAAGCAAAAATACTGTACAAGGAAGTAAAATCATACGAAATGCTTTTGACTTAGCTATGTCGTTGCAACTTTAGAATATATACTGTCATAGGACATAAAACAATTATGGTATTATGGACAGCTATATCGGTATGAAGGGGCAATGGTTGAATCCCGTTGCTGTGAGCCAGCCTGGGTCAATGGACGCGAGGACTTGAACTGTGGATAAGTTACCTGGCTAGCTACTAACAGACAGCTGAGCTCATTAGCTAGCACTACAGCTCACACTTGTTGAAATTGAGCCGTAATTCTTCAACTTTTGTATTACCTAGCTAGCTTTCCGGTGCTACCAGGTATGTCTGCTAGTCTTGCACTATCAAACTGTATGAGATTGAGTCAGTGGCGCGAGCGTAACATCGTTATCTTGCCTGCTTCCTTTGATGTTGATGAACGATAAAACACCTGCGCAAACTAGCTAGCTAACCATCTTTCTAGGAATGTGTCACCTGATTTGACTGTAATCAAACTGAATATACAAAAGTTGCAAGTATAACGTTTGTAATTGAATGGTTAGCTTTCTGTCATTTATGCAATGTAGCCTGACTTGTTTTTGGCCCATCAGTCCTTCCTTTGAATGTTTCAAGACTATCCCCTCTCACTGCAGACTGACCAGACTGTACCCTTGCAGTGGCTAACTGTTGTCTCCTCTCCCTGCAGACTGACCAGAATGATTCACCCATCTGTCTCCAACATGGCATCCTCCAGGTTGAAGTACCTGTCTCTGGGGGTGCTGGTGTTCCAGACCACCTCTCTGGTGCTGACCATGCGCTACTCCCGCACCCTGCAGGGGGACGGCCCCCGCTACCTGGCCTCCTCGGCTGTGGTGGTGGCTGAGTTCATGAAGATCATTACCTGTTTGCTGCTCGTCTTCAAGGAGCACAGTGAGTGGTCTGGATAGAGCTTTCCACTTCCCATCTGTAGTATAGCAAAATAAGACTTTGTGTTCATGTATACATTTAGGCCTAGAGGATGACACATGAAAGGGTTAGGCAAGTTATATCTCGGTATCTGACTTTCCCTCTATCTCCCCCTCTGTCCTGTATGGCCCAGGCTACAGTGTTCGGGCCCTGAGCAGTATTCTGAGGCAGGAGATAGCCCACAAGCCTATAGAGACCCTGAAGCTGGCCATTCCTTCTGGGATCTACACCCTGCAGAACAACCTGCTCTATGTGGCTCTGTCCAACCTAGACGCTGCCACCTACCAGGTAGAACAACCTGTTATGGAGTGTGTTTACCCCATAATGACAAAGTGAAAACCTGTTTTTAGACATTTTTGCAAATGTATTGAAAATGAAATACACAAATACCTAATTTACATAAGTATTCACACCCCTGAGTCAATGCATGTTAGAATCACCTTTGGCAGTGATTATAGCTGTCAGTTTTTCTGGGTAAATCTCTAAGAGTTCCTGGATTGTACAATATTATTCCAGCTCTGTCAAGTTGGTTGTTGATCATTGCTAGACAGCCATTTTCAAGTCTTGCCATAGATTTTCAAGCTGATTTAAGTCAAAACTGTAACTATGCCACTCAGGAACATTCAATGTCGTCTTGGTAAGCTACTCCAGTGTATATTTGTTCTTGTGTTTTAGGTTATTGTCCTGCTGAAAGGTGAATTTGTCTCACAGTGTCTATTGGAAAGCAGACTGAACCAGGTTTTCCTCTAGGATTTTGCCTGTGCTTAGCTCTATTCCATTTATTTTTATCTGAACAAAAACTCCCTAGTCCTTGCCAATGACAAGCATACCCAAAACATGCAACCTGGTCTCATAGACTATACATAAGATAGAGAATGTAAATCTGGGACACTCAAATTAGTATGATATGTTAAATTTGGCATGGTTACATTAGACAGACATTTACATTACATTTTTACATTTACGTCATTTAGCAGACGCTCTTATCCAGAGCGACTTACATTATTTTTTTTTATACCCCCTTGTGGGAATCGAACCCACAACCCTGGCGTTGCAAACGCCATGCTCTATCAACTGAGCTACATCCCTGCCGGCCATTCCCTCCCCTACCCTGGACGACGCTGGGCCAATTGCGCGCCGCCCCATGGGTCTCCCGGTCACGGCCGGCTACGACAGAGCCTGGATTCGAACCAGGATCTCTAGCGGCACAGCTAGCACTGCGATGCAGTGCCTTAGACCACTGCGCCACTCAGGAGACAGTTACTTAAGACGGTTACTTAAGGCAAAAAAACGAAAGGACGCAAACGTCTAGCAACCTAAAGGTTGCGTGTTCAAATTTCATCACGGACAACTTTAGCACATTAGCTGCTTTTTAACTTATTTTTAGCTATTTTGCAACCATTTAGCTATTTTGTTCCCTCCAGAAATGTAGGAGCTGAGCAAATTTCAGGTCTGCTGAGTGCAAACTTGAACGTTGTAAAAATTCTTTGCAACTTCTAGTGCGCGTTTACTGTGAATACTGAGGCTGTTTAACAGTGGCCAATTAGGCTACTGTGGCTATTTGATCATAATGTAGGCCTACCAGAGTGGCCTACCATCAAAAACAATGGAGAAAATGCATCCCATAACATTTTTACATGGACATAGCTGTTCTATCATTCAGCCTACAGTAGCAGCCAATGTGTGGTGTTCAATGTAGGCCTACATTCCATTAGACTTTTGAAAGAAACCTGCAGGGCTTGACATTAACCTGTTTATCTACTTGTCCTTCAGACAAGGAGGTGACTGAAAATTTGTTGTTGTTTGGTGCAAGAAACCACTTTACAAAATGAAGTGCATTATTAATCCCGTACCATTATTACAGAGAATAAGACAAATTATGCTACCCTCTGCCTATTGGTTACTTAGCTTATTCAAGCCTGTCTCAAAATTCAACAATGCCCCTTTAAGACAAAAAAAAAAGCTCTTTACCTGACTATTTTTTTTCAAAGATGTCTAGAAATGTACACGTTTTGTGCTCTTGTAGGAAGCAATCACTCCCCTGTTGCTGACTATAAAGTATCTATAACTGGGCTAATAACTCACTAACTAGCAAAGGATATTAACAAAATGTGCACACGTTGCTACATGCAGCGCTCTGATCTCGAAACAAGCAGCATTTACTCATGCTGTAAACACAGTCCAGTTCAAAGTAAATGGCACCGATCCATATGTAGCAATAGTCTATTTGCATATAGGCCTACTGCAGCTCTGATTGTTTATGCCGCACCGGTCTGTGTAGAATACATGCATGTCAATGCAATAGAATCCTACTCTGATGCGTTCTGCCTACAACAAAATCTCTTGCATAGTTAGTTTTGTTTCGGTATGTTGCATTGAAAGTGGCTAATATTGTGTTGATTCGATCACAATTGCCGCAGTGAAGGGAAACGTTGATAGTGTTAACGGGAAAACTCTAGAACAGTGGTCACCAACGTTTTCTGAGTCAAGATCACTTTCTGAATCAAAATGCAAGCCAAGATCTACCACTCAGATTTTTTTTTAACATTACTTAAAAAACGTAAGCCTATGCAACATTAACCAATTAAAAACAGTACTGTAACAATGAGGTTTGTGCAGTAAGCTATAGGCCCAATACATTATCACCACATATTGCCCTGCCAATGCATTGTTGTTCGGGACATTAAAAAAAAACATATATTTCAACATTTGAGGTAGGCTATATGATCACACCGGTAATAGATCCGTTGTTGTATTACTTGTGAGGCACAGCTGAGTGAGCATACATTTAAATAATGTGCTTTTTATTTGTATTTTACTGGGTTGATGGTGCCTGTATCTGATGGTCAGTCTCATCGGAGGGAGAGAGCAGCAGACTGAGAGCTGCCTCTTAACATCCCTCCGCTCTCCCATGCCAAAAAGGGACAGCGTCTTCCAGCTGATGGTGAAACTCGAGTCGCACCTCATTATTTCTGCCTCATGCACAAATTCATGTTGTTACTCCTATGAACAGAGAAGTGAAATAAGCTGCTAATAATAACAACAACGCAAGCCTATAGATACACTTTCCTACTCAATCATTACTGCTGCAGTGTAGCGCTGAGTGGAAATATGAAGAACGCACATTTTATGGTTTATAAAAGTGTTAAATACAAAGTGTTGACAGTGCTTAGGAAGAACTTAAACATGAACTCACTCATAAAACAGCAGCTCTTTGCTGTATTCGTTGACAGTCTCTCTCTAGTCATGGTTTTAAAAGTTTTGAAATCTCACAGTACAACTTTGCTGTATCTTTCTTTTATGCCTGCTACGTTACTGCAGACACGGTCATCTGAGCCATCCGATTGGCCAGCGGTAGGCCTATAGTGCACTTGATTTGTTCTCCGGGCCCGCCGGGAAGGCATAGTTTGTACCTTCAGACACCTGAAATGGTTCAAAATGGCAACAGTTCACCTACTTCTCTCTGTGGGCTGATATTTCTTCTTAGAGGGAACATTGTTTGCAACTACTTAGCATGTTAGCTAACCCTTCCCATAACCGTAACTTTTAACATAACTCCTAACCTTAACCCCCTAGCCTAGCTAACCTTAGCCAGCTAGCTAACATTAGCCACAACAAATTGGAATTCGTAACATATCATACGTTTTGCAAATTCATAACATATTGTACATATAGCAATTCGTAACATATTCTATGAATTGCAATTCGTAAAATGTCATACGAATTGTAATTCGGAACATATCATATGAAATGGATGATGGACATCCACAAATGAATACATACCATACGAAATGTAAAATATATCATACTAAATGGAGTGTCTCGGATTTACGTGTACAGAAGAATACGAAATGCTCTGAGACCAGGTTGTAACATGATGCAGCCACCACCATGCTTGAAAATATGAAGAGTGGTACTCAGTGACATGTTGAGTTGGATTTGCCCCAAACATAACGCTTTGTCTTCAGGACATAAAGTTCATTTCTTTGCCACATTCTTTGCTGTTTTACATATCCTTATTGAAAACAGGATGCATGTTTTGGAATATTTTTTATTCTGTACAGGGTTCCTTCTTTTCACTCTGTCATTTAGGTTAGTATTGTGGAGTGACTACAATGTTGTTGATCCATCCTCAGTTTTCTCCTATCACAGCCATTAAAGTCTGTAACTGTTTTGAAGTCACCATTGGCCTCATGGTGAAATCCCTGAGCGGTTTCCTTCCTCTCCGGCAACTGAGTTAGGAAGGACGCCTTTGTAGGGACTGGGTCTATTGATACACCATCCAATGTGTAATTAATAACTTCACCATGCTCAAAGGGATATTCAATGTCTGTTTTATTTTTATTTTTTACCCATCTACCAATAGGTGCCCTTCTTTGCGAGGCATTAGAAAACCTACCTGGTCTTTGTGGTTGAATCAGATAATTGTGTATGTGTAGGGTACAGAGATGAGGTAGTCATTCAAAAATCATGTTAAACACTATAATTGCACACAGAGTGAGTCCATACAACTTCTTATGTGACTTGTTAAGCAAATCTTTACTCCTGAACTTATTTAGGCTTGCCATAACAAATGTGTTGAATACTTATTGACTCATTTCAGCTTTTCATTTTGTATTCATTTGTTACAATTTTGAAAAACATAATTCCACTTTGACATTATGGGGTATTGTATAGTGACAAAAAAATCCCAATTTAAGCTATTTTAAATTCAGGCTGTAACACAACAACATTTGGAAAAAGTTGAGGGGTGTGAATACTTTCTGAAGGCACAATTTGTGTCTGGGGTAGTATACTTTTTATGGTATCTAAATGGTGTCCCCTGTTTTCCCCTTGTCTCTCTCCACCAGGTGACCTACCAGCTGAAGATCCTTACCACAGCTCTGTTCTCAGTGTCCATGCTGGGCCGGAGGCTGGGTGTGTACCAGTGGCTCTCCCTGCTCATCCTCATGGCTGGGGTCGCGCTTGTGCAGGTAAACTCTACTCCATCTCCTTTTCAATCCACTTTTTTAAAACCTGCATTTTACACACTCCAGTGTGTTTGAGTGCAAGTGTGTTTGTATGTTTATGTTTGTGTGTGTGTGTGTGTGTGTGTGTATGTATGTGTATCCAATGTCTAGTGGCCCTCTGAGTCCCCCGGGGCCCCTGAGAAGGAGCAGCTGTCTGCAGGGTCCCAGTTTGTGGGTGTGGCGGCGGTGCTGGTGGCCTGCTTCTCCAGTGGCTTTGCTGGCGTTTACTTTGAGAAGATCCTCAAAGAGACCAAACAGAGTGTCTGGGTCCGCAACATCCAATTGGGTCAGGATGAAACGTTTTAACTATACTAGGGTTGTCTTGCAATAAGGGCACTTGTTCCAGTTTTCCATCCCAGAATTACTCTGTTATTATCAAAGATATATTATTTATGACAGAGCTCTAGTACTGTATCTCAACCGTGTCTTTGAAAGGAGTTTTTAGTGTTCCTTCCTCCTCACTGCACAAAAACCCTGCGTTTTTCTCTCAGCTCCTTTTGTGCGAAATGAGTCTTCCTGCTGAGTTTATTTTTACAGCTGAACATGTGAAGCGTATGTTAATTATCCTGTGACTCATTTCCTGGTATGAACTGCATTCATCCTCATACACATTGCATGAGAGTAGTGTTTTAGCATTAATGTCTATGGATGTAGACATTGTTTTTTTTATTTCCAGTCAAACACTGCAGGTGTTATTGTTTTTGATGAAAGCTGGCAGGCTTACGTTTAATCTACGTTCCTATCATTCATAGTCAGTTCAAACTCTCATATAATCTGACCTGTTTGTGTGTAGGAATATTTGGCCTGGTGTTTGGTCTGATGGGGATGTTTGCGTACAATGGGGATAGAGTCCAAGAATCTGGGATGTTCCAGGGATACAACACAATCACCTGGATAGTGGTGGCTCTGCAGGTACATCTCACTATAATTGTTTTACTTCACCTGTCAGCTATAGGTGTACTGTTAGTTCGCAATATACACATTTGGAGAAATAGTGTACGGTTTTAAGTGAAACGGCTTGCACTGTTAATCATGTTGATTGAATATTGCCTTTCCTCTTGACTAAGATGCTACTGCTTTATCTCGTTTCAATTGTGTGAGCTTAGTAGTATTATAGTGTCCCTTTGCCCACTGCTCATCCAGTCCATGTCTGGTGTGTGTTTCTCTAGGCACTAGGAGGGCTGGTTATAGCAGCTGTCATCAAGTATGCAGACAACATCCTGAAGGGCTTCGCTACGTCACTCTCCATCATTCTGTCAACACTCATATCCTACTTCTGGCTGCAGGACTTCGACCCCTCTAGGTTCTCACACACACACATTGTCTCTTGAGCCGGGTAATTTTAATTTCCTAATTGAATGTCCCTTGGCTCTGACACGTGTAATGCTGTGTCTTGTCTTGTGTCCTCTCCAGTGTGTTCTTCATGGGTGCAGTGCTGGTCATCGTGGCCACCTTCCTGTATGGCTACGAGGGCAAGCCATCCCCCAACCCCAGTCGTGCCTAGGGGACATCACAGAGGAAAAAAAGGAGGACCGAAAGAGAGGTCAGGTAAAAGAAAAGAAGAGGATATGAGAAGAGTCGTGTGGAGGAGAGATGAAAAGTGGAGAGGAAGAGAGAAGAGGAGTGAAGTGCCTCAACTGTAAAATGTGACCAGGAAGTGGCCAGACAAGGCTGTTCCTCACCATGGTTACCACTACAGAGAAATACACCCATGAGAAATAGACCCATGAATCATGAGCAAGCTGAGCAGTGTACTGGACAGACCTGTCAGGCAGCTTACTGCACTGGGCCAAAACTAGTTGGGGTGGGTCCCCTTTCTTAATGTTACTGTCATCATCTCAATCATGAAGATGATGGATAAAACAAAGACACCATAATGTTCACACATGAGTTGTGACAATAGTCCAGATGTATTGGACTCCGCAGACATACTGATGAGCTATGTTGCTGTTTCACTGCTATAGAACTCTGTTTGTGGGTCGTTCCACTAAATGAGTGCCTTTTGCGCCCCTTTGATATTTTAAGTAGAAATTGTGCACCAATATTACAGTTTAAAAGCCTGTTATATTAATTGAAGTGCCCTTTTGTATATACTGTATTTCTGAAGACTATTATTTATTTCATGTGATTCATTTACGTCTGGCCCTCATTTTAAGGTCAACCCTGTTACCCGAACTGAACTCTTGTTTAAATATGGTGAAACTATTCCTTTTTAAATATTAAATATTAATTGAACATCTAATAGTCAAACCATAGTGTAAAAAAAGTAAGTGAGCTGGTTCTACTCTTTTTGGCCAATTTCTGTCACAAGGGGATTTATGGCTGTTTTAAGATGAAATTGTCAACCCTGTTACTTTAATTGGTACTTAATAGGCACTTACTATAGTATTATTTATTTTTTTACCTCATAAAATGGGAAAATTTGTTTTTATGAAGTTGAACATGTGGTCTTTGACAGAATGTTAAAATTAGGTGAAATCAAACCCTTTTTTTTTTAACCAAGTTTCACTACTCAAAAGGCACCCAATTGGTGAAACGACCCTTGTACTTTTCCTCTCCTTGTCGTCACTTGATTTGGGGAAGTGGGTAAGGATGACTTTGTTACTGTATTTACCAATCATGAGGAACACAAGTCCGTAAAGGAAATGTTTTCTACATCAAAGACGATGTGTCATTTATATCGCAAGTCCTAATGGTATGACTCACAATGTTACAACAACAGTCTCCCTTGTTGAAGTTCTACAAGTGCTCTGAGCCATGAGATGCAAACACACATGAACACCCACACACAGTCACACACACAGCCACACACTCATGCGCTCCCTATTATTTCTGCCAGTAATACATTTTTTGAGTGAGTGCATATTGTGCATGAGACCTATAGCTCAGAGGATTAACTGATTAAACTGACCCTCTGTCAACACCGAAACATGAATACGGAGCAGCCGTGTGTACACTCATGAACTGGCAATGTGTGACTGAGGGGAACAACTATTACACTTGCAGACTAATTCAAAGACGTTCTTAGAACACGCAAACATGTTTTACCTTCATCATTTTATTGAATTAAAAAAAACTGCTTGCATGCTAAATCTCCCACCCATCCATTCTGAAATCCTTTGGAATACCTTCCCCACGTTGTCCCACTTTACATATGATTGAATGTACAGTGCTGTACATCCTCCAGACCGAGTCATTCTGTTCTCAGGCACATCTGTTACTGTGAATGACTGGCTCTCAATGGACGTTTGCCACCATGCAGTGTCTACCATACACAGTATGTGATATGACCTACAATATAAACAATTGATTTCTAATATCCTATTCAGCCCACTTGGCCCTCTTGTAATTATGGCTTGGGTGTAGTCACAGAGGGGATGTGTGCATAAGTGTGTGTATGTGCATGTGTGTAGTCACAGAAGGGATGTGTGTGTGTATATCAGTGTAAAGGCTAGTATGGTTTGCACCTCAGTAATGAGCAGCATGGGGAGTTCATATTGTTACATTCTCAGACTCAGTCTCCTCTCTGTATCTCATACCTGGCCTGGCCCACACTGCTGTTCTCATTGGGCCTGCTGTAGGTGGCTATAGAGAGCCTGTCTTTCCCCTCCCAGTAACACATTAATCCTTGTCTGTAACTGTACTGAGCATGAAGGCTGAATTTAAATGTACTACAATCTTTGTTCTTACATATAAAATACATTATACTCCCCAATCTCACCTGTATTATACCCATAAAGCCACATACATGTACTGCTGTGCCTCTCACACCTCGGGTTAGTCTCAAATGGCCATCAATTCTCCACATAGTGCATTACCTTTAACCAGAGCCTAAGGATAATAGGGTACCATTTGAGACAGCCCTCTACATCACTGTCATAGACCCAGAGCAGTCTGTGATTAAAGATGGCTGCTCTGTCATCTCGGTGAGGCAGCATTGTGTGCAGTAGGCTACAGGCTGCTCCCCTGGAGTGTAGCCCTGCTGGGCCTGGCACACTCACAAAGCAGTAGTCCTCTCTGCTTCTCCAGGGTAGAGGATGTCATTAAGGCAGAGGTCCCTCTGTGGGTCTGACCTGTATTTAGACCCTGCTCCAGGCAGCAGTCCTCTCTCTCTACTCAAAGGCAGTGTGGGGATTTAAGGCAGCTGTCCCCCAAGTCTCTGTCCATATTGATCTCATCATGGCTAGATGTCTGGGCCCTAGTTCCACCTCCCCTCCCTCTCTCCTTCCTCCGCTACTTAGGAGGGATGACCACCAGGGGTGGGCCCTTCCTGGGCCTCCACATCAGCACCTGGGCGTCATTGGCGTTGGGCCTCCCCAAGGCGTTGGGGGGGATGGGCTCCATGTGGGTTAGGACGCGGGGCTGCTCCTGGTGTGTCCGGCCCGTCAGGGTGGCTCTGGAGCCCAGGGGCATGGAGGGGTCCACCAGAATGTCCACCCTCATGCGCCACTTGACCGTCTGCAGCAGGATCTTCTCCCGTGTGGCCGTGTTGAGGGCCACCAGCCAGGTGGTGAAGCTCTGGTCCCTCTTGATGCGGGTGAGCAGGGGCAGGTTGCTGTCGCTGATGGGCACGGCCCAGGTCACACTGGGGTAGAAGTTATCGTTCATGCTGACGGTGAAGCGCAAGGGCTTGGAGGTGGGCCCCGCCAAGGTGACCGTCTCGGTGGTGTTGCCGTACCAGGGGTAGCTCACCCCGTCTGAGTCACTGATGGCCCTCACAAAACCCTCACACAGCTCTGGTAGCTCCCAGCTAGACCTGCAGGAGGACAAAAAGTCAGAGGTTAAACTACAGTTTAATAGATGATGGGTTGGAACTTGTTCTTAGTGGGTCATGGATTAACACTGTGTTGTGGCTGGAAACATTGTTTTGAACTGTAGGGTCACAAGGAGATTCAAAAGGCTTTAGGTGTCACACAGCACATTACATTTGGGAGCCTCTGTGTTAGACATTCTCAAAAAGAACAGAGTAAGCCATACAAATTCATTTAAAAAATTTGATAAATGGAATTAGCATTTCTATCTCTATTTCACCTCAGGGGTCCATACTGTAGCGTATGTGTGATAGATGGTTCAGTGTGTCAGTGGATTAATATCTTATTGTGTTTGTTGGCCAATGAGAGGGTGTCGGCTGGTGTGACCTGATGCCACCTTCTCCCACTCAGATCAGCTCCATTTGTCTGTACCCCATGTTTTTCTGCTGCACCCCCAGACCCCCACCCCCACCCCCAGTCAGGATTAAACAACCCCTCACATATGCCTCCTCCTCCTCCAGAGAAAAACACCCCCAGGCAGTGCTGGAGGAGGCAGTATGTGTTGCTCCTCAGTGGGTGTGTGAGTGGTTGTGTGATTCTGTCTCCGGGAGAGAAGGGAGCGTGGGAGTGTGTCAGTGCATTTCTCCATCTCTCTCTCCCTCATTTCTGTGAACACAATGTATGTCTAAGAGCAGTTGTTTAGCTTCTCAGTCATTTCTATTTTGATGGTGAAGTCACAGGAACAGAATCAATTGGAACAGAATCAATTGGTGGGCGTTTGAATGAAGGAGGGTGACAGCATAGTTAACCTCCTTTTTGCACAAATGCTCTGCTACATATGCACTCACACATATCCACACATTCATGTAATTTCTGTTGCCACACAAAACACACACACACACACTTCCTACAGCACCAGAGAAGTGACAGTTTGGGACAGAGCATCAGAGGGAGGTGGGAGCAGCTTGCGAGCATCAGTCAGCAGCCTTCTGATGGAGGAATGCAAGACAGGAGGAGAACTCAACTCACATGCCAATGTCGTTGTAGGTGTTGTAGAATTCCATCTGTGTGCATGCCTGGATCCAACCCACCACCCAAGTCTCATTACGGGGAATAGGGGGCATCACTATCCGTGCAGAGGCCTTGAAATAGGGCGTCTTGTAGCGCAACACTATAGGAGAGTTCTCCTCAATGATTGTTGGGGAGTGATCGATAGCGGCGGAAACGTCGTAGACCGCTATGTTTTCGCGTTTGATGCGCGACTTACAGGCGATGCTCTGTATGCAGCCCATGATGAGGTTAGGGTTCTAGTCAGGAGGACCAGACGGGATGATAACACTGTGGACTTGGGCTAAAAGAGTCATCAATCTCTGTCATGTCCTATCGATTTACAGACACTATGCTTAATATGTCACATTAGTCAATGCATTGTATGCATCCAAAAAGGCAATCAGTACCATTCACATTTATGCACAAAGATAAAACAGATAGGTGGTCAGATCTTAGGATAGGGGAGCAGATGAAATAACAGCAGTTGGTGGTATTGGATCCTCTCTATGCCACGGATCGCAGGTGTAGCCTATCGGTGTCTGTGTGGCACTGCCCTCTCTTGCAGTCCGGGCTTCCGTGGGCTCCAGCCCCTCAAAATGATTCAAATCCATACGTCCGCTTGCAGGTCTGTGCCGTTTGATCCTCTTCTTTCTTCCCCGGGCTGTCATGTCACAAGCCGGGGGAAAGCGGCGTACTCAGAGGCGTCGTGTCGATGTCCCCGTTGATGCGGCGCAGGCGGCTCATGGGGCGCGCTTGATCGGAGCGATGACAAAATAGACCACCAGGCATTCCTCACCATGAGTATAACACGAAAGATAAAAACACCGTCAATGCAGAGAGATCATTGAACGCTTCCTCTCTGCAGAATTGGCTGAACAACAGCCTCTCGCCTCGATAAATCAGCGGGTGAAAAACAAGTGTTCAAGAAGAGAAAAATGATAGACAACAGTTCTATCCAATCCGACAATAAATGTATCGAATTTTCGCTGCATGGCTTGATAAAATCACCGTACAGACACATTAAGGATGCTGATAAAATCCCCGTACAGACACATTAAGGAAGCTGTCTTGTCTCCTCTTCTCTCCCAAGGCGGTGCATCGTCTGGCGCTGTTCAGCTTCCCTGGTGCTGATGATGCTGAGTGAACAGATGAACCGCAGAGGGAGACTGAGCGCGTGGGAGTGCGGGGAGTCCATTATTTCGCGGTAACAGTCTGTACATTTCCTCCATGGCTTGAATGGCTATAGCCTATGACTGCTAGGCTACTCACATTCATCAAGTGTCTGCCTGGTGATAAGAATAGACCGATTTATGGTTTAATATTTTTTGAGCGACATATTTACAATCATGCAATGGCAGGCTATTGTCTAATCTAGCCCCATTCTTTGATGGCAGCACAATTGATAAGATCCGGCCATAATTGTATCATATGATTTTAGGGCAAATCAAAATAGATAGGAGGCAAGCTTGATATTCTTCTAAATAAATAGTGCTTTTCTGATTAAATGCCTAAAATAATTTATAGCCTTCATCAGTAGACTAATCTTTGTTTGACATGATGATGAACCACTGTCGATTTTTTTTCTTAGCTAATAAATCAACAAAGCTAGGCGTGGCATTCTGAGCAGACAAGACTGCACATTTTCAGCTAATAAGAACAAATAGGAGGTTCTACAGTTGATTTATGCCACTTGATATCACATTTAAATTCATGCGATCGGCTCTGTGAGTGAACCTGATGTGTAGACAAAAGTAGAAAAGCATCTCCCCTTAATGACACACTGGAACTCTGCTGTCCAACTCTGTTGATCCATTTGCCTTGGAGTTGGTTAAAGATCACTCCTGCCTCCAGAGTAGGCATACTTTTTACAAAATAATTTTAGCGTGATCATGATGAAACCACAGGTTGTGTTTCTACTTGGAGGACTGGGTGCAAGGGAAAGGAACCCAGTGTGCCAAAATTGTGGAAGTGTGTGAACATTTGAAATTAGAGTCTGTCAGTCAGGATGGTGATATTTTATATTAGGCCCTGGCTATAAGTCATATATCAACCTGGTCTCAGAGCATTTCATATTATTCTGTACTTAAATCCGAGACACATATGATATGTTACGATTTCTAGCTAGGTGGATAACATTAGCTAGCTGGCTAATGTTAGCTAGGCTAGAGGTTAGGGTTAAGGTTAGGGTTAGGGATAGCTAAAAGGGTTAGGGCTAGGGGGAGGTTTAGCTAAAGGGGTTAAGGTTAGGGTTAGGGGAAGGGTTAGCTAACATGCTAAGTAGTTGCAAAGTAGCTAAAAAGTAATAAGTCATTGAAAAGTTGCTAATTAGCTAAAATGCTAAAGTTGTCCATGATGAGATTCAAACTTGCAACCTTTTGGTTGCTAAACATTCACATTATGCACCACCCATCCACCCCAACTGACCACCCTACTTTTGTTTTTGCCTTAAGTAACCATCTGTCTTATGTAACCATACCAAACGTAACATATCATACTAATTTGAGTGTCCCGGATTTACATTTACTGAGACCAGGCTGCATATGTTGGTCTCCTCCTGACAGGACTGGAACTCTGTAATACCTACAGTTTATAACCCTGAGACCCAATGGGGGTTTCCCATTGGGGTTTCTGTTCTACACCAACCTGGGTTGACCTGGGCTGGAATGTAGACATGTCAACATTGGGGTTCAAAGGGCATAAGCGCTTTCACAAACACCAATCTTACAGGTCATTCACAGTCCCTCCCTTTATTGACATCTAACAGAAGATAACCTAATTTGACCCACATGACAGTGCTTAGGTCTTAACTTTTCACTGCATTCCAATGTCCTCCTTCCTGAAACAATTCATAGCTTTGACTTGTGTGTTTCCTTTTTACTGAGGTCTTCCCTTGTTCATGTATTCCAGGCTCATGGCTACGCTCATCTGTCTGCAGGCGACCTCTTGCGGACCGAGAGGGGTCGGGGGGGGGGCTCTGAATATGGACAGCTGTTCGACAGCTGCATCAAGGATGGCAAGATTGTTCCTGTAGAAATCACAATGAACTTACTGAGGAAGGTACACTGTAAAATAGAAAGACTCAAAACACCATGATTGTGTAATGAAACCATGAAAAGTAGTGCATCTAACCTGAGATCTGGTATTTGGAATGTGTTTGAATGTAAACCCAATGTAAGTGTGATGATACATGGAAAGTGTTTTAAAACTGAATAGAAGTACTCTGAAACACACAAAGCAATTCTTCAATTGGAATATTGGTGTTTTTAAGAGAGTGTTGTGAAAACACTCTGGGGGGGTTTTCAGTGCATGTAAACGGAAGCATCAAAAGACAAAAAGTATTTGTTGGGGCAGACTGTGTCTCTCATACAATCAAATAGTTAACAAATGGTTTATAGCCTAAATCTGATTGATGGTAAGGGCCAATGGATACAATTTTTTTGTGGAATTCCCAAAAAATATAATTGAATTATTTAGACATATTAGAAACAGGAGAGCGAGAAGGGGTGAAAGTAGGACAAGAGGAAGCGGGAATTGGATCCCAGACTTCTGGGGCAGAAAGATGGTACATTTAATTGGAATTTCATTGGAAATTTACACACTCAACCACAAAGCCACACTGTAAAAAATGATTCTGGGGTGAATTGAAATTGACTAAAAAAGTTGTTTCAATGATTTGTTAATTTAATTTAACCAAAAAATGTAAGAATAAATCCAACTTAATATGTTTATCAAAATGCAAGTATATTTTATACTGTATGAGGATAACCAAATATAGAGAAAAATTAGTGATTGAACTAATTAGAAGTCTGGTTTTAATCTCCTTGTACTTCCTATCTTGCCACGTGGCTCTGTTGTTAGGATTGTGGGTAATTAAAACAAGTTGTACTTTTTCACACTATGTTGTATGCATGTTTGAAGAAAGAAAAGTATACTTCTATATTAGTATTAAGCAGATCGTTGTTTTTTAATTTTTTATTTATTTCACCTTTATTTAACCAGGTAAGCCAGTTGAGAACAAGTTCTCGTTTACAACTGCGACCTGGCCAAGATAAAGCAAAGCAGTGTGATAAAAACAACAACACAGAGTTACATATGGGGTAAAACAAAACATAAAGTCAAAAATACAACAGAAAATATATACACACTGTGTGCAAATGTAGCAAGTTATGGAGGTAAGGCAAGAAATAGGCCATAGTGCAAAATAATTACAATTAGTATTAACACTCGAATGATAGATGTGCAAGAGATGATGTGCAAATAGAGATACTGGGGTGCAAATGAGCAAAATAAATAACAATATGGGGATGAGGTAGTTGGGTGGGCTAATTTCAGATGGGCTGTGTACAGGTGCAGTGATCGGTAAGGTGCTCTGACAACTGATGCTTAAAGTTAGTGAGGGGGAGATAAGAGTCTCCAGCTTCAGAGATTTTTGCAATTCGTTCCAGTCATTGGCAGCAGAGAACTGGAAGGAATGGCGGCCAAAGGAGGTGTTGGCTTTGGGGATGACCAGTGAGATAAACCTGCTGGAGCGCATACTACGGATGGGTGTTGCTATGGTGACCAATGAGCTAAGATAAGGCGGGGATTTGCCTAGCAGTGATTTATAGATGGCCTGGAGCCAGTGGGTTTGGCGATGAATATGTAGTGAGGACCAGCCAACAAGAGCGTACAGGTCACAGTGGTGGGTAGTATATGGGGCTTTGGTGACAAAACGGATGGCACTGTGATAGACTACATCCAATTGGCTGAGTAGAGTGTTGGAGGCTATTTTGTAAATGACATCGCCGAAGTCAAGGATCGGTAGGATAGTCCGTTTTACGAGGGCATGTTTGGCAGCATGAGTGAAGGAGGCTTTGTTGCGAAATAGGAAGCCGATTCTAGATTTAACTTTGGATTGGAGATGCTTAATGTGAGTCTGGAAGGAGAGTTTACAGTCTAACCAGACACCTAGGTATTTGTAGTTGTCCACATACTCTAGGTCAGACCCGTCGAGAGTAGTGATTCTAGTCGGGTGGGCGGGTGCCAGCAGCGTTCGATTGAAGAGCATGCATTTAGTTTTACTAGTGTTTAAGAGCAGTTGGAGGCTACTGAAAGAGTGTTGTATGGCATTGAAGCTCGTTTGGAGGTTTGTTAACACAGTGTCCAATGAAGGGCCAGATGTATACAAAATGGTGTCGTCTGCGTAGAGGTGGATCTGAGAGTCACCAGCAGCAAGCGACATCATTGATATACACAGAGAAAAGAGTTGGCCCAAGAATTGAACCCTGTGGCACCCCCATAGAGACTGCTATAGGTCCAGACAACAGGCCCTCCGATTTGACACATTGAACTCTATCTGAGAAGTAGTTGGTGAACCAGGCGAGGCAGTCATTTGAGAAACCAAGGCTATTTAGTCTGCCAATAAGAATGCGGTGGTTGACAGAGTCGAAAGCCTTGGCCAGGTCGATGAAGACGGCTGCACAGTACTGTCTATTATCGATCGCAGTGGAGGGTGCAAAGCTGGAGGCCGGGGTAGTGGTAGCCAGGTGGAAAGCATGGCCAGCCATAGCAAAATGTAGATTTATCGGTGGTGATAGTGTTTCCTAGCCTCAGTGCAGTGGGCAGCTGGGAGGAGGTGCTCTTATTCTCCATGGACTTTACAGTGTCCCAAAGCTTTTTGGAGTTAGTGCTACAGGATGCAAATTTCTGTTTGAAAAAGCTAGCCTTTGCTTTCCTAACTGCTTGTGTATATTGGTTCCTAACTTCCCTGAAAAGTTGCATATCGTGGGGGCTATTCGATGCTAATGCAGTACGCCACAGGATGTTTTTGTGCTGGTCAAGGGCAGTCAAGTCTGAGGAGAACCAGGGGCTATATCTGTTCTTAGTTCTGTATTTTTTGAATGGGGCATGCTTATTTAAGATTGAGAGGAAATTACTTTTAAAGAACAACCAGGCATCCTCTACTGACGGAATGAGATCGATATCCATCCAGGACACCTGGGCCAGGTCAATTAGGAAGGCCTGCTCGCTAAAGTGTTTTAGGGAGCGTTTGACAGTGATGAGGGGTGGTCGTTTGACCGCGGACCCGTTACGGACGCAGGCAATAAGGCAGTGATCGCTGAGATCCTGGTTGAAGACAGCGGAGGTGTATTTAGAGGGTAAGTTAGTCCGGATGATATCTATGAGGGTGCCCGTGTTTACGGATTTAGGGTTGTACCTGTTAGGTTCGTTGATAATTTGTGTGAGATTGAGGGCATCTAGTTTGAATTGTAGGCCATAAGGAGTAATATATCATGATGAACGGATATCAAAACCGTCAGGCAAAATGGCGTTCAATGATGAGATGACCCATTCCCACATTTCCAACTTTTAATGGTAGAGGCAAATACAGTATCCTGCAATGCCTGCTGTAAAACCTTCAGTTACTGCTGGTGGATTGAGCACTGTGCTCAACAATGCCTGCCAAAATGGGTAACACTGGCAAATTATCAGATTCATAAATCAATGAAAATACTCCAGAAAAAGTTATCTAATTCTACACTAGACAGGATATAAAGCACCATAATACTATTTAGAAGCTTTAGAGTGGAAACAACACCAAAAGAGAAGGTATCTAATTCTGCACTTAACAGAACTTAAAACACCAAAATAGTGTTTTGAACCTTTTCCGGTAGTGCTCCCAGTCCCTGGCAAGGTGTAGCACAACACCTGATTAAGTGGTGTTACAACACACCGTGTCATGTTTCAAAACATCTCAGGATGTAGTGTTTCAATTCTCCAGAATAATTAAGGTTTCGTCTCCTTTGCGTTGGTGACAGCTCAGTTGCCATTAGTTTTGGTGTTACAAAGCACTTTATTTTAACAGTGTACCTCATCATGGGATGTTTGCTATTCATATGTTTGCACTTAAAGAGGAACTCCATTCAAAAACGATATTTTGGTATTTTTTTCATTACCGCACTGTTGATACAGTCCCAAAATGTTTTGCATGTCAGCAGTCATGTTTTTAAGATATTGGACTGTCAAGAAGCAAAGTGTCACCGGTCACATCCTCATGATGATGTAAAATGCAAACCTACATGATTGTTTTTTACTTTTAAAAATTTGCTACAAATGTAGGATCTTAATTGTATCACCCTGTTGCAGGATAACTTTCCAGCAATGCAGAACATTTAAAACGTGTAGTGTATTTGAGGTTTAAAAAGGCTACTGAAGTGTATTATTTCCACTTTGAAATTTCAGACATGATTTTCCCTTACAAAAAATGTATCAACCCCTACATGAATTATAATAGACATAATGATTAACATTTCCTGTTGATGCAGGATTATTTTCCTGCTGTAGCAAACTGGCTTAAATTAAGATCCTAGATCTGTACTGGGCCCGAGTAGAAAGTGTTGACAAGGCATTCATTTGGAATTGAGTAAAACCGTACGTACAGTCATCAGATCCTGTTTGTACCCTTCCAATTCCTCTGCCCCCATCCCTCTCCCAGGCGATGGAGGAGACGATGCAGTTGGACCAGCCAACGTTCCGCCTCCTAATTGATGGCTTTCCGTGTAACCAAGACAACCTCCAGGGCTGGACCTATGTCATGGAGGGGATATGTTCTCTTCTTTGACTGCAGTAATCAGATGGGAGGCAACTAACTACAGCGCCTTGAATAGCAGGGAAAGAGCAGCGTGCTGTATGATCGCTGATACTTTTCTTCCAAATGCAACTGTCCATGTGAGGAAATGTCCTGATCCAAGACAAAGTGGTCAGTCTCTATTGTATGTGGTAAAGTGTGTGCAGGTGTGTATTGACAGGTGTCTGAAGAGAGGGAAGAGCAGTGGACACTCAGATGACAACAGAGACAGTCTAGAGAAGCGGTAAGGCCCCATCTATCCCAAGCCACCAGACATGTATTATTGTGGTACTGAGATGTCCTGTGTTATGGATGTGCCAGTTTGTGTGTGTCATGTACAGGTAACTGCCAAAATAAAGGAAACACTTGAGTAAATGAGGGATACAAAGTATATTGAAAGCAGGTGCTTCCACACAGGTGTGGTTCCTGAGTTAATTAATCAATTAACATCCCATCATGCTTAGGGTCATGTATAAAAATGCTGGGCAGGCCATTATTTTGGCCTTTATTTTGGCTACCATGGCTATGCCCCCATAGAATGAGAATATGCCCATCCACAGGGCACAAATGGTCACTGAATGGTTTGTTGAACATATAAACATGTCAACCATATGCCATGGCCATTTTAGTCACCAGCATCAACAAAACACCAAATTATGGAATTTATTGTGGAAGAATGGTGTCGCATTCCACCAATAGAGTTCCAGACACTTGTAGAATCTATGCCAAGGTGGATTGAAGCTGTTCTGGCTTGTGGTGGCTCAACACCCTGTCTCAGGGATCATCAACTAGGTGCAGTGGATGGTAAGGGGGCGGGAACATAATTACAAATCATTTATAGACAGCAAATTAACTGCAAGAAGCTGAAACAGATGACTAAAACACTTCAAACCTTACTTACATTTGAATACAATTACATATACACCACATCAGCAAAAGTATGTGGACACCTGCTCGTTGAACATCTCATTCTAAGTAAGTATTTCACTGTTGTATTTGGCGCATGTGGCAAATAAGATTTGATTTGATTAGATTCCAAAATCATGGGCATTAATATGGAGTTGGTCCCCCCTTTGCTGCTATAACAGCCTCCACTCTTCTGGGAAGGCTTTCCACTAGATGTTGGAACATTGCTTCGGGGACTTAGCTTCCATTAGAGCCACAAGAGCGTTAGTGAGGTCGGGCACTGATGTTGGGCGATTAGGCCTGGCTCGCAGTCAGAGTTCCAATTCATCCCAAAGGTGTTCGATGGGGTTGAGGTCAGGCTTCTGTGCAGGCCAGTCAAGTTCTTCTACATCGATCTCGACAAACCATTTCTGTATGGACCTCGCTTTGTGCACGGGGGCATTGTCATGCTGAAACAGGAAAGGGCCTTCCCCAAACTGTTGCCACAATGTTGGAAGCACAGAATCCATTGGCCATTGGTGTGTGGGGCAGACTCCATGGTGACTTGTTTTGAATAAGGCTCCAAGTTTTGCACTGCTGCCTGCTGTACCAAAATATAGTTCGTTCTTGTTTTATCTATGAAGAGGTCCATAGCAAATAGCAACCATATGTTTTTATGTATGCCTTTACTCTGTTAATACAGAATCTCTGTTCTAGTGGCGACTCTGTAATCAAAGTTAATGTTATGTAGGCCCTGTGTAGCTCAGTTGGTAGAGCATGGCACTTGCAACGCCCAGGGTTGTGGGTTCAATTCCCACGGGGGGCAGTATGAAAAAAAATGTATGCACTCACTAACTGTAAGTCGTTCTGGATAAGAGCGTCTGTTAAAATGACTAAAATGTAAATGTTATAATTGATGTGGCCAGTGGAGCTCTCCTCTGAAGGACCACGCTGCACCTGCTACAGCAGTCCAGTAGAGGGTAGTATGGGTGTGTGTTTTGCTATCAGTCGTCTGTCTATGTACCGACAGCCTGTCTGCTGACATCTTCACTTTGAGGCCTAGTTTTCAAATCCTGACCTGTAGCAGTACAGTGATACTGACTCAGCCATATAAGGCTTACCTTTTTTAAATTCCTCATCTCAATGTTTGATGGTGCTCCTGACCAACATTTGAGAAAAGGAGTGTGTCTGCATCTGATTCTAATAAATATACATTTCAATTAACCCTAGAACTCATTCATCTAATAAATTGTAATCCACATTTCTGTTTGAACAATGCGATAGTACAGAAGTGAGCTTTATGAGTGCAGTCTACAATTCCTGAAATGCTGGGTTTACTCAGAGTCTTAAGAGTAAATGCTTCACTACTTTGGAACCTTGCACTTCAGGAAGTGAAGTATCCCCATTCCATATATGACCATATGGATGTCTCAGACTGGGATGACATGCACCAGTGAAACGGAACCTCTGACACTGCACTAATGAGGAGTGTGTGTTGGAGACTAGCTGGGTGTCTACCAGGTGAATGGCCTTTTGTTTGCCTAAAGTTTTGTGGAACATAATGGGTGCTGATCCTACCTGTCTGAGCTGGGCTTGGGCTCTACAGGACAATGGAAGGAAAGGGCGAGGGGTGTAGGGGAGGGAAAGGCATGCAATGGGGGGAGGGGCACACTGACCACTAGCGGAATGGATTTAACCACAGGTGAATGAGAAAGCGATAGAGAGAAGTCTGTGCTGATTGGCTGTTAAGGAGGGGTTAAAATTACAATAAACCTGTGAGGGGACGGATTTAATTTATACCAAAATTTGAAATATTTAGCATAAAATATACAGTGAGGGAAAAAAGTATTTGATGCCCTGCTGATTTTGTACATTTGCCCACTGACAAAGAAATGATCAGTCTATAATTTTAATGGTAGGTTTATTTGAACAGTGAGAGACAGAATAACAACAAAAAAATCCAGAAAAACGCATGTCAAAAATGTTATAAATTGATTTGCATTTTAATGAGGGAAATAAGTATTTGACCCCCTCTCAATCAGAAAGATTTCTGGCTCCCAGGTGTCTTTTATACAGGTAACGAGCTGAGATTAGGAGCACACTCTTAAAGGGAGTGCTCCTAATCTCAGTTTGTTACCTGTATAAAAGACACCTGTCCACAGAAGCAATCAATCAATCAGATTCCAAACTCTCCACCATGGCCAAGACCAAAGAGCTCTCCAAGGATGTCAGGGACAAGATTGTAGACCTACACAAGGCTGGAATGGGCTACAAGATCATCGTCAAGCAGCTTGGTGAGAAGGTGACAACAGTTGGTGCGATTATTCGCAAATGGAAGAAACGAAAAAAAAGAACTGTCAATCTCCCTCGGCCTGGGGCTCCATGCAAGATCTCACCTCGTGGAGTTGCAATGATCATGAGAACGGTGAGGAATCAGCCCAGAACTACACGGGAGGATCTTGTCAATGATCTCAAGGCAGCTGGGACCATAGTCACCAAGAAAACAATTGGTAACACACTACGCCGTGAAGGACTGAAATCATGCAGCGCCTGCAATGTCCCCCTGCTCAAGAAAGCACATATACAGGCCCGTCTGAAGTTTGCCAATGAACATCTGAATGATTCAGAGGAGAACTGGGTGAAAGTGTTGTGGTCAGATGAGACCAAAATGGAGCTCTTTGGCATCAACTCAACTCGCCGTGTTTGGAGGAGGAGGAATGCTGCCTATGACCCCAAGAACACCATCCCCACTGTCAAACATGGAGGTGGAAACATTATGCTTTGGGGGTGTTTTTCTGCTAAGGGGACAGGACAACTTCACCGCATCAAAGGGACGATGGACGGGGCCATGTACCGTCAAATCTTGGGTGAGAACCGCCTTCCCTCAGCCAGGGCATTGAAAATGGGTCGTGGATGGGTGTTCCAGCATGACAATGACCCAAAACACACGGCCAAGACAACAAAGGAGTGGCTCAAGAAGAAGCACATTAAGGTCCTGGAGTGGCCTAGCCAGTCTCCAGACCTTAATCCCATAGAAAAACTGTGGAGGGAGCTGAAGGTTCGAGTTGCCAAACATCAGCCTCGAAACCTTAATGACTTGGAGAAGATCTGCAAAGAGGAGTGGGACAAAATCCCTCCTGAGATGTGTGCAAACCTGGTGGCCAACTACAAGAAACGTCTGACCTCTGTGATTGCCAACAAGGGTTTTGCCACCAAGTACTAAGTCATGTTTTGCAGAGGGGTCAAATACTTATTTCCCTCATTAAAATGCAAATCAATTTATATAACATTTTTGACATGTGTTTTTCTGGATTTTTTTGTTGTTATTCTGTCTCTCACTGTTCAAATAAACCTACCATTAAAATTATAGACTGATCATTTCTTTGTCAGTGGGCAAACGTACAAAATCAGCAGGGGATCAAATACTTTTTTCCCTCATTGTATATTTTTACGGTTTTTAGTAGGTCTTCAGATAGTACTTGTGTACTAGGGAGGTGGGGTGTACAGAGCGTAATCACCTAGCCTGCCTGCCTGTGAAACTTGTTTGCTGCTGACCTTTCTGCTTTAATTAAGTTTCACAGAGATAAAGATTGAACACTGGGACTGGAGCTTGGCCCACAGTGTGTGTGTGTGTGTGTTTTTGCATGCGCACACATGCTTGTGCGCTCCTCCCGCTGCTCGTGTGGGGTGAGCATGTGTGCATTTGCGCATTTGCACAAGCATAAATGTGTAGGCTGGGATGGGACATTGTGATTGCTTGTGTACGTGTGTGTTTAGCTCTCCCTATCTTGTGTGTCTGTGTGTGTAAAGGCCGTGTCTTATCACTGCTCCTCCCTCTGCTGTTTGTCTGCCGATGGACTGTCTGTCTGTCTCTCATCACCAGGCAATGCCAGGGCCAAGAGATGTTTTGAGGTGAACAACTAGTGCTGCTTGCTGATGTCTAGGGTGACAACAGAAGGCTAGATTGGCAATCATGTAATCAATTAGGCCTTGGGTTTAATTAATTATATATATACAGTACCTTCGGAAAGTATTCAGACCCCTTGACTTTTTCCACATTTTGTTAGGTTACAGCCTTATTCTAATATTGATTAAATCGTTTCCCCCCCCCTCATCAATCTACACACAATACCCCATAATAACAAAGCAAAAACAGGTTTTTAGAAATTGTTTCTAATTTATTAAAAATAAAAAACAGAAATATGACATTTACATAAGTACCCAGACCCTTAACTCAGTACTTTGTTGAAGCACCTTCGGCAGCGATTACAGCCTCAAGTCTTCTTGGGTATGAAGCTACAAGCTTGGCACACCTGTATTTGGGGAGTTTCTCCCATTCTTCTCTGCAGATCCTCTCCAGCTCTGTCAGGTTGGATGGGGAGCATTGCTATTTTCAGGTCTCTCCAGAGATGTTCGATTGGGTTCAAGTCCGGGCTCTGGCTGGGCCACTCAAGGAAATTCAGAGACTTGTCCCAAAGCCACTCCTGCGTTGTCTTGGCTGTGTGCGTCGTTGTCCTGTTGGAAGGTGAACCATCGCCCCAGTCTGAGGTCCTGAGTGCTCTGGAGCAGGTTTTCATCAAGGATCTCTCTGTACTTTGCTCCGTTCATCTTTCCCTCGATTCTGACTAGTCTCCCAGTCCCTGCCACTGAAAAACATCCCCACAGCATGATACTGCCACCACCATGCTTCACCGTAGGGATGGTGCCAGATTTCCTCCAAACTTGAACCTTGGCATTCAGGCCAAAGAGTTCAATCTTGGTTTCATCAGACCAGAGAACCTTGTTTCTCATGGTCTGAGAGTCTTTAGGTGCCTTTTGGCCAGCTCCAAGCGAGCTGTCATGTGCCTTTTACTGAGGAGTGGCTTCCGTCTGGCCACTCTAGCATAAAGGCCTGATTGGTGGAGTGCTGCAGAGATGGTTGTCCTTCTGTAAGGTTCTCCCATCTCCGCAGAGGAACTCTAGAGCTCTGTCAGAGTGATCATCGGGTTCTTGGTCACCTCCCTGACCAAGGCCCTTCTCCCCCGATTGCTCAGTTTGGCTCGGCGGCCAGCTCTAGGAAGAGGCTTGGTGGTTCCAAACTTCTTCCATTTAAGAATGATGGAGGCCACTGTGTTCTTGGGGACTTTCAATGCTGCAGAAAGTCCCCAAGGTTTCTGCTCTGACATGCGCTGTCAACTGTGGGACCTTACATAGACAGGTGTGTGCCTTTCCAAATCATGTCCAATCAATTGAATTTACCACAGGTGGACTCCAATAAAGTTGTAGAAACATCTCAAGGATGATCAATGGAAATAGGATGCACCTGAGCTCAATTTCGAGTCTCATAGCAAAGGGTCTGAATACTTATGTAAATAAGGTATTTCTGTTTAAAAATTTTAATACATTTGCTAAAATGTCCCAAAAACTTTTTTCGCTTTGTCATTATGGGGTATTGTGTGTAGATTGTCAAGGATTTTATTTTATTTAATCAATTTTAAAATAAGGCTGTAATGTAACAAAATGTGGAAAAGGTCAAGGGGTCTGAATACTTCAGAAAGTATTCACAACCCTTGACTTTTTCCACATTCTGTTTTGTTGCTGCCTGAATTTAAAATGGATTACATTTAGATTTTTTTTGTCACTGGCCTTCACACAATACCCCATAATGTCAAAGTGGAATTATGTTTTTTGAAATTTTTACAAATTAATAAAAAAATAAAAAGCTAAAATGTCTTGAGTCAATAAGTATTCAACCCCTTTGTTATGGCAAGCCTAAATAAGTTCAGGCGTCCTTCCTAACACAGTTGCCGGAGAGGAAGGAAACGGCTCAGGGATCTCACTATGGAGCCAATGGTGACTTTAGAACAGTTACAGAGTTTAATGGCTGTGATAGGAGAAAACTGAGGATGGATCAACAACATTGTAGTCACTCCACAATAATAACTTAATTGACAGAGTGAAAATAACGAACCTTGTACAGAATAAAAATATTCCAAAACATCCCTCCTGTTTGCGACAAGGCACTTAAGTAATACTGCAAAAATTGTGGCAAACAATTCACTTTTTGTCCTGAATACAAAGTGTTATGTTTGGGGCAAATCCAATAGAACACATTACTGAGCACCACTCTCCATATTTTCAAGCACAGTGGTGGCTGAATCATGTTATGTGTATGCTTGTAATCGTTAAGGACTAGGGAGTTTTTCAGGATAAAAAAGAAACAGAATGGAGCTAAACACAGGCAAACCCTAGAGGAAAAGCTTGTTCAGTCTGCTTTCCACCAGACACTGAGAGATGAATTCACCCTTCAGCGGGACAATAATCTAAAACACAAGGCCAAATCGACACTGGAGTTGCTTACCAATAAGACAGTGAATGTTCCTGATTGGCTGAATTACAGTTTTGACTTAAATCTACTTGAAAATCTATGGCAAGACCTGAAAATGGTTGTCTAGCAATGATCAAGAACCAATTTGACAGAACTTAATAATTGGCAAATGTTGCACAATCCAGATGTGGAAAGCTCTTAGAGAGACTCACCCAGAAAGACTCACTGCTGTAATCGCTGCCAAAGGTGCTTCTACAATGTATTGACTCAGGGGGGTGAATACTTATGGAAATTAGGTAAACATTTCTAAACACATGTTTTCACTTTGTCATTATGGGGTATTGTGTGTAGACGGGTGAGAAAAATATTATATTTAATCAATTTTGAATTCAAGCTGTAACACAACGAAATGTGGACTAAATCAAGGGGTATGAATACTTTCTGAAGGCACTGTATGTATATATATATATATATATATATATATATATATATATAGTGTATATATCCTGTGTATATACAGTACCAGTCAAAACTGGTACTGTATATACAGTGCCTTCGGAAAGTATTCAGACCCATTTCCTTTTTCCACATTTTGTTACATTACAGCCTTATTCGAAAATGTATTTAAAAAATAATAATCCTCAGCAACCTACACATAATACCCCATAATGATTAAGCGAAAACAGGTTTTTAGAAATGTTTGCAAAAATAAAAACAGATATACCTTATTTACATAAGTATTCAGACCCTTTGCTCTGAGACTCAAAATTTAGCTCAGGTGCATCCTGTTTCCATTGATCATCCTTGAGATGTTTCTACAACTTGATTGGAGTCCACCTATGGTAAATTAAATTGATTGGACATAATTTGGAAAGACACATACCTGTCTATATAAGGTCCCACAGTTGACAGTGCATGTCAGAACAAAAACCAAGCCATGAGGTCTAAGGAATTGTCCGTCGAGCTCCCAGACAGGATTGTGTCGAGGCAGCATTGAAGGTCCCCAAAAACACAGTGGCCTACATCATTCTTCAATGGAAGAAGTTTGGATCCACCAAAACTCTTGCTATAGCTGGCTGCCCGGCCAAACTGAGCAATCAGGGGAGAAGGGCCTTGGTCAGGGAGGTGACCAAGACCCCGATGGTCACTCTGACAGAGTTCTAGAGTTCCTCTGTGGAGATGGGAGAACCTTCCAGAAGGACAACCATCTCTGCAGCACTCCACCAATCAGGCCTTTATGCTAGAGTGGCCAGATGGAAGCCACTCCTCAGTAAAAGGCACATGACAGCCCACTTGGAGTTTGCCAAAAGTCACCTAAAGACTCTCATAACATGAGAAAAATCTCCCGAGTGGCGCAGTGGTCTAAGGCACTGCATCGCAGTGCTAGCTGTGCCACTAGAGATCCTGGTTCGAATCCAGGCTCTGTCGTAGCCGGCCGCGACCGGGAGACCCATGGGGCGGCGCACAATTGGCCAAGCGTCGTCCAGGGTAGGGGAGGGAATGGCCGGCAGGGATGTAGCTCAGTTGGTAGAGCATGGCATTTGCAATGCCAGGGTTGTGGGTTCGATTCCCACGGGGGGCCAGTATGAAAAAAAATAAAAAATAATGTATGCACTCACTAACTGTAAGTCGCTCTGGATAAGAGTGTCTGCTAAATGACGTAAATGTTAAATGTTAAAAATATTATCTGGTCTGATGAAACCAAGATTGAACTCTTTGGCCTGAATGCCAAGCGTCACATCTGGAGGAAACCTGGCACCATCCCTACGGTGAAGCATGGTGGTGGCAGCATCAAGTTGTGGGGATGTTTTTCAGCGGCAGGGACT
Source organism: Coregonus clupeaformis (assembly GCF_020615455.1). Lineage (NCBI taxonomy): Eukaryota > Metazoa > Chordata > Actinopteri > Salmoniformes > Salmonidae > Coregonus > Coregonus clupeaformis. Next base: position 44,112,004 of record NC_059211.1, on the reverse strand, counting down.
GGGAGACTAGTCAGGATCAAGGCAAAGATGAACGGCGCAAAGTACCGAGAGGTCCTTGATGAAAACCTGCTCCAGAGCGCTCAGGACCTCAGACTGGGGCGAAGGTTCACCTTCCAACAGGACAACGACCCTAAGAACATAGCCAAGACAATGCAGGAGTGGCTTCGGGACAAGTCTCTGAATGTCCTTGAGTGGCCCAGCCTGTTGATAGCTATGAAGATACATAGTGAGGAGAAGAGTTTGAAAGAAACTCCTTGTCCCCTCTCACAGAGCGTGGCTCTCTCTCATCCCTCTGCCCTCTGAAACTCTGACGTCTAACGCCGCGTCTACCTGCGTCACCTCACTGATACTTAATTTAGCCCCACAGAACATTATTGGTTAATAAAATGAAAGGTAGGTTGGGCTACTTTCATAGATATTCAGTCGACAACCCCTCCCCCTCTTTACACATGCACACACACACACACCCACAAAGACTTCCCAGTCACCCGACCCAAACCTCATCCCCTCCACCCCTGCCATAAGCTCTTACTCATCCTCCTCCAGTCTGGGCCACATAGCCCCCCAGGAATGCCCCACACAGACACAGCCATATTTAGCTACATCCCAGCTTGCAGAAAGGTTGAGGGAGTTTTCATCTCACAGAAAAGGACAACATCTTATTTTCGATAAGATCGTAAGATCTTAAGATATAAAAAACCTGTTCTTCTTCTTCCCCTATAATCTCTCTGATACAGTATGATCCTCATGTTTGTCCTTCTCCTTGGTGGCCCTGTGAAGAGCAGGCAGGCCCACAAGACCCTCCCAGTCGGACAGAGCATTACGTTATTAGGCCTTTGTTGCTGTGTGTCATGTTAAACAGTGAGTATTAAGGGAATGTTTACAACATCTTACACACCGTTCTCTGTCTGAGCTCTGCCAGTCTTCTGCAGGACATTCTGTCTCCCAAGATCTTTAAATCTAGTTTATTCCTTTTGGCTATTCCATGACTTCACATGAAAGGCTGTTGAAATCCATGAGAGGCTTTCTATTTCAAAACTTTTACAAATGTTATTTAGCACAAATATTATTCATATGATACATTACCTTTGAGTCATAACATAATTTAGGCCTATGTAGATTAATGGGTTGGCTACATCAGGAAAAATCTAATGTTTACAAAATCAAAGACTATCTTCATACAGACCTATAAGTACATTTACTTACTGATTACAGTAGCTAGGTTTCATCCAATTTGCAACAGATTTTCATGTGAATATTAGAAAATCTGCATTTAAAAAATATGCGCATTTTCCCACCAGAGTTTTGTGTCCATCAAAACTGACTTTGCTGAGGATAAAAGCCTGTGCGTGATGACGTAGCGCACCTAAAAAACACTTTCGCACTAAAGTTATCATGTACCGAATAAAAAACATAAGTTCAATGTGTTTCCATTGCATTTTTCACTCTATCGATGGTTTCGTCACTCAAACTGTTGCGATAAATGGCAAACTTGCCAAATCTGGTTTTCGTGCATGCTCTCTAGACAATAGTTTGCTGATAAAGTTGACAGGTTAGGTTATATGATGACATTGATAAGAGCAAGATCATTCTTATTTGTTAATTGGCAGCTAAGCACCGATTGTCATGTCACTATCATACAAATTAAGACCCTCAACATGTATTGGAAAAGAGCATGAAGCTCATCACAGTACACTTTCATCACCCTGTGGAGTTTATCATAACATATTTCATCTGTGATTTTTTTTATACAGTATGTCTTTACTTGCATAAACTCTGTGGATGGAAACTTGGTTATTGATAATCTTCATGACTGAACTTTTTGAGTTCAGCCTGTTACAGATAGAAGGAATCATAAGAATATCAATGTCACATGACCAACTTTCCAAACGCTTATTTGGTGTGTCAAAACTAAGTGATGCATGTCACAGGTGGAAAATGCCGGAAGTATTCTGGCGACAATTAATCAATGGAACATGTAAACAGCAGACAATTTTGCGGTAGTGTCGTGACATGTAACTAACAAATTGAACAAACAAACGTATCCCTTAATAACTTGTCTGCAAAGTAGGCTATTGCCACCTGCTTATTTCATAGACGATATGTGGGAGCATGTTACCATGAAGTGGTAGCCCTATCACTGGCTCTCCTATCGTTCCTACCAGGAGATTGACTGGAATGTGAAATAACTGTTCACTCGACAAGGTGTGTATTTAGCTTTGATATAGTTAAAAAAACCATGGTCATGCAAGTTGAAACCTTATTTCATTTCAGACCAAATAAAAGGAGAGGATGAAGGTTTATGAGGTAAATGGGTAAGTTAGTATTGAAGAGTTTCTGGGAGCCACAGTGGGTGAGAGAACAATGACAACATTAAAGGTCCAATGCAGCCGTTTTTTTCTCAATATCAAATCATTTCTGGGTAACAATTAATTACCTTACTGTGATTGTTTTCAATTAAAATGGTCAAAAAGAAACAAAAATAGCTTCATAGCAAAAAGCTATTTCTCAAGTAAGAATCTTGCTAGGACTGTCTGGGAGTGGGGGACCTAATTGGAGGAGCCTAATGGGAGGGATATGTAACCTGAAAACAATCTGTTATTGGCAGAGAGGGTTGAAACTCTCTTTGTTATTGGCAGGCCAAAACTACACCCATGCAAAACGAGCTGACATTTAATGTGGTCTTTTCAAACAGCTCTTACACTAAAAGGGTAATATCATAATTTTCACAATTTCACAGTATTATTCCAACCTCATATTGCGGAAATATATATAAAACACAGAAAAATCAACCTAGCTATTTTTGACTGCCTTTAACCAAAATCTGTAATTGCTTGCATTGCTTGCCAAATAGCTAGGCTTTATAGGTAGGAAAGGGAGGTTGAAAATTACCTAAAAGCATTATAAAGTAAAACATGCCCAACAAATCTTGGTAACCCCAGTTCTTCAGTAGCCTAATCCTGGGGTCTTCCGCATTATGCTCTTCCACCTCGTCACCTGATTGCTCAACTGCTCTGCTTATCTGAAAGCAGGATGTCACCTCATTTTCGGTGTCAGTGGATCATTCCTGAGACATGCATGAGGCGCTGGAAGTTGGGAGTTACTCGCCTCATACCTGTCACAGGGGGTTTCCTGACCTGATAAAGACCTAGGGGACTGAACACATCAGTGTCTGAACACATTAGTGACAGCTGCTGAGCCATTTTAAAAAGAGTTGATCAAGTGTGTACCGGTGGAGTTACAGTGGGTATCATAAGTATTCATCCCCCTTGTTTTGTTTTAACATTTTGTTGCTTTACAAAGTGGGATTGAAATTAATTTAATTGATCTACACAAAATACTCTGTAATGTCAAAATACTATGCAACAAAAAAAATATTAATGAAAAATGCAACACTAATATAGCTTGATTAGATAAGTATTCACACCCCCTGAATCAATACATGTTAGAAACCCCTTTGGCAGCGATTACAGCTATGAGTCTTCTTGGGTAAATCTCTAGGAGCTTTGCACACCTGGATTGTGCAATAGTTGCCCATGATTCTTTTCTAAATTCTTCAATATCTGTCAAGGTGTTGGAGGTCATGGCTAGACAACCATTTTCAGGTCTTGCCATAGATCTTCAAGCAGATTTAAGTCAAAACTGTAACTTGGCCACCCAGGAACATTCACGGTCTTCTTGGTAAGCAACTCCAGTGTAGATTTAGCCTTGTGTTGTAGGTTATGGTACTGCTGAAAAGTGAATTCCTCTCCCAGTGTCTGGTGTAAAGCAGACTGAAGCAGGTTTTCCTCTAGGATTTTGCCTGTGCTTAGCACCATCCCGTTTCTTTTTATCCTGAAAAAATCCCCAGTCTTTGCCGATGTCAAGCATTCCCATACCATGATGCAGCCACCACCATGCTTGAAAATAAGGAGGCAGTTACTCAGCGATGTGTTGTTGGATTTGCCCCAAACATAAGGCTTTGCATTTAGGCCAAAAGGTGTATTCCTTTGCCATGTATTTTTTGCATTATTACTTTAGTGCCTTGTTGCATACAGGATGCATGTTTTGGAATATTTTTATTCTGTATATTTGTATTCTTCTTTTCACTCTGTCATTTAGGTCATTATTGTGGAGTCACTACAATGTTGTTGAACCATCCTCAGTTTTCTCCCTTCACAGCCATTAAACTGTAACTGTTTTAAAATCACCAATGGCCTCATGGTAACATCCCTGAGCGGTTTCCTTCCTGTCCTGCAGCACAGTTCAGAATGACAACTGTATATTTTTAATTGTCTTTGTAATTGACTCTGTGCTTGAAATTCAATACTTGACTGAGGGACCTTGCAGATGTTGTATGTATGTGGGACAGAGGAAGGGGAAGTCATTCAAAAATCATGTCAACCCCTATTATTTTGAATTGTTTGAATTGTTCTTCCAATTTGACATTACAGAGTATTTTGTGTAGATCAATTAAATTCATTTTAATCCCACTTTGTAATGGAACAAAATGTGAAGAAATACAAGGGGGTGAGTACTTAACCCAGATCTTTGCCCATTGGACTTGGCTCTGAAGCAGTAGCAGTGAAGTTGAGTAACAGAACAAGTCCTTTATCTCACTTACTATCTGACCCTGTGTGCACTCTGTACATTCAGTTCTTTCAGTGTCTGGTCTCCACAACGTGTGTGTGTGTGTGTGTGTGTGTGTGTGGTGTGTGTGTGTGTGCGTGCGTGCGTGTGTGTTGACGTGAGAGTGAGAGAGGCAGTGTGTGTGTGTGAGAACCATATGCAGTGCTATAGCAGGGCAGTGTAGCGTGCAGTGCAGGAGTGAGCAGGGCCTAGCCGGCCCAGGAGAGCCCCAGCACTCTGGTAATCCCTGTGTTTTCAGGAGCCCTGGCCCGTACTTGATGAGCTTGGGCAAGAAAAGGGGTAGCGTTCTCTCTAGTGTGTTTCTCTCTCTTTCTCCCTGTCCCACTTTCATTCCCCTTCTTTTTCTGATGCTCCCCCCCCTCCACCCCTGGAGCCACTTCGCGAATGAATGGGTTCCAAGTGTTAACTCAGCAACTCTCTCTGTCTCTCTTTCCCTCTCTTCTTTTCCTTGTTTTCTCCGAAAGAGAGGAAGAGAGCCAGATGTGGGGATGCTAAACGCGTACCCACAGAGAGAGAGAGAAACAGAGGATAGATTCTAATCCTCCTTCTAGCTGTGAAAGTTCAAAATGTTGCTGTGGAGTCTGTGAGTTGAAAATGGCATTCAGACATGCTTGGACATATCTGACACCTTGAGTTCTTATTAGCTGTACATGAATTATATGCAGAATCTTAAACATTTCTAAACAGAACTATCAATATTCATGTTAATTTGTCGTTTTCTAAATTAGTGACCAATTGAAGATTTGAATTTAGATAAACACTTGCATGTTGCATATACCATACATTTGTTGCTCCCTCACAGTGCCTGGAGTGCGTTGGTGCAATGTGTTGGTGGTTAAGGGGCAGACTGCGTGTGTGTGCGTGCATGTGTGTGTGTGTGCACAGGGATGTGGGAGGATACAGGGATTACTGTGAGGCTCTAGGCCCCAGGGCAGAGGGACTGTTTCCTGGCCATAGCCCCTGTTTGTCCTGCCTGACCTGGCAGCTCTGGGGCCAGATCCTGCTTGGATACACCCCTGCTCCCACGCCTGTCTGAAGCTGTTAGCCACTGGCTGTGAGTGGCTAGCTGGGCTTAGTGCGTCTGAGCTGTGGGTAGGGTGGGTGCTGGGGGGGCAGGGGACTTTGTGTTAGGATGGCTTAGTGGGGAGAGGAGGGGTGTAGAATGGGGTGGTTATGGTTTATGACTTTGGTTTGATTCATAACACCATTTATTTAATATCAGCCTGTGAGAGCCAGTGAATGAGCCCTGTTGGTTTAACCTTTGCCTTGAACACAGTGTCTCGTTGCCCCTCTTTCACACAAGCTCTGACTGCCCCTCTCTTTTTGCCTCTCTCTATCACACACTCACACTCTTCCCAATATTTTTCTATCCGGGAAAATGTATGACCTCCATCTGAAAAGATTAAATGTATTTTCATAATTTTGTCATAAAGCCATTGAAGCCAATTAAGATTAATTGTATGTTGAAAATCAATAGGAAAATAGTTGTCTTGGAACACTATCTTCTGTCTCTTTGATTGGGTTATTAATGTAACACCCCCAATTTGACCTAATCAATTACAAGTGGAATCATGTGATATCCTAGCTTGTCTATAGGGTGACTTTGTGTAGTATGCTGTTGTTACTACAAAGTCCTGAAACATAACCCCTCCCCTCTGCCCTGAGGAGTGTTTGATTATCAATCTAAAAAAATCCTAATGAAATGGAGGGATATTTACTTTTCTTCCCAAAAGCTTTCACAGTTCAATTGTTTGTTTTTAATGGGTTGTTATTATTTTTCAATTGGTGGATTGAGCGTTGGGTTTTGAATCCCATAGAGCAGCTCTGTCCGTGTTTTTTCTGGCCTAGATATACACTGCAGTCTAGAGCAAACCCACAGAGCCTCAGACGCATGGAGAGAACAGAGAGGGAGAGCTCCCTGGTCCTTCACTCACATAATAACTTGTGATTGGAGCACTTACACTGACTGTGTGTGCTTGTGTCAACAATTTAACACAATTTCGACTTTTTACATTCATACTGTATTGAAACATTTTAGTAGTATCTAACATGTAAGTATAGGCTGCTTGATCCAAATATCTGAATGTAATGGAGCCTATGCATTCCAACTTTACATGATGTCAAACAAATGTGTTTTAGCTGATTTAATGTAACTGACATAGGTCACAATCATTTTTAAATGAGGATGTGGTCCTTTTTATAAAAGAGGCAACCTTCATCCTACTCTGGAAATAAAATTGTCTAGTATCATTAAGTTATTTCTCCTAGAGTTACAGTGCAACTTCCTTCCTTACCGCATATCATTTTGAAATGTAGATTGGCCTACTCGAAATCATGCTTTGTCAGGGGCTTGTAGCCCCCCCCTTGCCACCCACACACTTTTTTCCATTGTCATAGGGTAGCCAGTGTTGTCACTCGACCCCTGTTTATAAAACTGTCCACGCCACTCACCTGGCAAGAGAGAAATCTCATTGACTGCGAGGGCGACAGGGACTCAAATTCAGACTCTCAAGTTAACATAGGGAGGGACCCAAAAGGCACACACAGTCTCTGAGCAAAACAATACATCCCTTTTAACTTTATGGTGCCTGCATTTTTTCAGCTGCTATTTGAAAAAGCAATTTCATTTCAAGCATACATAAAACATATTTTTTTATGAATCTTGAAAATTTCTCTTACTTTTCGGGCATGTGTAACATGACGGCTGAGTCCCAGGACTCGCCAGCCGAGCTGGCCAGCCCTCTGGTCATGTCGCCTAACGTGAGTCTGGACTCCCCTTTACCGCCATCGCCTCTGATGCTGCAGGCCCGGACCAAGGATGGGGTTCTGATCAAGTCTGAGCCCCGGGCAACTAGTTCGAACACGGATCGAGAGGAAGGAGCTACTCTGGGTCAAACCGAGGAGCACCTGCCCACTGGGAGCAGACGTAGGAAGAGGCCCGTTCAGAGAGGGAAACCACCCTACAGTTATATCGCTCTCATAGCCATGGCCATCGCCAACTCCCCCGAGAGAAAGCTCACACTTGGTGGTATTTATAAGTTCATCATGGAACGTTTTCCCTTTTATCGAGAGAACTCCAAAAAGTGGCAAAACTCCATCCGCCACAACCTCACCCTCAACGACTGCTTTGTCAAGATTCCCCGGGAACCTGGAAGGCCTGGCAAGGGCAACTATTGGACTTTGGACCCCGCTGCTGAAGACATGTTCGACAACGGGAGTTTTCTGCGGAGAAGGAAAAGATTCAAGCGCACTGACGTAAGCACCTATCCTGGATACATGCAGAGCTCTAGTGCATTCACCCCGACCCCCATGGGCAGACCGGCATACCCCAGCACCCTGTACCCAGGAATAGGATCGGGTTACGGCTCGCAGCTGACAGGGTCCCCCCACCCGGCGATGCTGCATCATTATCAGACCTCTGCCGGGCTTAGTCAAGGACAGCCAAGGATGTTCAGCATCGACAACATCATCAGCCAGCAGTCGGCGATGCAGGGAGGAGAGCTCAACCCACTGGGGTTAGGCGGTGGAGAGCTGGGCACCATGTCTGCTAGCTGCTCCGTCACTGGCATTGACCCCTCCAACTGCTTCCAGATGCAGACTGTCAATCCCTCAGGGAATTCACTGGGCAGAGGCGGTGGGGGACTGTCATCAAACCTGGCACCCGGGTATCCTTACTCTTCCTCGGCATCCCCTCCCCACCTACCTTCCATGACGCAGTCCAGTTACTCTCCAGGTAGCTCTCAGGTGTACTGCACGGGGAACCGGCTGTCTCTACCGGCCGTACGCTCCGGGTCTTGCGCGGAACAAACTGAGCAACTACTGGGTCTCTCCAGCCCAATGAACTCTTACAACAACTCTTACATGAAACAAGCCAATTTTGCATCAGGATTAGATCGGTATATGTGAAGAACTGATTTTTATAGAGACAAACAACGATAGAGCCTCAATCCATTCCATTTGAAATAAGTGTGAAACCTCTATTTGTTTGAAATGCAAATCTACATTCCATTATAGTTTTGTTCATATCTCAGTGCTTTTGGTTCGTTTATCTTATGTGTTTTATAACATTAATATTGATGTGTTTTTAGATGTTCTGTAGCCTATCTGCTTGTACTTTTTTGTCCGAGAACAATTCCAATTATTGAACCTTACATTTTTGTCATTGTCACCTGTAAAAAATAAGAGTTCTCAAACAATATTATTAGCCATATACCTGTATACTGTTCTATTTTGTGAAATGTAAATAGTTTATTTCTTTGTGAATTATATTGAAAAGGCCTACATTGTTATTTACCGTTTTTGGTTGCTGTAATAAACACATTTTTTGATAAGCATGGTCTTGTTGCTTGCATCTGTTGAACTGAATAGGCCTACATGGTCGACACTCGCCCCTCTGATTTGAATTATGCCTACTTTAAATTAATAGTTGATCGTTCATTAGACTTTAAATCCAATTCCCATAAACCGTATACCCATTAATTAGTTTTTTCTTCTATACCTAATAGCCTATGCATTTATGTTAACCGAACAAAATATTTACTGATTAATTCACGATAGACCTGCATGGGAATTTTCACACTGACTCGTATGTAAGCTATAAACTTCCTTTATAAAGTCGTTAATTATGTTGATATGATTCGTTTCCCACGTGCTAATTAAAATGACCAAATCAGAAATAGTTGGCCAAATGTATAGGGTTGAATTAGGCCTAAACAACTTAATCTTAATTTAACCTATAGTTTTTTTTTACAAACGTCTAGGGAATATATGCAGTATTTTATTTGCCTGATTTGTACAATCCTTTATATTTATTGTTGATAGTAGCACAGAAACTACATGCTTTACACTTATTTTATGTAATGTCACAGTATAAATGTGTGTGGTTATATCATTATTAATCCATGTACGCACTTGTGGATATCCATATGTGCACAGGTTTTGGACTTGACCTAGTTGACCAAGAAGAGTGTAGGCCAAACGGACTTCTTAGTCTTATTAAGGCCTAAAAAATATTTAGAACAGATAAATGTTGCTGTTATTGTCTGCTTATGTAGATTTGTTTTATCATATACATTTGGACCTTGGATTGGGCCAGCACTGTTTAGTATGTAAATGTAGTATCGCCTCGAGTCTGCATGCATGCGTCAAGTAGCCAAGTCTATTGACTACATATACAGTGCATTCGGAAAGTATTCAGCCCCCTTGACTTTTTCCGAATTTTTTTACTTTACAGCCTTATTCTAAAATTGATTGAATATATTTGTTTCCTTATCAATCTACACACAATACCCCATAATGACAAAGCGAAAACAGGTTTTGAGATATTTTTGCACATTTCTTATAAATAAAAAACTGAAATACCTTAATTACATAAGTATTCAGACCCTTTGCTATGAGACTCGAAATTGAGCTCAGGTGCATCCTTGATTGGAGTCCACCTGTGGTAAATTCCAAATCATGTCGAGTGACTTGAAAGGCACACACCTGTCTATATAAGGTCCCACAGTTGACAGTGCACGTCAGAGCAAAACCCAAGCCATGAGGTCGAAGCAATTGTCCATATAGCTCTAAGACAGGATTGTGTCGAGGCACACATCTGGGGAATGGTACCAAAACATTTATGCAGCATTGAAGGTCCCCAAGAACACAGTGACCTCCATCATTCTTAAATGGATGAAGTTTGGAACCACCAAGACTGTCACGTTCGTTTACAGACGGGACGGACCAAGGCGCAGCGTGATATGCATACATGTTTATTAACGAATAAACACAACGACAAAACAATAAACAAACGATACGTGAAGTCCAAGGCAGCGCAACACAACATACCTTAACACGGAACAAGATCCCACAACCCACTAGTGCCAATAGGCTGCCTAAGTATGGTCCCCAATCAGAGACAACGAGCTACAGCTGCCTCTGATTGGGAACCACCCCGGCCAACATAGATCTAAACATACTAGATCTAACATAGAAAAACAACATGGCAAAACACAACACAGAAATTACACACCCTGACTCAACAAATACGAGTCCCTTGAGTCAGGGCGTGACAGTACCCCCCCCCCCCAAAGGTGCGGACTCCGACCGCGCCACATAAACATAACAGGGTAGGGGCCGGGTGGGCATTCCGCCTCGGAGGTGGATCCGGCTCCGGGCGTGACCACCACTTACTCTCCACCTCCCTGTTGCGCCCCTGGTCTGGTCTGGACCTCGGCGCGCTGCTTCCCCTCTCCTTCCCCCCACGACGTACCAAGCCCTGTCTGGACCCTGGTGTGGGAGACCCCGAACCTGGAGAGGGGCTGACGTCTGGGTCTGGACTGGAACCGCTGACTGGAGCTGAACCCGACGACGGTGGATCGAACTGCTCTGGCTCCGGAGTGGAGCCGCTGACCGGAGCTGGATCAGGCACCGGTGGAGCGGACTGCTCTGGCTCCGGAGTGGAGCCGCTGACTGGAGCTGGACTGGACCCCGGTGGAGCGGATTGCTCTGGCTCCGGAGTGGAGCAGCTGACCGGAACTGAACTGGGCACCTGTGGAGCGGATTACTCTGGCTCCGGAGTGGAGCAGCTAACCGGAGCTGAACTGGGCACTGGTGGAGCGGATTGCTCTGGCTCCGGAGTGGAGCAGCTAACCGGAGCTGGATCAGGCACCGGTGGAGCGGACTGCTCTGGCTCCGGAGTGGAGCAGCTGACCGGTGCCGGACCAGGCACCGGTGGAACAGGCACGGGCCGTGCCGGACTGGACACACGCACCACTGGCTTGGTGCGAGGGGCAGGAACAGGCCGGGCCGGGCTGGCGACGCGCACCACTGGCTTGGTACGAGGGGCAGGAACAGGCCGGGCTGGGCTGGCGACGTGCACCACTGGCTTGTTGCGAGGGACAGGAACAGGCCGAACCGGGCTGGCGACACGCACCACTGGCTTGGTGCGGGGAGCAGGAACGGGCCATACCGGACTGGCGACGCGCACCACTGGCCTGGTACGGGGAGCAGGAACAGGCCGGGCCGGGCTGGCGACGCGCACCACTGGTTTGGTGCGAGGGACAGGAACAGGTCAGACCGGGCTGGCGACGCGCACCACTGGCTTGGTGCGAGGAACAGGAACAGGCCGGACCGGGCTGGCGACGCGCACCACTAGCTTAGTGCGGGGAGCAGGAACGGGCCGGACCGTACTGGGAACAAACACCACTGGCCTTGTGCGGGGAGTAGGAATGGGTCGGGCCGTACTGGGAACACGCACCACTGGCTTAGTGCGGGGATCAGGAACGGGCCGGATCGGACTGGCGACACGCACCACTTGCTTGGTGCGAGGAGCGGGACTGGGTTCCTTTATAAACCCCCGCTCCTTCTGCTGCCTAACCAGCTCCTCTCGCCGTGCCTCTACACTCTCCTTCTCCCTTATAGCCTCCTGTAGCTCCTCCCTCTGACCAAATAACTCCTGCTCCCTCTGAACCAATAGCCCCCGTAACCTGGTGGCCTCCTAACCTGCAGATCCGCCCTGTCGCTGCCTCCTGCTGCCTCGTCGTCCACACCGTGTGACCCCCAAAAAAATTTTTTCTTGGGGTTGCCTCTCGGGTCTCCATCGTCGGCACTGTTGCCGCCGTTTCACCTCTCCTACCTGGGCATCCTCCTTCATCGCCTTCCGGTAGCGGACGGCCTCCTCCTCCGTAATTCTCCCCCAACCGAGGAGGACATCTACTAAAGTAACCTCCTGTTTAATTCCCGGCGTTTGCTCCTGAACACGCTGCTTGGTCCTCGTTTGGTGGGATCTTCTGTCACGTTCGTTTACAGACGGGACGGACCAAGGCGCAGCGTGATATGCATACATGTTTATTAACGAATAAACACAACGACAAAACAATAAACAAACGATACGTGAAGTCCAAGGCAGCACAACACAACATACCTTAACACGGAACAAGATCCCACAACCCACTAGTGCCAATAGGCTGCCTAAGTATGGTCCCCAATCAGAGACAACGAGCTACAGCTGCCTCTGATTGGGAACCACCCCGGCCAACATAGATCTAAACATACTAGATCTAACATAGAAAAACAACATGGCAAAACACAACACAGAAATTACACAGCCTGACTCAACAAATACGAGTCCCTTGAGTCAGGGCGTGACAAAGACTCTTCCTAGAGCTGGCCACCTGGCCAAACTGAGCAATGGGGGAGAAGGGCCTTGGTCAGGAAGGTGACCAAGAACCCGATGGTCACTCTGACAGAGCTCTAGAGTTCCTCTGTGGAGATGGGAGAACCTTCCAGATGGACAACCATCTCTGCAGCACTCCACCAATCAGGCCTTTATGAAAGAGTGGCCAGACGGAAGCCACTCCTCAGTAAAAGTCACATGACAGCCCGCTTGGAGTTTGCCAAAAGGCACCTAAAGACTCTTAGACCATGAGAAACAAGATTCTCTGGTCTAATGAAACCAAGATAGAACTCTTTGGCCTGAATGCCAAGCGTCACGTCTGGAGGAAACCTTGCACCATCCCTACAGTGAAGCATAGTGGTGGCAGCATCATGCTGTGGGGAATTTTTTTAGCGGCAGGGACTGGGAGACTAGTCAGGATCGAGGGAAAGATGAACGGAGCAAAGTACACAGAGATCCTTGAACATGAACACAAGTGTGTGTAGGACAGGTAGATACAATACATGACCAAAAGTATGTGGACACCTGCTCGTCGAACATCTCATTCCAAAATCATGGGCATTAATATGGAGTTGGTCCCCCCTTTGCTGCTATAACAGCCTCCACTCATCTGGGAAGGCTTTCCACTAGATGTTGGAACATTGCTGTGGGGACTTGCTTCCATTCAGCTACAAGAGCATTAGTGAGGTCAGGCCTTGATGTTGGGCGATTCGGCCTGGCTCGCAGTCAGTATTCCAATTCCTCCCAAAGGTGTTCAATGGGTTTGAGGTCAGGGCTCTGTGCAGGCCAGTCAAGTTCTTCCACACTGATCTCGACAAACCATTTCTGTATGGACCTCGCTTTGTGCACGGGGACATTGTTATGGTGAAACAGGAAAGGGCCTTCCCAAACTGTTGCCACAAATTTGGAAGCACAGAATCGTCTAGAATGTCATTTTATGCTGTAGCATTAAGATTTCCTTTCACTAGAACTAATGGGCGTAGCCCGAACCATGAAAAACAGCCCCAGACCATATTCCTCCTCCACCAAACTTTACAGTTGGCAATATGCATCGGGGCAGGTAGGTCTCTTGGCATCCGCCAAAACCAGATTTGTCCGTCGGACTGCCAGATGGTGAAGCGTGATTCATCACTCCAGAGAACGCGTTTCCACTGCTCCAGAGTCCAATGGCAGCGAGCTTTCACCACTCCAGCTGACCCTTGGCATTGCGCATGGTGATTTTAGGCTTGTATGCGGCTTGTTGTCCACGGAAACCCATTTCATGAAGCTCCTGATGACAGTTATTGTGCTGACGTTGCTTCAAGAGGCAGTTTGGAACTCTGTAGTGATTTTTTTAACCGAGGACATACGATTTTTACGCGCTACGAGCTTCAGCACTCGGCGTTCCCGTTCTGTGAGTTTGTGTGGCCTACCACTTAGCGGCTGAGCCGTTGTTGCTCCTAGACTTTTCCACTTCACAATAGCAGCACTTACAGTTGACCGGTGCAGCTCTAGCAGGGCAGAAATTTGACAAACTAACTTGTTAGAAAGGTGGCATCCTATGACTGTGCCACACTGAAAGTCATTGAGCTCTTCAGTAAGGCCATTCTACTGCCAATGTTAATCTATGGAGATTGCATAGCATTGTGCTCCATTTTATACACCTGTCAGCAACGTGTGTGGCTGAAATAGCTGAATCCATTAATTTGAAGGGGTGTCCACATACTTTTGTATATAGTGTAGGTAATAGGCATATTTGAGTTGAGGAGACATGTAGGGCCTATCTATGCACGACTTGGAAATTGAATCCATACACCTGTGCTGTGCTGTTCTAACCATACCTCTGGCGAGTCTATACTAAACATTATTGGTATTTATCCTTCTTAAAGCCAATGTATGCTATATCTGAAAATGTGGTCTGAGGTCCCATATGGATGGTGTGACGCGATCGCGAGCCTCCGGAGGCATGCGGACGCCAAATTGAACTCCATACTGCATCACGGTGCACCGCCCAAATTTTGTAACAATGTGGAGGGCACCATATAGCTCCAGATTGACATGATTGGTTGACGGTAGGTGGGGGCGGGAGGTCCTGTATAAACACAAACTCACTTCCTTGACAACTTCCTTCACAACAGCTCTGCTCAACAGCTATGCTCTGCTCCGCGAAGTGCATGAAGTATGAATGCCCTGACTTCTGCAGAGGCCGTAGATTCTGCACGGCCAATGCTGATGTAGGATTGACCATGCAGCGCCTAGATTATGGAGTTTACCTCAATCAGGTAGGCCTGTAATTGGAGTGACCCCTGGCGGTCTCAATGAAAAGTTCGTTTGTAGTGATTTGTGGATTGAAATTGGAACCTGATTCTACTGTTTGTCCACTAGGGGTCATGCAATACTAAGAACAATAGAGTGAAAAGGAAAGGGAATGCATGTAGTAATGTGATGTTGAGTGGTGCAACATTCGGATATTTTGTTTAAGTTTCCCGGCTACAGTCCAATATGGATGGAAGTAAAATCTGTTCTCATCCCTTGAAGAAAATAAAATATTTTGAGGCAATAACAAAAAACGTTTAGGCTACCATGTCCACCACTATAAAGGCTGCACAAACCACTATTTTGAGTTGACAGTCCATTGTCCCAAGCAATCCAGACAAACATGTTTGGTTTATATCCTGAAAACGCTATTCTACAAACAAGTGTTTTTCTCATGTGATTTTAAAATAGACCAAGGTTTATTCCATGATTAGCCTACAATAGAGACCGACTTCTCTGTTGCCTATCCCTCATATTTTCTCTCAATACATGTCTGATCCAGGTGTTGTCGTGGCATGTAGAATAACCAACAGGTGAGCACACATATCAAGGGCAAGAACTGGCTCCTAAGTAATTCGTTTTTTCAGTGTCAGTGTAGGCCTGTGGTGGAGATGCAGACCCATGACACTGCCAGATCCAAGTCCTGGTTTGGGTGATGATCAATTGTAAATGTGCGTCTACAGGTAACTACCAAAATAAAGAAAACACTTGAGTAAATGAGGGATACAAAGTACAATATATTGAAAGCAGCCGCTTGCACACAGTTGTGGTTCCTGGGTTAAGTAAGCAATTTAAACATCCCATCATGCTTTGGGTCATGTATAAAAATGCCCAGTTACCAATTATTTTGGCTACCATGGCTAGAAGAAGAGATCTCAGCGACTTTGAAAGAGGGGTCTCAAAGGAGCGTAGGGGGTTTAAAGGGTGTGTAACCCAATTGAACACTTGTGGGAAATTCTGGAGCGGCGCCTGAGACAGTTCTTTCAACCACCGTCAACAAAACAGCAAATTATGGAATTTCTAGTGGAAGAATGGTGTCGCATCCCTCCAATAGAGTTCCAGACACTTGTAGAATATATGCTAAGGCGCATTGAGGCTGTTCTTGCGGATCGTGGTGGCCCAACGCCCTATTAAGACGTTTTATGTTGGTGTTTCCTTTCTTTGGTCAGTTACCTGTATAATCAATGGGTAAGCCTAAACATAATGTTATTTCTCAAAATCAACTCAAGCCTAAGATGGCGAGATAGCTTCGTGAGAGAATAATTATGAAGTAAGATTTGGCATTCCTCCCATGCAGCTGTCTGTGTCCTCGGCTCAGCTCAGCAATGTGAGCAAGGCAGCCGCTGCCAGCTGACGGGCCGGCTCGACCTGCCCTGGGCAGTGGAGGATTCGGGATGGGGAGGGGGTCTGTGACGGACTAGCTGTGAGTGTGTTTAGATCAATTACAATTGAGAGGACCTCACCGTCGACTCGGGAAACGTTAACTTCCCCACGGTTATGCTACCTTCACCCGCTCTCCACCTCAGTAAAAACTGAACTTGAGTCATGCGTCAACAAATGTCAAATGAAGGCCTATAGCCAATTGCCTTGGCATGAATTTACAATATTTAGAAAATTCGAATTTAGTCAAATATAACTTTGTTTATCATTGATGTGTTATCTTTTGCAGTTGGGGATAGCCTAAAATGTAATTCAAATGAATTTCATAATTTGTCTGTATCGGGGAAATCGTGAAAGCCTCATTGAAATATCGATTTGAATATTATATAGACAAAAGAAAGCCATTTTAACCCACCCAAACATTGCCAATAAAGTTGCTGTGGTGTTTTGGGCAGGAGAAGCCTGTAACATGGAGGGCCCTGTTATACAGTTAGCTGATGGCCCTGTACAGAGATGGATTAGGTGCTGATGTATGTATTACAATAACACCATGTTTCTGCAACATAATGAACTGGAATGCGAGCGCTGCTCCTCTCCTGTCATGAAACACATAGACCCTTACACATTAGGCCTACATGCCATGTCATCTGTTCTGCCCATAGCATACTCTGACAAAGACGAATCGGAGCAGGTTGCAGCAGCATACATTTGTGTTTGTCTATATGTGAATTATGTAGAAAATGTAGATGGATATTATTGTTATGGCTTCTTGACAAGTAAAACATAAAACCCGTGAGAAGTGATCGAGGAATGAATGATAAAGCCATGTAAATGGATTCCATAGCTTGTGCTGCCTTTCTCCTCTGAACATAAATAATGAAAGGTAATATTATAAATAAACATGATTATTATTATGATAATTATATTATTATTCGTATAATTAGGATAATTATTATTAAACAGTAGTCATTATATTATGTTATAATTCAAAGATGATTCTTTCATTGGAAAATGCATCCCATAGTCTCAATTCTGAAAAATATTGCTTTCAAATGTCACACTTTGGAATGTGGATTTAAATATTATTTACTGGTCAGTCTCGTTTGTGAATTAGTATATCAGCGCCATGTTTCAATTGAATAATCAGTATATGTATACATACTGTATATAGCCATAAGTTAAACTGAGGAAATCTCCCTTTCGATAACATTTTGTTTACAAAAGTAACAAGTCATACGTTTGTTTAAACCCAATGGACTCAATAATAATAATAATAATAATAATAATAATAATAATAATAATAATAATAATAATCAATAGGCCTAATATTAATCATAACAATAGTAATAACAACAGCACAATTATGTTGTTTAAAAAATATGTATTGATATGACTGGATTAGAGTTGGGGTTTCAATATTGTATATTTACAGTCAATAACGTTTACAATTATATTACAATTACTGTGTAGTATTACTGGTTAATAGCATATGTGGTAATTAGAGTCAAAATGGTATAGGCTTATAATAACATGGGATAATATTTGCCCAAACGCATATCATAAAATAACAAAATAACCACTTATTTAATTAACTGTAACGATAATAAACAATTATTTGAGCACTTTTAAATCGTAAGCCTTGGTTTAAGCGATTGTGGATATTTTTATTGCATCTATAGCAATATTTTGTTTTGTTTAGAAGGGTACAAGAGTGTGCATAATTGCAAATTGGAAAACTAAATATTTTGGATATGTTACACATCAGATTCTGAAATTGATTAATAGATCAGATACAAGTGAGAACTGAATGAATCCACCGACTAACAAAGAAATAAACATACTTGTTTTCGCCTTGAAAGCCATCCATAAATATGCAAATGATGTGGTATTGGTTCTGGACTTATGTCTTATTTAGCTAATCAACTTCTCAGATTCTTAAGAATTGACCACTATGAGCTTTCAACACTACTGACACTGTGGAAACGTCCATCCTGTTTGTCATTTTATATAACATGCATTCCATCAACATGAAACCAATACTTCTGATGATATTACATATTTGGAATATGTACGTGTAGTGGAGTATCTTTAACCCAAGAGAATGTGTAAGGTAGCGCACTCACCACTCCTCATCTTGTCCGTCTTCCATTCCCTTTGCACTATCCTTCATTTCCTGCTAACGGTGACACGATGACCACGTGATTTGGACGGCTGAATAAATAGCTTTTGAGAGCTATGAAGAGGAATAGTATGAAGCTCACGCAGGATACTTGCTCTGTGCCTGCGCGTAAAGATATTCATACAAGAATGCAACAGTAAATGAACGACCTAAAATACAAATGCATGAAAGAAAGAAAGACAAATAATTAAGCACCTATGAAGACAGCTTGTAGTGATCCTCAAGTAAATAGCGTTACTGATTTATGACTTTTCCATTCGAGTTTTGTTTTCCTGCGCTTGAATTCAGAAGAGTTTCTTCCTCGGTTAAACGCACCATAGCCCCATACCAACTGGTTGGAGTGGCGTCTTGCTCTCTTCTATATTCCAGTAATATTTCTATGCAGCTCGTCGAAGTAAACAGGAGTTCGCTGTGGTCCTCCGAGGAGCGGGAGAGTGCTATACGCACGGACTGAGTACACCCAGCGTGGGAGCTGAAAAGACTCCGTAAGGAACGAGAGGGAGGACGAGAACCAGTCTCGCCAAGGATGACTCTAGGGACGGATATGTCCGACAACTCTGCTTTGTCTGATGATGTGGACATAGATGTGGTTGGGGGAGACATCTCCGTTGGCAAGGATGGGAAATACCTTCATCGCGATTTCCTGGACAATGACTCGGACGATAATTTGTCTCAGAACGCGGGGGAGAGGGGTTCCTCCCCAGGCCTCAGCAGCTCTGAGTGTCCGGCTGACCAGGTTGGAGTTGGTGGAGATTCAGGGGCCATGATAGGAGATAAGCCTGGTAAGAACGCTCTAGTCAAGCCCCCGTACTCCTACATAGCCCTAATAACCATGTCTATCCTCCAGAGTCCCAAGAAACGCCTCACTCTTAGCGAGATCTGCGAGTTCATCAGCAACAGGTTCCCGTACTATCGGGAGAAATTCCCCGCTTGGCAAAACTCCATTCGTCACAATCTTTCTCTCAATGACTGCTTTGTCAAAATCCCACGTGAGCCTGGCAACCCTGGAAAAGGCAACTACTGGACCCTCGACCCGGAGTCCGCCGACATGTTCGACAACGGGAGTTTTTTACGCAGGAGGAAGCGCTTCAAGAGGCACCAAGCCAACGAAATCCTCAGGGACGCCGGGGGATTCCTGCCCGGGTTCGGATACGGCCCTTATGGGTACAACTATGGACTCCAGCTGCAGAACTTCCATGCCCATAACCCCTATCATCCTCACCTCACAGCAGGCGCTTTCCCTTTCCATAATACACCTTGTGGACTCCCCTCGCCAGCCTCAATATTCCCCACGCCACATCCCTTGCCCTCTCTATTAGGGGCTGATTTACGAAAGCCATTCTACCCTCAACTAAGCCCTACCTTGCCCGGCCTGGCGCCTCTCAAGACGGACACTAACACGCCAACTAGGCCCTCTTTCTCTATAGACAATATAATCGGTGCAGCTAACTCCGTGGCCTCCCCGTACAGCGCACAGTCGGGCAGCCACTGTCACAGTCAGGCTCAGATCCTGGCCATGTTGAACCCTGCACTCACCTCAGCTTCGAACCACTTGAACCTCTCGCAGGAAACCATGCTCCAGCCTGGCTCACAGACATTCTCCAGCAAAACTACAAATCTTAACATTTGTCATTTCTAAACTGGCAGCAAAAACAAAACTCGCAGAAATCCTACCCATTATGGTTCTGTCGTCTTATGTGAAGGTAGGATAAACGTTATTTGAGAAGTAAGAGTGTTGCTCTACCCCTTATGTTTCTGATCGGAGAGGAAAGTGAAATGTATATTTATGTTTGTAAATGTGTATAGGATACAATAAATGGAAGAAGCATGATAGTAAGAAAGCAAATTGGAAGCCAACATTAGGTGTATTCGTTGGCCTACATTGGCCTAGGCCCTCAACTATCTGAGCAAAGATCCAGCTATTTTAACACAAGTTAAATGTCACGTATCTCACTCTGTGGGGAATATTTAATTGTTTCTTAACTATAATTGAGATTTTTATTATGATTTGTATTGTTTTATATATATATATATATATATATATATATATATATATATATATATATATATATATATATATATATATATAATTGTGCGTTGTGAGATAAAGCACTGTTAATACCGAGACCGCAAACTCAGGTTTTAATTGTTAGAAAGCACATTGAGACAAGGAGGGTTATTAAATACAAATCTAACCTTTCCCACTGCCCCTCGTTCTCTTAACAGCGGTGTTGTGGTGACTTTGTATGGAAATTATTTAATGTTGTCAGTGGACAGATATGTGGTTTTGGTGTAAAGCGCATTACCTCACATCCTGTTAAACTGTTGTGCTTTAGTTCCTATCTATTTCATTGAAATTAAAATATCAAACGTATGTTATGTGTATAGACAGAGACACTTAATGTTCATAGATCATTTTTTGTTGTAATGACAAGAATAATAAATGTTTGTGAATTTAAAAAGACTTTCGTTAACTTGTTTATTGGAACGTTTTATTGGCAATATGCCTGCACACATATGTCTACTCAAAGCCTAAAATCACCCTAGGAAATATAGAATGTGTGCGCCTACGTTTTGAACGTGTATTTTTGCATTTATCTAGCTCATCATTGTTGACCCGAGATCAAAGTTCAATCTTTATGTGTAGGCCCAGTTTGAACTCTATAGTCTTTGAGAGGCCTACAAGCGCACTTTCTGGCACAATCATGAGCATACATGGTCATTTACGCATTGGTGCCATAGGTTTAAATCTGCAGTTACATTTCGCGTGCAATCTGTACCAATTAGGAGCATTTATTACAAGTCTATTATCAATTTAAATATCGCCAGTAGCCCATAAATTAGCCTATATACCACTACAGCCAACAAGTGTTATGATGACAGACATGCACATATAGATACAGATTTGTGATGTCTGAACTCCCACATTTCTGCTGTGAAATATATTCTGGAAGGGTGGGCCTCAGGGCGTTTTTTAATGGACAATTTTTCTGGGCAAGTAACAAAGGGTTAAATGAATGGGGACATCAGGAATTTTGAGGCCTCTAATTGAATGTGAGAGTTCTGCATGGATACCCACGATCTTTTGGGGTTTGGTTGCTAATTTGTAGCAGGATTGTTCATCAGGATCCTAATCCACGATAATGCGGATTTTTGACCACTTACTGATGTTGTCGCTGAAGACCGAGTGCCCAGGGGCCTCATTTATAAACTGTGCGTACATACAAAATATAGCCTACGCCAAAATGTGCGTGCGCCGGTTTCCACGCAAAAGTTGGCATTGATAAAAATCTAACTTAACGTGAGAATGTGCTCACCTCCCCGCAAACTTTAGACCATGCGTACGCACATCTCTACTAGTGGTTGAAATATTGTAGGCCTATTGCAAGCTGGCAAGTAAGTAGGCCTATGTTGTGCATATGGGGGAATTGATGAAAAGCTTATTCATAAAAAAAACAACGAAAAACAGGAAAACATATTAACAGCAGTTTGCCATTAATGAGAAGAGCTCAAATCTCTGTGTTTTATTTTCAGAATCTAAAATATAGACATAGGTATCTTTTCCCTATTTATTTTATTTTCATAACCATTGAAGGAAAAAAAGTATCATATTTTCTGGCTGTGATGGGTTCATATTATCGAAGCAGCCATACAACAAATGACCATGCGCATCTCTCATTTAATTGGATCTGGGACCCTTGTAAATAGATAGTCTATTTCAAGTTTTGCAATCCCGTAGGTAGCGCGGTTAATAATATACAGTCGAATTTAAGACGTGAGCAGTTGACCTTTTACATTGAAGTAGGCCTATGTATGCTACTGTAAGTACTGTAATTATTTGTTTTGAATAGCCTGCCCTAGACAATGTTTCAGAATTCGCAGGCAGTCCATCATATTTAAGTTGGGGGAAAAGTTGATGCAAAACATTGTGGAATTCTGCTGACAGGTCCACGACAATTTGCCATTGTTTTCTTTTTCAGAAACTGACACAGTCCTTTGCCAGATACAGCATAAATTACTGGAAAATATAAAACAATTCTGCCAACACAGTAGATAGTCCGGTATCTTATGTAAAATATTTGACAGTATAGGTAGGCGCCAGTATTGCTGTGCCATCATTGCCTATTTAATCTCAGAGCCTATACCAAGGCAGGACATGAAAACCCAATAATCTATTGATAAACTAAACATTAAACAACAATTCATCTCTTGCATAGAAGGTTGGGCTGTAGCATTTAGCCTACTTTTAAATAGTTTAGAATATACAGTCAATATCAATACAATCAATAAAATACAATCAATAAAATACAATCAATCTTGCAGAATGTGCCTGACAGGGACTTGCTATAGGCAGCATGCATGTTTAGTGTGAAACATTTCAAAACATTCTGCCCACACCTCTACCGAACTGTGATCAAAATTTCCATTACTCTTTCAATTAGAAACTGCCATGGCCTATCAAATAGATCCAAATTATATACCAAATGAAGGGCGTTATTGTCACCATAAAATGTTAATGGAGGGCATTTTCCAAGCGGAGTTTTCATGCACAATTTTACAACAGGTCTGATTTATAACTGGAAACATGATATGTATGGCATGCACCAAATTGATACATCTCAATATTTTTGTAGGCCTACATGCCTTAGATATGTAGTGTGAAATGTACGCAAGGGCAATAAATGAGGCCCCTGGGCATCAATACGCCCTGCAGCTAGTGGTCCCCTCGGAGACAAGCCACACACATTTGCCTCTGAAAAGCGATCTTCTCAAAAGGCGCGCGGCTCTTCGCTTTCATTTCATCTGTGTTGTCGGGGGACAGATACAAAGGAGGCAGCGGAGTTTGCTAAGCACATGTTCCGAGGCAGAGGGGGGTGTAAAAGCTTCTTTTATTTACCAGATCTGTGTGCAAATGGTTAAATTACTTGGTGGGGTGTTTGACAGCTGATTATTAGGGATAAAGAGTGGGAGGGCTGACTCCTCTGTTCCACTTTCCCCTTCAGCTCACCCAAAGCTTTTGAAGAGAACGCAAACACTTTTATGAAGTCTCATGCATTTATTTTGTTGGTGTGTTAAAAGCCCTGAGAGTAGCCTATACCTTTTATATTATCTTCTTTCATTTCGGTTTCTGTGATGGTGCAACTTTAAGGAACAAACTTAACCAAATCTGTTTTGATGTACAGTAGGCCGATAAAGGGAAAGCTCCGTTTACACATGGTGAAAATAATCCTTCATTGGAACTTTCCTGCCTGTGAAATTCGGCTGTCTAAAACGGACTCAATTAATTCTCTATACATTGCCATTGCACTTGGTCTATGTTAGCCCTTCATGCAGAGGCTATGTGCATTAATTACCCCCCTAATAATGCTAGGAAGTGAAACAGTGAAAACAGAACAGATTAACACAATCGATAGGAAGATATTGTTTGTTTTATTGAAAATGAAAACACATGACTCAGAGCAATTTACAGCACAACTGTCTTGCAAGTAGTGCTTGCAATATTTTTGTTCAATATTGAATGCATTATTAATACATTAATGAATATGAGGTTAATTATATGCCCTGCATTTATTTTGTGCAGTGGAGTAGCACGAGACAAAATTACAGTTATGACAAATATCTATCGATAAAGACACATGTCACTAAACCGTCACTCCTATACCTTAATTATGGTGGGAAGGAGCTAATTTGATTACGTTTCAAATGGTAAAGGGAAGGTCGAATTACACTCAACTAGATCAACTTACATAAACACACACATGCTGATATAACTTTGATCATATGCTGACAGGGTAAGATTGTTATTTTAGCTGATATTATATCAGCCTATATAGGCTATCTCTGTCAAACGTAGATAACAACAGGCCTGCGCCTCCTATTCACCCCATGGCATATTGAATATGTTAGTAAATGTATCGAATAATATATTCATATAGTTTTGAGTAAAATAGTCACTATAGGCTAACACATGGACGTGAAGGGATCAATTGCATGCACCACGGTCGATAGCCGCGTGCAACACAGGCTGCTGTCATCCAGAGAGCACTTATCATCGGAAAAGAGGGTGTGCCGAAAACATGGTGTCTCATCTCCTTCTTTAAAGTGACCCACAATAAAAATTGGCTTACTAATAACACGGGTCACAAATCACACAAACGTCCTTTAATCCAATTCTATGCAAGGCAACTGGTTATCATCTTAATAGCATGTTCATTCTGCTTTCATTTTTTTCTACGTGCGGTGTAGTGACACGAGGACCACCCACAGTCACTGGCCAGAATTTGTTTCTTTATTTGTCTCTGCGACAGTCGTCTGTCCAACAATTACAGACTTGCGTCTTGGCTCATTTAAAATGAGTTTAACATGCTTTTAGTATATTTAAAACATGACAACAAGATGACTAGGCCTACTCTTCGCCTTTCTGAATAAAATAAATGTATTCTAGGCTTTGACGCGGATTTGCTTTTGATTGGCATGTTTTTCTCACCAGTGTCTTTCATCCAAGTGTGCAGCAGATAATTAGCGCTGTTATTACATTCAGATAGTAACAGGATAAATAGGCCAACCAGTGTCCTCCAATTTTGGATATAGGCGTTGATTATGGCAAAGTAGATTAGATTATCGATTTTTATTTTGTGTCATTGAACGTCTTAAACATATTTTGTTTGGGGAGACCAATGGGATATGACTTTACCCCTACATATCATTTTTGCAAGTGTCACCTTGCTACAAACTATCGCAGCCTCGCCTTTCCTTGGCGCGCGGGCAGGGGATTACATAAAATCGTTTGTGCTTAAACCTTACATATCCCACTCTTGCTCATATGCTAATTACACCACAAATCAATTTGTCACTGCTAGTTGCGCTGTAAAGAACACTAACGACTTTTTAATTAGGGACATCAAGATTTGTATTGCAAGTTCTAATGCCTGGAGAGAGAGAAAATGGATATCAAGGCAGCTAATATTTGACACAACGCCCAGTTTGGAAAATTTAATTTAGGCTAATCTTTTTACCTTCTACTGTAATGATATATTGCAGAGTCAACAGGTCTCTGTAGGACTACCTACACGGAAATGATACACCATAATAGGAGCGGAATCGTGAATATTCAGAACGGGTATAGGGGATTGCCATGCACTTGTTCCAAATACTAACCTCTATATTATGTTACAAAAACAACAATATTATAGGCTATAGCCTAATTTCCATAAGCTATGATAAAACATATAATAAAACGGTCAAACATAAACAAAAGTATTACTATGATTCTGATTATTCTGATTATATTCATAACGTCAGAATGTTTTGCAAGTGTAAAATAAATCGATATGCAGGCAGTTGCATATAAGCCTAATAGTTATAATGACAAAATGTAATCTTATTATTTTGTCTTGTAAGCCTACGTCGATAATAGACTTTGCATAAACAAGGGTTACATTTACTCTGTCTTGAAATGTATCTTTACTATAGCATTTTTATGTGGTCAACTGGGCTATGTTTTTTTTTTTGGGGGGAATTCCTAGTAACAGTGAGAGGCATTGTATTGGTGTTCCTTTATCAAAAACAGTTATCATATTATCATGGCTTTGGCTAAAGTCTTTTTGAGAAGTTGTCAAAGTTCCAGTTCAACTTTGTCATAACATTAGCGTCGGTCTATTAAATAATGAATGGTCACCTGAGATGAACTATCTTGCGGCGGGATGCCAGACAGTTCAGCTTTACTTTATCATG
This sequence comes from Coregonus clupeaformis, assembly GCF_020615455.1. Taxonomy (NCBI): domain Eukaryota; kingdom Metazoa; phylum Chordata; class Actinopteri; order Salmoniformes; family Salmonidae; genus Coregonus; species Coregonus clupeaformis. Next base: position 44,085,629 of record NC_059211.1, on the reverse strand, counting down.
GACTATTTCAACCGGGTTTACAAAGTGAGTTTAGCCATGTTTACAATTTTCAATGCAAGTTTATTATTGCAATATGGTCTATGCAGGTGTCATTCAAGGCTTGTTCTATCAAACCCGCATTGCAGTAGGCTATTGACGCATCATGAATTTTCCAGTTGTAAAATGAAATCCCAGAATGGAATTAACCAACAATGTAAAATATAGGCCCCTTTAAAAATGAGAAGCATTGTTTTGATAGTGTTAAAGATTATATTGAGGTTTTGCCTTTGCACTGTTATGGGCCTACCTAGCCTGCAAAACAGTTTCGGTTTCAAACTTTTTCACTTTGGCCTTTGTAGCCTGTGAGCTGTGAGACTGTGAAAGAGGCAGGCAGATGAGAGGTCCTCTGCGCCCACATAGTGCAGGAATGCGTTGGCCGGGTCCCCAGGCACCTCGAGGCCTGGAGGAGAGGAGCCGAGGGCCTAATGCTACAATAAATCAGGGCCTCCCTTCTCTGCTCCACATCGCCCCCTCCGTGTTTTTGCAGAGGACAGAGGAATCCTCTGCTTAATTAATTTAGAATGTGTAAATAAAGCAAAGACAGAACCTCTTCTCTGGAAGCAAAATATTAACTTTGGAAGCGCTCGCCTCATCGACTTTGACACAGTGTGAAACACTGACGGACACCTGCTGCTGGTCCGGCATCCCACACACAGAGAACACAGAGGGAAAATTACAGTGGATATTAAACTGCACCGATTACCAGACTATGATAACAGGTGATCCAGCCCGCTGTTCACGTGCATGTCTCGCTGCATAGCTCCTTGTCCGGTCCCTCTCAGAGAGCACGCGCAGGGTGAGGGGTAAGACATTGGGCTAGTAGGGATAGCTCAGGGCTTCCAGGGTGAGGGGTGTGATGTATACTCCTTTAATATGATTATTATCTCCATGACAACCTAGCCACCCCTGTTTTTATTTTAGAGTGGGACGTTTATTCGAGTTGTTGTTGGCTTATTGAAGCAGCGCCGGGGACTTGAAAGGGCGAGGGTTGTGACCTTCCCGCTATTGCTTTGATAGCGAGGCACAGCTGTTGGCCCTTCTCGAACACATTGATATTACTAACGGAAGTAGACACTAACAGACGTTAGTAGAGTAACCTAGTATGTCCATTTTATGCGGGGACATTGATAGGCTACACGTTCCTTGGCACTTCGATGAGAGTGTGCATGGAACAAACAAGAAGCAACGTAAGCTGGAAAAGGCGCGTCTTATGAATTGGAATGAAAAGGCCTCCGAAATCTGAATGTATAGGGCCTAGGCAAAACATACCAAACTCTTAGTACCGCAAATTAGTTAACCTCCATATTATGAGGGGCAATGAGGCCTTCCTTCTTCGTTTATTAGCCTTGAGGTTAACTGTTGCAGGCCTAGTTTTCCCATAACTGCTGTAGCCTATTTGTTAACCTATTTCGCACAAAAGATAGGCCTGTTACGCACGGAGTATAGGCCTAATCATACATATAGGTTAGGTGTAATTGAATGTCCAATAATTGGCCGGAGAGCATATTAATTAATCAGTAGATTTTTTTTCATTATGCTAATTTACTTTCTAGATGGTAATTCTTAAGGCTTTATCCTCGAGCTCTCCAAACATAGTTATGTTTTTCGCGCAATGTAACATTTCTCCCTAGCGTATCACAGGAAATTAATGCTGACACTACACCAAAACATTTTAACACGAAAATGTGCACTCAATAATGTGTTGATCAACTTTCCCCAATATGTCTACCCCTTTAAATCACGCGCATATGCACTCCTCAATGGTCTTCTAATTGTTGCATAGCACTACTTCATTTTATTCCCTGCAGTTTACACTGTCTTAGACTTATATGGATGTTATATATTATTTTTATTAACATTTATTTATTTGTGTATGTGTTCTGTTTCAATTGTAAGAATATTAAGGTAGACAATATGATAACTTGAATACCCTCTCAAATTAGGTTTACTCGATTAGGGATTTTTTTAAAGTAAACAAAATAATGATTTTGTTCTTTTTTTGGTTTATTCTTCCTATATGTATGTCAATCAGTACAACAAAACACAAGTCTGTGCTGTATTTTATATTTTGCAGAGAAAATACCTCAAGGACAGTATCTCCCCAGGAAAGGTGAAAAATAAACTTTGTTTGAGTTGACACGTAATATATTGTGAGCTTGTTTTCGGAAAGAAGGGGAAAACCTCGCGATAAAAAATAAAGTTTACTATCCAGAATGAAATGCGATCATGCTGGGGTCGAGGGGCCAAACTTTTTAAGACTAATGTTTATTTAGAGAAGTGAGCGCTGTCTATGCGACTCCCCGTTATCCTAGAATGTAGCACTAATGTCTTTAGCAGAGTTGTGCAGACCACCGCTCGAACAGCCCACCACGGCTACAAGGCTCTGCTGGCTGCCGCGCTGTACAGAGCCGCACCAGGGGACTGCAGTGTCAAAACAGCTAGCTGTAGCCTACATGCAAAATCGATTGTCGACTGTATAACTTCCATGAAGTTAAATTCATTCGAGTTAGTTACAGTGGCGGCTGGCCGATAGAGGGCGCTAGGGCGCCGCCCCCCTTAAATAAAATTATTTTAAAAAATAAAAAAATAAAAAATAATAATAATAATAATAATAAAAACATCAGTATGTCAATATTTGTGTGTTTGAAATATGGAATGCACACAGTAATATGTGTAAGATATGATAGAAAATCATATTCGCAACCTTTCCTCTGCCTGTCAAACGCCTCGTCAGCTCTGGGCGATACAGAAAGTGCCCCGAGGAGGCGGGTCTACGTAGCAGTTAAGCCAATTGCTAATTTAAGATATGAATGTATGACATAAAATGTAGTCAATAAGCGATCTTAAATCGAATCCAAGGAGGGCGATTATTTTACCGCCCCAAGCTCGCCCCCTGATAAAATAAGGACCGGGGGTCCAGTGACGCCATTTTTACTAGACAACAATGGCGAACGCAAACGTTACTCCTCCAAGACCCAACCCTAACTCGGTGAAATCTCTCCTCCAAGATCCGTTTGAGAGGAGAACTTTGTCAGAGAAAGTTCGGGTGAAAGAGCTGGGCCCAGATCAACCTGACCTCTCAATCAGACAGCAGGCTAGCGAGAAAGGGAAGCAGTATATGCGCGGCTTCTCCCGTAGCTGGTACACCAGGAAGGCTTGGCTAGCTGGGTGCACTGATGCTAATGCTTTATTTTGCTTTCCGTGCTTGCTTTTTAAAACGACGGGGTCAGATTCAGCATGGACAGGTACCGGAGTGAGGGATATGAAGCACCTGTCAGAGAAGGTAAAGAAACATGAGAACACCAGGGCACACATGGACAACTCTGTAAAGCTAGCTGTATTAGGAAGGGTGAACATTGCTACGCAGCTGGATGACGGCCACAGGATTGCGGTGAGGAAACACAATGAGGAGGTGGATAAAAACAGGCACATTCTATCCAAAATTATCGATTGTGTGAAGTTCTGTGGGGCTTTTTGAGTTGGCCTTGCGTGGGCACGAGGAGACTGACTCCTCAGACAACCCCGGCATTTTCCGGGGCTTAGTGGATTTTGTTGCCTCCCTCGACAGTGTGCTGGAGGAGCACCTGAAGACAGCTACCGTTTTTAAGGGCACGTCAAAGACGATACAGAACGAGCTGTTGGACTGTATGCTGTCAATGCTTAAGGATTACATCCTGGAGGAAGTAAAGAGTGCTGATTTTATCGCCATTCAAGCTGACGAGACGACTGACGTTTCCACCCACTGCCAGTTGGTGCTTGTGTGAGTGATTATCATAGAGCCGTCACAATTATATTTGTTTTAGTATTTTAAAAGGAAAGAGAAGACACAATCAGACGTTGATAATAATGCAGGAAAGTACTACACAGTTTGTAATAATTATTCAGGTGTCCACCAGGTCAATTTCTAGAAGAGGCCTAGTTGTTATTGAATATTAACTTTATTGCTAAGTGAACAGCAGAACAAAATTATGTTGCATCCCTCTCACAAATGTAATAGAAAAAGGCTTTAAAACGTAATAACATCAGTTAATTATGTACATCACAGGTTAAAAGCAGTTACTAGACATAGTTTGTGTGTATATACACACTGTCTGTCTGTCTGTCTGTCTGTCTGTCTGTCTGTCTGTCTATATATATATATATAAGTCACTGGTTGTGTGTTGAGGGGGAATTACAGTGAGTTAAGAAGTCTGATTGCAAGTTATCAAATTAAACTTTATTTTTTGGACCCAGGGCCTCAATTCCCTCTTTGTGTGGGGACAGCGCATCTGACGAGCAGCAACAGCCCATCAAGCGACGGAGGATGCTGGGACCAGGAGAACAACAGAGGTTGGCTATAGAGGTAAGTTGTGATGTAATTGTCAGTGTTTCCCACCTAGAACTTTTTTCAGGCCTGGTAGTATGTAGCCAAAACCCTGAACAATCAGCACCTTGGTAATCATATACTTGAGTTGGACATAGGCATGTGTCAGTCAGGATCACTTGCATCAAAATAGCTTAATTGCAAATTAAAGCTGATGATGTATCTTTTACAGGTATGTGATACCATCCTGAGTCATGCCAAAGAGAGGTTCTCCTTCACCCAGCACCTCATCAGCGCAACACTATTGCACGGAGAGTTGTTCCCACAACACAGTGTGAAGTTCCCCGATACAGCGCTTGAAACAACCGTGGAGGCGTACCCCATGTTGAACAAGGCCAAGCTCAAAACCAAACTGTCCCTCATCTATGAGAACAGTGAGTTCAAGGCTTGTAGTGGTGCAGTGCCCCTGTACCAGTTCTTCATGGAGAACAACCTTCAGAGCACTTTCACAGAGACTGCCAGCCTCCTCAAGATCCTCATCACCACACCCATGACAACTGCTGAGTCAGAAAGGTGCTTCTCTACACTGAAAAGGATCAAGACCTTCCTGAGAAACAGCATGACACAGGATCGCCTGAACGCTCTGGCCATGCTCTCCATGGAGAAGAAACTTGTCAGGGACATTCCTGACTTTAATCAAAGGGTCATTGAGAGGTTTGCCACTCAGAAGGACAGACGGGCAAAATTCCTGTACAAATAAGATGACAGACACACACACACAGAGCAGCTCTGGCCGCATGTTTCTTTGTATATAGTTGACCTTAGCATAAAAAATCCAGTTATATATGGTACTCTAGAAAGTCTTAATAGTGTCTTTGCTAATATTACTGTATATATGTTGTTTTGTATCAATTAATTGTTGCAGTTCTGGAGCACATTAACAATTAGTCACATTTAGTATGATCATAAAATACTGTATGCTATTCTTCCAGTCAAAGGTTTGAGTTCATCCACTTGATATCCATTTCTATATTATACATCCTTTCATACAGTGTAAGATTTCCTATAAACTTTATAATAATTTCATGTTATTGTCCACTTTCCACTCTGTTCTGACAGCATGCCTGTTGCGTTGCCTGTTTACTACCAATGGTGAAAAGTTCACTTTAAATGCAAATGAAAGGCTTGGGTTTGTGTAATATGTTTTTGTGTAAGAATGCCTCAACTTTTTAATATTGGCATTAAATAATTACTGAATGTTTCACTGAGCACTGCTGTCCTGCAGTTTGTGTTAAAATATATCGCGATGGTTACAGGAAAAAAAAGTATGGCACAGCCCCACCGAGAATATTTTTCACCAGCCGCCACTGGTTAGTTAGTTCCTTTCAGTGTCCAAAGATGTGCTAATGCGTAACGAAACAAGAACGCGCCAGATGCTGATGACACTCTCTCATTCCATTTGAGGAAGAACGCGTCTGTAGCGGGTACTCCGTTGTACCCGGTGTTTTCTTACAGTTTGTGAAATTGAATTAGTTACGGTGGGGGATCTGACCTCTTACCATACCCACACATTTTTCCACACCCTCAGGTTTGTGGTGTTTCTGGGTGTTTTTGTTTGCTCAGCTGGAATCTCCATCAGACACTGTATCCGAGTCGTCCATGTCTATCTCTCCTATACCCCCCTCTCTTCTCTCCTCTCTTACTCTCCTGCCCTCTCGCCCTAGGTCCCAACGAACTCCCCCCACACGCTCCCGGCCGGGCCTCGCCACCAACATGGATCTGAAGGAGGGCAGATGTGGAAGAAAACACATACACACACACACACACACACACACACACACACAAAGAGAGCAATAATGATACCTAAAACATCACATACATTTATTGTATTTTATTTAGCCCATACATTTTTATTTATTTATTATTGTTAAACTATTCAACAAAAATAAAGGAATTTATTATTATTTAAGGTAGCACTATAATAAAACGTTTACTAGTACTAGCTTATACTACTGCTACTTTTGTTTTATATTACTAGAAGGGGTCCTATTATTTAATAATGAGTTATGTTTCAAAGGCAATTGTCAAAGTAACTGTTCCTCCTTTCACTATCTAACATGCTGTTGTGCACAACACTTGAAGTTGTGTAACAGTGCAGGCTATTTACAACATCACTCTGAGACATTTTGTTTGGTAACACTATTGAATAAAACAATTGTGTTAGGGTTACAATCAAAGTACTTTGTATGCTTTTACATTCAATTATTGTACACAGGCAGATTCATGCAGCAAAAGTAGCAGTTTGTTTTAGATATTCTTGTGTAGACTGTCAGAATACACAACTGTGCTTTCTAGTCATTTTGCTCTTGAGTGACAGATTTCCTATTCCATGCTGTTCCAAGTGATTTGTTGTTTCCTGCAAAAGTGCCACTGCAATTTGATAAAATGTTGTTCCATATGATGCCGCATCAGATAACAGCACAGAGCAACCACAACAGCAGCTATAGAGTGTCACGTCACACCCCAAGCACACACTTATGTGAAGAGGCAGTGGTGGAGAATGCAGCATCCAACCTCTCCCCACATCCCCACCTCCTCCCTACCACACACCTCCCTCCTGCCCCATTTTCTCTAAACCGGCAGGTCGAGGTGCACAGGCTCTGACTGAACCCTGAGTAAGTGCACAAAGGGAACTCAAGTTCTCCGGGGGACTCAAGACTCTTAATGTTCCACCGCGCTCCGAACCTTTCCCCCTCCCACTCGTCCCCCTCTGAGGCAGTTGGGTGAAGTAATGAGAAAAGAGAAAAGAGGGGGAAGGGTTAGAGAGAACAGAGAGCCTCTCATTAATAACTAAATAACGCATAATCTGATTGGGCAGGACCTTCACTGACAGGGTCTGCTTTGGCATTGTGTGAAGTGGCAGCAACCCCCTCTTCTGCAGCTAGCGTGTCCTGGTTTAGACATGTGAAGTGTGTCAACCGGCCTAAATATATCCAGTTGTTTTCAAGAAGCAGAGGTTTGACAAGACTCAAGAGCACTTTTATGTGGTTCAGCACCTTGCGAAAAATGTGTGCAGGCAGACAAAACATGTTTGAAGTAATTTTGAATTACGTTCTTGTAGGAGTTTTCGATGATATGAAGTTAGGAAAAGCTGTTTTGATCTACACCACTACTGTTTGTATCAATTCCATGAAGCCAGATCCAATGAAAAGCCTTGAAGAGATTAAATGGATGATTTATGCATGCAAGCCTGGCTTACCTCAGAGAGACAACAGCCTATAATTAGTGAATGTTAGCTATAATCTGCAAGGAAAGTATCAAATATTGGACCTGCGGGCAAAAGTAAAGCATGTTTGAGTCATGTATTTATGCAGGACGTGGACAATGTTGGCAGGATAGGTCATATGACAGTGGAAGCTGCAAAGATACGTAGGCCACACATGCAGACGTGTACACACACACACACACACACATTATACACACACAGATCAATATCTTTCTTTTGTGTGGGTGATTGAACTAGACTCCTGGGCTAACACTTGTTATGCAGTTGGAAAGGGAGAGAGGGGGCGCAATGTCTGTCATTCCCAGAGTGAGATCTCTTCTCTTTTCACTTCCTCTTACAGTTGCTGTTATTCATCCTGCTGTATCCACATAATAACACAAAATAATGACTGCTGCCCACTGTACGTGTGCATGTGTGTTTGTGTGTGTGTGTTTCACATCTGTGTCTGACCTATTAGCACCAATTCAGAGTATTACTAAGCACATTAAAGATGGCAGTGAGGTATCATAAATGGTATTGTGTGTGTGTGTGACATGGCTGGTTTTGAAGAGGGTTGCGGTGCTAAACTCCCAAGTTCAAAGCTAAAGAGAGTAAAAGGGGGAAAGATGACAAGGCCACTAATGCTTCTTATTTAGAGAAAAAAATGTAGATCAAGAAATAAAAGCTGTAGTGAAACAATGGCGTCTGCAGTGAATGGCTGATACAGAGGTGAAGTGGCCTGAGATTGCAGCCTCAGCAGCAGTGTGGAGGGGCATCTGGTCGTGTGTATGTGTATGTGTGGTGGGGGGTCATAATGCTCCTCATTATTAATGCTCAGAGTCATTTCAGTGAGGAGTTTTTTCTGATGGGAATGGATGAATAGATGGATGGATTGAGAGAGAGAGGAGGCTGAAGGAGTGGGGGGATGATAAGGAGCGGAGAAATTGAGGTTAAGTGGAGGTGTTTAGATGCTGCAGATGCAGAGATAAATAAAAGGAGAGTAGACATCACAGGGCTGTGTGTTCTCAGTGTGTGAGTAGGACCACAAATAGGATAATTGAGTACAAATATCCTTATTTTAGCATTGAGCCTTTGGGATGGTAAGGATATCTTAGGCCACTCTGAGTGCAGAGATCATTGATGAATACAACTTCCTCCAACTCAACAGCAGCAAGACAGAGGCAATGCTGCTAGGCACCCCATAGCAGATCGCCAACATCCTCCCTGCCATAGACGGCCATACCGTTCCCTTCTGCTCACTCATCACTAACTTGGATGTGAAATTTGACCTTACTCTCTCCTTCAGTGCCCATATTACTCACATCTGTAAAACTTAATTCCTTCACCTGAAGAACATCTCCCGCCTAAGACCCTCTCTCACCACATCTGATGCAGAAAAGCTCATTAATTCATTAATTTTCTCCAGAATTGATTAGGGGAACGCAGTACTTGGGGTATCTGCCTGCAAATTCAATTCACAAATCACAGCTCATCCAAAACAGTGGCGCAAGGATTTTGTCAAAAACCATAAAGTCTGCCCACATCACCTCCATCCTTGTGGATCTCCATTGGCTACCTGTCCCTCAAAGAATTGACTTAAAAAAATTATCCTTCTCGTCTACAAAGCCCTAAATGGCATCGGACCCATCTACCTGTCAGACCTACTCTTCCCCTATGAACCTCCACCACAGGAGGCTGCTGAGGGGAGGACGGCTCATAATAATGGCTGGAATGGAGTAAATGGAAGGGTATCAAACACATGGAAACCATGGAAACCATGTGTTTGATGTGTTCAATATCATTCCATTTATTCTGTTCCAGCTATTACTTTGAGCCTGTCCTCCCCAATTAATTTGCCATTGGCCGCCTGTGACCTCCACACACCCTATGTTCAAGCCACACCAAACCACTCCATGCCCCCATGCCCCGGCTCCTCCCTCGCACCACGCCTTTGGAACTCGCTTCCTGACAATCTCAGGGCTGCTCAGACTGTTGGGGCTTTTAAAGCAAGCCTTAAGACTCATCTCTATTGGCTGGCCTACCCGTCCTCCTAGACTTTGATTGTTGCTTTCATGATATGGTTATACATGTACAGGTAACTGCCAAAATAAAGGAAACACTTTAGTAAATGTGGGATAGAAAGTATATTGAAAGCAGGTGCTTCCACACAGGTGTGGTTCCTGAGTTATTTAAGCAATTAACATCCCATCATGCTTAGGGTCATGTATAAAAATGCCCAGTTGCACATTATTTTGGCTACCATGGCTAGAAGAAGAGATCTCAGTGACTTTGAAAGAGGGGTCTCAAAGGAGCATTAGGGGTTTAAAGTGTGTGTGTGTGTGTGTGTGTGTGTGTGTGTGTGTCTCAGTCACCAGATCTAAAGCCAATTGAACACTTATAGGAGATTATGGAGTGGCGCCTGAGACAGCGTTTTCCACCACAATCAACAAAACACAAAATTATAGAATTTGTGGAAGGATGGTGTCGCATCCCTCCAATAGAGTTTCAGACAGTTGTAGAATCTATGCCAAGGCACATTGAAGCTGTTCTGGTGGTTAATGGTGGTCCAACGCCTTATTAAGACACTGGTATAGCCTTTATTTTGGCTAGGTATTACTGCACTGGAGCTAGAAACACAAGCATTTTGCTGCACCTGCAATAACATCTGCAAATCTCTGTACGCAACCAATAAACTTTGATTTGATTTTGATTTGATACCTGTACACACACCTTCCTAATATTGAGTTGCACCCCCTTTTGCCCTCAGAACAGCCTCAATTCGTCGGGCATGGACTCTACAAGGTGTGGAAACGGTTCCACAGGGATGCTGGCCGATGTTGACTCCAATGCTTCCCACAGTGGTGTCAAGTTGGCTGGATGTCCTTTGGGTGGTGGACCATTCTTGATACACATGGGAAACTGTTGAGTGTGTAAAACCCAGCAGCGTTGCAGTTCATTACACTCTCAAACTGGTGTGCCTGGCACCTACTACCACATCTATTGCCGCCAGCAGCATACCACCCTGCATCCCACTGCTAGCTTGCCTCTGAAGCTAAGCAGGGTTGGTCCTGGTCGTTCCCTGGATGGGAGACCAGATGCTGCTGGAAGTGGTGTTGGAGGGTCAGTCGGAGGCACTCTTTCCTCTGGTCTAAAAATAAATGCCCTAGGTCAGTGATTGGGGGCATTGCCCTGTGTAGGGTGCTGTCTTTCAGATAGGATGCTGAATGGATATCCTGACTCTCTGTGGTCACTAAAGATCCCATAGCACTTATCGTAAGAGTAGGGGTGTTAATCCTAGTGTCCTGGCTAAATTCCCAATTTGACCATCATTGCCACCTAATCATCCCCAGCTTCCAATTGGCTCATTCATCCCTCTCCCCTGTAACTATTCCCCAGGTTGTTGCTGTAAATGAGAAGGTGTTCTCAGTCAACTTACCTGGAAAAATAAGGGTTAAATACCCTGTTCATAGGCACTTAAATATTTGTTTTGCCCATTCACCCTCTGAATGGCATACATACACAATTCATGTCTCAATTGTTTCAAGGCATAAATTATTATTTAACCTGTCTCCTCCCCTTCATCTACACTGATTGAAGTGAATTTAACAGGTGACATCACTAAGGGATCATAGCGTTCACCTGGTCAGTCTATGTCATGGAAAGAGCAGGTGTTTCTAATGTTTTGTACATTCAGTGTATACAGTTGAAGTCGGAAGTTTACATACACTTAGGTTGGAGTCATGAAAACTCATTTTTCAACCACTCCACAAATTTCTTGTTAACAAACTATAGTTTTGGCAAGTCGGTTAGGACATCTACTTTGTGCATGACACAAGTCATTTTTCCCAAAAATGTTTACAGACAGAATATTTCACATATAATTCACTGTATCACAATTCCAGTGGGTCAGAAGTTTACATATACTAAGTTGACTGTGCCTTTAAACAGCTTGGATAATTCCAGAAAATAATGTAATGGCTTTAGAAGCTTCTGACCAAGTCCATATTATGGGAAGAACAGCTCAAATAAGCAAAGAGAAACGACAGACATGAAGGTCAGTCAATACGGAACATTTGAAGAACTTTGAACGTTTCTTCAAGTGCAGTCACAAAAACCATAAAGCGCTATAATGAAACTGGCTCTCCTGAGGACCGCCACAGGAATGGAAGACCCAGAGTTACCTCTGCTGCAGAGGTAAGTTCTTTAGAGTTACCAGCCTCAGAATTTGCAGCCCAAATAAATGCTTCACAGAGTTCAAGTCACAGACACATCTCAACATCAACTGTTCAGAAGGGACTGTGTGAATCAGGCCTTCATGGTCGAATTGCTGCAAAGAAACCACTACTAAAGGACACCAATAAGAAGAAGAGACCTGCTTGGGCCAAGAAACACGAGCAATGGACATTAGACAGGTGGAAATGTGTCCTTTGGTCTGGAGTCAAAATTTGAGTTTTTCTATTCCAACCGCCATGTCTTTGTGAGACACGTGTGGGTGAATGGATGATCTCTGCATGTGTAGTTCCCACCGTAAAGTATGATAGAGGAGGTGTTATGGTGTGGGGGTGCTTTGCTGGTGAATCTGTCTGTGATTTATTTAGAATTCAAGGAACACTTAACCAGCATGGCTACCACAACATTCTGCAGCGATACGCCATCCCATCTGGTTTGGGCTTAGTGGGACTATCATTTGTTTTTCAACAGGACAATGAACCAACACACCTCCAGGCTGTGTAAGGGCTATTTGACCAAGAAGGAGAGTGATGGAGTGCTGCATCAGATGACCTGGCGTCCACAATCCCCCGACCTCAACCCAATTGAGATGGTTTTGGATGAGTCGGATCACAGAGTGAAGGAAAATCAGCCAACAAGTGCTCAGCATATGTGGGAACTCCTTCAAGAATGTAGGAAAAGCATTCCAGGTGAAGCTGGGTGAGAGAATGCCAAGAGTGTGCAAAGCTGTCATCAAGGCAAAGGGTGGCTATTTGAAGAATCTCAAATATAAAATATTTTTTGATTTGCTTAACACTTTTTTGGTTACTACATGATTCATTTACATTTTAGTCATTTAGCAGACGCTCTTATCCAGAGCGACTTACAGTTAGTGAGTGCATACATGATTATTTTTTTTTTCATACAGGCCCCCCGTGGGAATCGAACCCACAACCCTGGCGTTGCAAACGCCATGCTCTACCAACTGAGCTACATCCCAACTGAGCTACATCCCTGATATTTCATAGTTTTGATGTCTTCACTATTATTCTACAATGTAGAAAATAGTACAAATAAAGAAAAACCCTTGAATGAGTAGGTGTGTCCAAACTTTTGACTGGTACTGTATATATACTGACCAAAAATATAAACGCCATATGTAAAGTGTTGGTCCCATGTTTCATGAGCTGAAATAAAAGATCCCAAAAATGTTCCACATGCACAAAAAGTTTCTTTCTCTCCGTTTTTGTGAACAAATTTGTATTTGTAGTATTTTTGTCTGTAATAAAGCCATTTTGTGGTGGAAAACTCATTCTGATTGGCTGGGCCTGGCCCACCCATGGCTGGCCCCTGCCCAGTCATGTGAAATCCATAGATTAGGGCCTAATACATTTATTTCAATTGACTGATTGCCTTATATGAGCTGTAACTCAGTAAAATCTTTGAAATTGTTGCATGTTGCATTGATATTTTTGTTCAGAATATATGTCTTTTTTTTCTTCTAGTTTATCTTTTATTTTATTTATTGCACTTAAAGAGTATTCTTGTATAATAAAAAGTGCTTTACAAATGTAATAAATAATTGTTATTGTCCAGAGTTTTTCAGCATGAGTAGGTCTAAGGAAGAAACTACACAGACTGACAGCCTACCTCTCATCTGTCCCTATACATCCCTCTCTCCATTCCAAACTTCCCTCTTTCTGTGCCCACCCAGGCAGTCTCTCTCTCGTTTGCTTTCTGTCTCCAGTTTTTCTCCTTCCTCCCCTTTTCTCCTGCACCTCTCTTTCTCTCGCCTGTCATTCCTCCAGTGTTTGGGTTGGGAGCAGGAAGTTTGTCATGGGTATGTGTGCGTTGGGAGGATGTGGTGTGATGGGCCGGGCGAGAGGGGGGGGAGAGGAAGTGAGCTGCGTGTCCATGGCTGTTTGTCTTCCTCATTGCCCTGCCTGGCGATGTCACGGGCCATTGTGGCACGCCAGGAATGATGAGGAGCAGGGTCAGGAAGCCCAGGGCTGGGGCTGCAGGGCTGGGGCTGGTCCTGGGGCTGGAGGGTTGGGAATGGAGGGCTAGAGCTGGAGGGCTAGAGGGTTGGGGCTGGAGGGTTGGAGCTGGAGGGCTCGAGCTGGAGGGCTAGAGGGTTGGGGCTGGAGGGTTGGAGCTGGAGGGCTCGAGCTGGAGGGCTGGGGCTAGTGAGCTGGAGGGCTGGGACTGGGGCTGGGGCTGGAGGGCTGGGGCTGGAGCTGGAGGACTGGAGGGCTGGAGCTGGAGGGCTGGAGGGCTGGAGCTGGATGACTGGAGGGCTGGAGCTGGAGGACTGGAGCTGGAGGGCTGGGGCTGGAGCTGGAGGGCTGGGGCTGGAGCTGGAGGGCTGGAGGGCTGGGGTGCTGGAGGGCTGGAGGGCTGGAGGGCTGGAGGGCTGGAGGGCTGGAGGGCTGGAGGGCTGGAGGGCTGGGGTGCTGTCTCTAGTGGTCTCTTTGTGTCATATCTTTCAATCTATCTCTGTCTCTTTTCTATCTCTCTTTCTACATCCCTCCCGATCTCTCTTTCACCACACTTCTTTTTCTCTCTTTTTCTCTTTATCTCTCATTGGCCTCTTTAGAAATAGGATCCAGGGATACAGTCAAGGCCTTGCAAGCTCTTCTTTCATTTCTAGTTGTTGTATTTCCACCACTGTACTGTACAGCAGGGTTTCCCAAACCCCCCTGCTGTACAGTATACCTCCACTTTGGCATATTGCATACCCCTCACATACTTTCTCCCAGTTCAGTCAACCTTCCCTATCTTTCCTTCTACATCATTCCATCCGTGCCTGTACGATTTCCTCTCTTTCTGGGCAGATTTTCAGCCCCAGGGGATGTAACGGCTGATGTGGAAAAGGTAATGGTCCTCCTCTTCCTCCTCACACCCCTCCTTTCCTCTCCTTCTCTCCACTGCTCTCTCCCCTAATTCAATTCTACATGCTTTTCTTGGCATGACCGCCTGGAGCCCCCTCTCTTCTAAACCCTCTCTCTCTTTCTTTCCCATCTCTTTTCCCTCACAGCACTCTTCTCTTCCTTCTCTCTGTTGTCCTCCGCCCCCCCCTCCCCTGCTTCTTTATCTTCCTCCCTCCAGTTGTTCAGTTTTAGCACTGCTCTGTCTGATTTGCAGCCCCTGGATGGTCTCCATCTCTCTCCCTGCTGCCTCTGTGGGAGCTGCTTATGGGGGCTGAAGACGGGTCACTCCTGGGTGAGTGATGTCACTGCTCTTTTCCTCCCTCTCTCCCCCTCTCTCTTCCTCCCTCTTTCTCTCTCTCTATCTCCGCTGTGCAGATTACCTGCAGGCACACTTCGCCACCAACACAGTTCCATGTTTCCATTTGAATTTCGCCTGAAAGCAAAGGCTTGTATGGTGACACATTTTATGACATCTATCTCAGTACACACGACAAATGTGTGCGTATGTCTGCGTGTGCTCACGTGCATGTGTGTGTTGGCCTTTTGTGTTGACACAGGGCTGATTTAGGGAGAAAGGCCTGTAAGTGAATGAATGAGTGAGTGTGTGTGTACGTGTGAAGGGGATCCTGTTGAGAGGGTTTGTGTACACAGATGCAGATCAGGGGGAGAGACTGGCCAGTATGTTAGTGTGGGGGCAATTGAGGGGATCGTCTTCCCCCCTCAGCCCCTCCCCGGCCCCAGCCAGGAGCCTCCAGGGGTCCCTGGGTTCCTTAGGAAAAAGATCCCGGCCCCCATCACCCCTGAACCTAGTGCTGGGCTGTTTACCTTGGCTGGGCCGGCTGACAGCTTTACTGATGCTACATACAGGCACACAGGGAGGGAGAGAGCAGGAAGACGAGAGGAGGAGGAGAAGAGGAGAGAGGGAGGGAGAGTTAGTTTACTCAGAACTTCATCACCACATTTGAGGGAGCCATTTTTAGACAACCTGCAATGGCAAGACATGAAGGTAGAAGTGTGTGTATGTGTGTGCATGTAAGGAGGAGACCTGGAGGTGTCTCTGCTCTCTCTCTCTCTCTATTGTGACCACAGGCCCAGTTAGCACAGGGAAAGAACAAACGGGACAATAGCCTCAGGAGACACCGCCCCTCTACTCACCTCTGGACCTGAATGTTACAGAATTACTGGCTGAAATACCAGAGAGGGAGAGCGTGAGAGAGAGAGAGGGAGGTTAGTGAGAGGGAGGGAGAGAGAGAGAGAGAGAGAGAGAGGGAGAGAGAGAGAGAGAGAGAGAGAGAGAGAGAGAGAGAGAGAGAGAGAGAGAGAGAGAGGGAGAGAGAGAGGGAGGGAGGGTGAGTGAGATAATAATGGACAAGCAAACACACTCAAACAAAAATGTTTCCTGGTCTTTAGAGTGGAACTTGTCTCTCTGTGTGTGTTTGCTTGTCCATCCCTGGGCAGCTGCTAAGGAGTGTCCAGGGTTTTGGGCTAGGGTGTGCTGGGGTGGGGGGTCTGTATCTTGGAGTACTAAGTTGTGTTTGTCTGTTCTGAGCAGCTGGACAAGCTGTAATAACACAAACAGGCCTTTGAACAGGGAGGCGTGTTGTGTTGGCTGGGCTCTGGTTACGTCCCTGCAGCCTGCAGCACACTGGCTCTGGCCAGGGGACCCACTGGATCATTCATCATACACCAATCAGCAGGCATTGATGTGATCACTGATCACTCTAATAGTGTTACTCTGATTGATCACCACTGAGCCTGAGCTGCGCTCAGACGTCACTCTGTCAGTCTATCGTTTTGTTTGTTTGTTTGTCCGGTGGCTTGTTTGTTGTTAGCTTTGCCCTGATCATTATCATGATAAATGATTTGAAAGTCTCCAGAGCCTGAATTTTAAAAAATCTAACTCAATCTTATTGGACTTTCGAAAAAGTTTCCTCTGTCACTAACGCTCATCGGAAACATTAGCTAAAAATACCAGAGACAGATCATCTCATGTTAGCCCTAATATGGTGTGTTACAGTTCAGCGCAATCTTAGAGCATTGCATTGATGGATGACTTCCTCCTTCATTACATAACATATAGCAGGGTCTCACCTGCCCTGCCCTGAGCCCAGGATCATATACATACACATGGCTGGATAGGGAATAGGGCTACTGAGTCTGTTGACTGGTGATACAGTGAGGGAATTAAGTATTTGATCCCCTGCAGTTTGTCCACTGACAAAGACATGATCAGTCTATAATTTTAACGGTAGGTTTATTTGAACAGTGAGAGATAGAATAACAACAACAAAAATCCAGAAAAAACGCATGTCAAAAATGTTATAAATTGATTTGCATTTTAATGAGGGAAATAAGTATTTGACCCCTCTGCAAAACATGACTTAGTACTTGGTGGCAAAACCCTTGTTGGCAATCACAGAGGTCAGACGTTTCTTGTAGTTGGCCACCAGGTTTACTTTACACACATCTCAGGAGGGATTTTGTCCCACTCCTCTTTGCAGATCTTCTCCAAGTCATTAAGGTTTCGAGGCTGACGTTTGGCAACTCGAACCTTCAGCTCCCTCCACAGATTTTCTATGGGATTAAGGTCTGGAGACTGGCTAGGCCACTCCAGAACCTTAATGTGCTTCTTCTTGAGCCACTCCTTTGTTGCCTTGGCCGTGTGTTTTGGGTCATTGTCATGCTGGAATACCCATCCATGACCCATTTTCAATGCCCTGGCTGAGGGAAGGAGATTCTCACCCAAGATTTGACGGCACATGGCGCCGTCCATCGTCCCTTTGATGCGGTGAAGTTGTCCTGTCCCCTTAGCAGAAAAACACCCCCTTAGCATAATGTTTCCACCTCCATGTTTGACGGTGGGGATGGTGTTCTTGGGGTCATAGGCAGCATTCCTCCTCCTCCAAACACGGCGAGTTGAGTTGATACCAAAGAGCTCGATTTTGGTCTCATCTGACCACAACACTTTCACCCAGTTCTCATCTGAATCATTCAGATGTTCATTGGCAAACTTCAGACGTGCCTGTATATGTGCTTTCTTGAGCAGGGGGACCTTGTGGGCGCTGCAGGATTTCAGTCCTTCACGGCGTAGTGTGTTACCAATTGTTTTCTTGGTGACTATGGTCCCAGCTGCCTTGAGATCATTGACAAGATCCTCCCGTGTAGTTCTGGGCTGATTCCTCACTGTTCTCATGATCATTGCAACTCCCCAAGGTGAGATCTTGTATGGAGCCCCAGGCCGAGGGAGATTGACAGTTATTTTGTGTTTCTTCCATTTGCGAATAATCGCACCAACTGTTGTCACCTTCTCTTGTAGCCCATTCTAGCCTTGTTTAGGTCTACAATCTTGTCCCTGACATCCTTGGAGAGCTCTTTGGTCTTGGCCATGGTGGAGAGTTTGGAATCTGATTGAT